>NC_134050.1:18705750-19026188 GCF_965140245.1 Athene noctua
ATCGTTTTGCTCTACAGTCCTTCAGTTTTGCTGGGTAAAAATCCCATGTGATCAGCATAATCACATAGGGAGTAGACAGTATATTGCCTTTTTTTCTAATTTAATAAAATTGTTACACTTCTTATCACCTTTTGACATCAATAAAGTTATAAAGCATAAAACAAATTACAAAAAACACATTAAGCATGAAAAATCAATTAATTAAATCTGATTTGAGCTAGTATGCACTGATATTCATTTACACCAAGACTGATGCAGACTGGTGGGAGTGTAATATAGTTCACTAGTTGTGTATCATGATTAACAAGTAAATCAGACACTAATGACACTGTTGGAAAAGTTACTATCAATGGTTTCACTTTAAGAAGATAGACTGGCTTCCAGCGATTTAGCCAACTTGCTTTGTTGTGTTTTTTTTTTTTTTTTTTCTGTTTTTAGAATATATCAGTGTCTCTTACAAATACAATTTTATCCTTCTTTCTTTATTCATTCTACTTGTTTTTCTTATTTTCTTCTCTGTTTTCTTTCCCTCTGGACCTCTTCAAAAAGTAGTAGGGTCAAACTCACGACAAATGGATGGGGTTCTCCATGCAATGCAGATGTCCAGCTCATTGCACGCTTGAGCATAAGCAGCTACTGCTGTACAGAAACATTCACAGTCTCCTCCAGTGTCGCAGGCACAAGCATCATCCACACATGCTTGATAATATTCATTTGGTTCAACCTGTTGGAGAAAACCTTAGAGTTTTGATGCACTTCTAAAACGCATTCACTGTCCTTAAAGAGCTGAATAAAATATCTAAACTGAGAAAGACAGGAAGAAACCACAAGAAAGCTTTGAAAAATCAAGAGGAAAATGTAGAATAAAGTTGTTACTAATAAGTTGTAATGCTAAGAACTATTTGATGCTGAAGATATATTTGCAGAAAGAATATCGTTACATTACTACAATCTAGCATGCAGTCATATATATCAGGTGGTTGATATTTGTATTAGTAGAAAATTATGCGATTAGAAAATAAACATCCTGAGATTTATTTATGATTCTACCTTCTATTAAAAAAAACCCCAAACAAACAACCAACTATCAATTTCTTTAGTGTACTAGTTCAAGGCACAAGCTGAGAAAATGAAAGTGAAAATAATTTCTATGCAGTCTCCCTGGAACTTGGTCTGATTTCACTTTGTCAAGCATGATAAAGTGTATTTTAGTGTATTTTTCAGCTATTCCACATAAAAATTAATGTAATTTCTCACTCATGAGAATATAAGACTGAAGTTTTTGTCGTACCTGGGAATGACACTTCGCGAACACTCCACTAGTGATGATGCTGCACTGCTTCTGTGCCCAGGCTTTCCTGTATGGGTTTGCTGTGCATGGATCCTTGGTACGATTGGCATTTGGGCAACTAGAAGACACTTTCCAGCTATTGGCAAACTCCAGCACATTTCCTACCACAGACTGACTGCGAGTAGTGAAGTCATTATTTCCATTGCCATCATAGTTTCCGCAAAGTCCACAGACATGTCCCTGCATGGGGATAAACGCAAAATGACAAAGATCAGTAAGGTACAGTTTCTCAGCATCTGTGAGTAACAGACCTCAGGAGGAATCTTATTTGAAATTATCTAGGCCTCTTCAGTAGCAGTCTTGGACATTGCCACAAAACACCTTTTGTGAAGAGATCTGTCTAATTTTTTGTTAGGAAGGATAAAGATAAGAAACAGCGTAGACTCATGGTTTTTGTTCTTACTATTGAGTTCATTAGTTTTATCTAATCATGAATATATCTCTTCAGTGAGGGCTTTTCAAGAAGAAAGCTACTAATATAGTTGCTGTTATGCCATTGCTGAATAACATAAGTAAAATGTGCACTACACAATCTAAGTCAGCATTATAAGGATACTAATATGCAAATGCTGCTCTTTCAGTCTTCTGGTTACAGACTAAATTTCCTTTTTTTTTTTCTTTGAGAGATAACATGAATATATTTCAGAAAAAAATTTATCCAGGTTTTGGGTTTTACAACGTACCTGAAAACTGGGACTAAGTTTGATGAATATACTGGTTTTCTTGTCCCACATGAGTATCAGGCCAACAGAAGTGTCAACCACCAGGTAGATGCCCATGGAACGGATTTGGAATGGCATTTTTCCTCCAGGTGTCCTCTGGATGACATCAGAGTGTCCATCACTGAGTACCAGCTCATAGTTCTAGGACAGGAAAAGAGAAAGTTAGAGGCCAATTAAATAAGTCACCTATTGAGTACAGTTTTATGTATTGCCAGTAACAGCTATTGAAATAACTCTATAATCATTAAAATAATTCTATTCAACAACCCCAAGGTAAGCACTTTCTCTTTAGAACTCCCTCTTTTGCATTCTCTAGCAGTGAGCAAAGAATTGGAGTAACATTTTCACTGTCTTGGGGGATACTTCTGCAATGCAGTCTATCTGGGACAGCTTGATCTGTCCCTTCTGGTACATTAGGCCCAGGGTACAACTTATTAAAGAAAATACTTACCCCCAGGAAAACTTTAATAGACTTAGAACAGGTGGTTCCTGTAGTGCCACATGGAATGTTCTCAGTGATGACTCTGAAGGTTCCCTGATTCATACTTTGTTGACCACAGTAGTTCTGAAACAGGGCAATGATGTTCAGTGTTCACTATGTTACATGGTCATATGTACAATGCAAGGCACTTCAATAGTGCAAAAATCTGGGAAGGACTCTGTTACCTGGACCAGAACATATTCACAGTCTCCTTCAAAATCGAAGCGTTTGCCATCAAAGGTGGTGTAATGCCCATCTCCATAAACAGAACAGGTTTCCAGGCAAGGTTCATCAGAGCAGTGCCATTTTCTGTTTCTACATGTGCTATGTAAGACAAAAACCACTCCAAATGTAAAAACCAGACGTACACATGATATAGCTATATGTACATTCCTGCATGTATATCAATGTGATTTTAAAATTGCTTAAGCCTATACTGAAAAAGTAAGGTTTACTTGTTCTCAGAAATGCAATATAGCTTAGCAACCTTTGGGATTTACCCAAAGACTGTGTTACTTCATGACGTCATGAATAATTTGGGTTAGAAAATACTTTAAACCTTTCACATTTCCAGATCTTGTTGGATGTACTGACATGCAGCAATGGAATGCAAGGAAAAAAGCTTTTGTGACTCAAATGACAACATCCAAACCATATTGTTCTTCTGACTATTTGCAACTTCAGTGCTGTGGGCCATTGTAAAAAACAGACAGAGCTTGCTTTTTAGGTACTAAGTCAATCATCTTATGTAGGATTCCTTCCTATAAATCTTGATACCACTAGCAAGAAATGCTGTAATTAATCTCAAACTTAAACTTCTCTTTCAGATGCTTGAAAATAATACTTTTCAATATGCTCTTACCAGTTGTTACAGCCAACTCTGATTGATTCTCCTGGTCTATAGGAATTCCCATTGTGAATACATGGACATTCTTCTGGAGCTATACAGCCGCCTTTGCCATCTAACACTTGGTTATGAGGACATACACAGCCAGAGACACAGTGGGTACTGTACTGTAAGGACCATATAGAAAACATGTCTTGAAACATTTCCCTGATGCAGCTGGTAATTGTAAAAGAGATCTAGTTTAATATGCTTTCAACTGGGTATTAAGAGTCTATACTTACGCATTCCATATCTAGAGTTTGACAGCTCTTCTGGCATCCTGCTCCTATCAAATCTGTAGTGGCATTGCCACAGTCAATATAGACCATGGGAGGCAGGCAGACTGAAAAAGAGAAAATCCATGAGAAATGTGAGATCAACCATGTATTTATATCTTTGTGTTTCCTTAAGGCAAACAGAAGAAAAATATTGACCCCTTTCTCAGATGTGAATATCTTAATATAATACATTTGACCAGAAAGAGAAACTGAATATTGTTTTGAAGTTATGCTCATCTGTTTTTTGTGCTTATGCTTGGACTACTCATAGAAATGAATGTTTAGTTAGCTTCATGAAACACTTTCAGAAAAAACCCCAAAAAATTCCCAAAAAACAAACCCCAAAAAACCTAGAAAGCAAAGATCCTGTTTTATGTTGTATCTTTTGAGGCTTTTTGTACTTTTATTTCATTTAAAATGTGGATGGTATTCTCCTCACATTCAGTGAGGTGACCAAATATTCTTTGCCCCTGGGTAGTCCAGGGGGTTATAACTTCAGCTGTCTGAAAGGTAAGACAGTGTTTCTTTATATTTTGGGAATATGCTCTACATTACAGAAGTCATCAGTTCATTTTCTTATTTGATTTCAGACTTGTAGAATTTGTATCATTATGACAAAAAAAGAGAGAACTGAAAAGGGTAAAGACGGAAGGGGAGAATTGTCTTAAGTGATACGTTACCTGGTTCAGGTTTCTCTCCAATGCAGCTCAGCTTTCCATAGGTGCAAGTGCTATAAAAAAAAAGAAAGAATGGATATATTTTTTTCCTTTGTTAAATTTCAGCTTGTTTCCTAATGAAATTGAAATAATGAAGAAATACTGTGTGACAAAACAGAGAAAATGTGTCTTTTATCAGAATAGATTGTGTTATTGAAAAATGTTTTATGTTGGAGCAGACCAAGCAAGACCAAGGCATATTCCATATAAATACAGGTTTGCTCTGTTCATTTGCCTGGTTAAATCTATCCTTCAGAATAGTTCAGATTCCATTCATGATGAGAGTAATCTGTAATGGGATTGTCATGCATCTTTCACCATGGAATAAGTCTTTTACAGTCATGGATAAGAAAAGTATGTGTGCTGGGGAGGGAGGGAGGGACTGGGTGGGAGTGTGGCTGTTAGTGAATGCTAACCCAGCACAGTATGGGTTGTTGAATTCCTGTAGTAGTCTAAGTGCAACCTTCCAAACATGGATAGTCTTAACAGTTTTTAAAGATCTGTGATATTTCATATTGAAATTATTAGTGAGATAAATACTTTTGATCTGACTAGATTGCACAATGTATATACAGTTTCATGATTGCCTATATTCAATCTTATTCTTTTGTTTACAAATCTCTTACCAGACAACACCATTATCATGAACAACTTCTCCAGAAGACAGAGGCATTCCTTTGTAGTAACAAGGACAGCTAGAAGCGGGCACACATTTGCCACTTTCATCCATGTAGGTTCCATTTATGCAGGTGCAGCCATCAACTGGAACAAACTTGATGCTACAGGTGACATCAGGCTCACTCAGAGAGCGGCAGGTGGGTTGACAGGATTCGACGTTGTAAGTGTACTTCAAAGATTTTGGACACAAGGTGGTGTATTTTGCTTGAGAGTAAAAAGATAAGTTACATTTGTATTTCATTTAAGAATCAATGTAGGTATAAAATCTGAGGTAAAGTATATATGATAAACAGCAATGTATGTACATATGATTTACTGATATCCTCAATAGTGTAATTTTTTTTTACTGCTAGAAGAGAATTTTCCCCTATAAATGTACAAAGACAAATGTTTTGTCCAGGTTAAAAAAAGAAAAAAAAAGCCATTATATTAATGCATAGTGTGGTTTTTCTTCATTGTTATTTTTATATTTTTTTTCAAAGTAAATTGAGAAATAGCTACTTATTTTATTCCTGTTGCAAGGGTATTGAGGTCCATGAGGCTTCTGCTGGTTCTGATCAAGAAATCTAACAAAGCCTCTATTTTATATTTCTCCCTGCTTACTGTTTATCTTTTATGGTATTCCCTTCCTTTGCAAATTCTTGAAACTCAATGCTCTACTTAAAACACAGTTTAACACAATATACTGTGGGAATCCCTGAGAGCTTCTGTGTCGGACCTTTTGGATGATCATTTTCAAGAGGCAAAGAGATATAAAACTTACTGCAGGCTTTGCTCCTCCATCCAGTAAGGAGAACTCCTTTAGCAGCACAGGCCCTGACATAGCTGGAAAGGGCAGCACACATGCAGTCCTCACTCTTCTCGCAGTTACACGTGTCAAACATGCAGTTCTAGGGACAGAGGATGACATAAGATCATCAGATCATCGTATCAAAGCCATGGAACTCTATAGCTTTTACAGTGTCCTGTTCATTAGAGCTAAAGGCGAGTGTAATCCTTAGGCATAAATGAACATATGCCTATTGTCATTTGAATATTTCATTGAGCACTTTCAAAAAAGATACTTTGCAAGGAGAGTGTAATTAGAGGTCCACAATTTTAAGCTGTTTTTCTTGTTATTTTTTACTTTTTCAGGTGTTGGTAGGTTTCTCAACTACTTCCAGTTTGTAGCCACTGTGCCATACATACTTAGAACAAGTGTTTGATTCCACACAACTTCTAGGTTTAGGCTTAGGAGCTTGGGCTCTCTGCATCAGAGGGACAAAGAAAACTAGAAGTCATTTAATGTGCTGCTATGCCTGGCAAGGTCACTATAATGTCATTCCAGAAGATGTTAGTTGAACACAGTCTTACAGATTTCCAGTAACAGGATGGCTTTGTAAAGTTCACAGGCACTCTGTTCCAGAGCTTCATCACCTTGAATTCCTGGAACCTTTTTCTTCACATCTTATCTAAATCTCTTCACTGCTTCTTACAGACATTTCTTGCCCTGTCCTTGGATATATGCAAAAGCCTTCTGAGAGCAGTTCAAAACAACTAAGCGAAGTGCTAGTTGAGATTCTGTCTAAAGCTTTCCTTATATCTTGGGAGGGATGGCTTTTGTCCTTTGACCTCCTAAGGAGTCCAGGGAGTCCAAGTTCCTAGCTTAGGCATTTAGGCTAGTGCCTAAAACTATGGGCAACAGGAATACACCTGTAAGTTTATCCTCCTGGGAATGGAAAGAAAGATACCTTTACAAAGGAGTAATTATTGTGATGTGTAGATAAAAATGAACCCTTGGCTTGAAAAGAACTATCTTGAATGCAACTCCTCCCAATTGGCAAGTCATTCTCTGAGGTGTTAGTATCAGAAATCTGAGTACTTTTCTTTTAAATGGGAAAAAGATAAAAGCTGAGTACCTTCTCGTAAACTTCTGGGTTCACTGTTGAGTGACATTCAGCAAAAGGTCCCATGGTATCAGAGAGCAGTCCACACCAGTGCTGCGCATACTGGTCTGTGAATTGAAAATATGGTAAGAATTTCTATTGCACTTCATTGTCCAAACTCTTGTCTCAGTGTAACTGTACTTCCTGCTGGGAAATTGCAGAAGCTTAAGTTTATAATGAAATTCAGTTCTACATTTGCTGAAAAACAGTCTTTCACTTCCTCTATACAGAAGTATGAACTCCTCATAAACTGAATGCTCTTAATTTATGGTAGTTCTCATGGAATAAACTAAGACATCCTTAGCTGAATTTTGAAAAAGAAGGTTCATATATGTGAATTAAAAATATGCTACTTCAGTCGCTGTATGGTTCCAGTTTCCCTTAAGCAAGTTGGCAAAACCACTTGCTTGCTTTCTTTATCCAAAGGAGTATTTTTGAAGATCCAAAATATTATCCTAGGTATTATTTATCCATTGAAGTCTTCTAGAGTCAACTGAGGAAAACTGTGTGCAAATGGTTCACTGTTATTTTGGCTGAATGTTTGGTGGCTGATCAGCTTATTCCTTCTTTCCATCTTAAAAGAGCGGTTACTATACGCTGAGCTTACCATTTTGTATGCTGACGGTACAGGGGTTCTCAAAGGTATTTTTAGCATCAGGACAATCAGCCCGAGTTTTCCAAGTATTGCCAAAGGCAGCTGAAGTACCCTCTATTACACCACTGGTGGTTTTGAAATCATCTGTCTGTATGTCATTGAAGTTTCCACAGAGACCTAAAAGGAAGCAGATGGGCAGTGAAAGTCTCCTACAGGATGAAGCATACTGATGAAGGCAGTTGTTACTATAAAATCACTTACCACAGGTCTGCCCTTTATGTGATGGGTCTAAGTCGATAAAAACTTGCATGAGAGGCACAAGCTGAACCTGTAGCTGAAGACCAAAGGTAGTTTGCAGAATGATGAAGAAAGATGATGGTCTGAAGATGGTGACATTCGCTAGGGATGTAAGGACATAAGAGTTACAATTTCATATGAGATGAGCAGTTGAAATGACTGTTCCTCATATAGAGGGAATCTACAGCTGTGTTTGATATGATCCTAATTTCTGAAGAACTGGGGGGAAAATGATCCATACAGGATTTCAAATCCAGCACCAAAACAGGCTGTCTTTACCCTAAACAACAAATGTATAAAATTATTTCTGTCAGCTGTTTTAAAAAAAGGGGAAGAACATACACTTCTTTTGCTATTTAAAAGACCATCTTTGCTTGATGAAAATTATATAGCATTATTCAGTGTTAGACTCCAACCTGGACTTATTCTGTCCTTTCATGGTTTGCTTTCTGTTCAGGTGCAGTAATATCTGAGAAGAACTGCTTTGAGAGTAACTCTCCAGTGATGGATCTGTGCCAAGCAAAGGCACAGAGGCAACATAGGCAACTAAACAACTTCAGATATTGGAATCTTGTTGCATATCAGAATTTTTCTTTCCTCACATATGGCAATGTTTACATCTCAAAGTGTGTAGTGATGCTATTTGTTGGAATTGAATCTCCATTTAATTAGATATCGCTAAAATGACATCATAATTTTGCTAAAATAGGCAAACCCTATTACTTTAAAAATGAGAGACTATGCTCTATGGGAGTACCTTGGGTTTTCTGCAGTGTAACCAGTGGTAGAATTTGGCTTTAGATTAACTGATGTAATAACATTTTAAAGTCAAACCCAGAAATATTACAGAAGTCTTTCAGAGGAACTTACCTGCAGAGAATGGCAGCTGTGTGTAGATCATATTCACAAATACACTGCCAGAAGGCTGGATCACAATGTTCTGTCCACAAGAAAAGACAATGATTATCAAACATATTTAGAAAAGGTAAAACACCTTCCAAATATTTTCTATATCGTATTGTTCAGGATAAAGGAAAAAAAAAAAAAAGTGGGAGGAGACTGGGGTGATGTTCAGATTCCTATACTGTTTCTTCAATCTTTGTTACTGTGGTCCATTGTCTGTCAAAACCAACAGGCAAAAGCCCAGAGATAACTAAATGACAGAAAACTACTAGTATCTTGACTTCCAATGTACCTACGTTATTCTTAATTTTTCTTTATGAATAAAGTTCAAATGAGATAAAACAGAAAACTCAGTGCAGATTTCTTGTCTGTGCTGTTATGTGTAATTTGCAAACTACTTGTCTGTTAAGCTTTGAAAACATCCCTGCAGAGTGTTAGGTGTCTACATTTGCTACTTACAGTTTGTCCTCCACTCAGGCTGACAGCTATACCCTTGAGGCATGTCTCAGTGTCAGTCAGGCCACACTTTTGGATATCTCCCAGAACAGTGAATTCATTGCTGTCACAGAGCTAGAAGAGAACAAAATATATTGTTAAAAGGATTTGTTGTATTAAAATATTGTTATGCTAAAAAGATTCACACTCAAATGGCATTCTCAATAAAGTGAGTCTTTAAAAATATTTATTCCTTTTCTTCCTGCTTATATGTTCTTACATACATGTATAGAGTCACCAAGCAAACTGGCATTCGTGCAGTCTGCACAGTGGAAGTTACCCATTACTTCTGACACTCAAGGGCAAGTTAGACATATTAAGCTGAACATTAAAACTTCTTAATGTTTAGGTAATACTAGTTTAATACACTAGAGAAGAAGAAGGAAGTGTGCCATTCTTGCCCATTGATTATGGTGTTTACCTGGAAGAGAAAATTTTCCAGTCTCTTCTGCACTGAACAGATTACCAAAGAGCCTGGTGATTTGGACAATCTTTTAACAGGCAGGAAATATGCATTTACATATCCTCTCATAGCAGAAAATTAAGCTAAAACCACTATTCACTAAACTACAGAATAAAGGAAAAATTATTTTTTTTTTTTTCTCATGGTTCTGATTTTCATTAGACCATGTTCTGTGAACTTATTCAAAGTATGCGTAATGGCCAAGACGTTGCAGGGAAACACGCAGAAGGCTGTGATTCTGAATGTGTCTTATCATTTTCTTGGCATAATAAAGATTGAGGACAGCTCAGATGCATAATTACAGCCATCTGGAAATTTAATGCTGAAATTGGGGGCTTTTTGACCTTTTTTTGCCAAGTTTAAGGGTTTTCTGTGCCTCCAGAGCCTCTGAAAATCTTTTTTATTGTGCATCAATCCCAGTGCTTGTGAATCTCATTAAAAAGTTTCATTGATTTAGTCTAATCTATTTCTGAATTGTCTCATTCTACCTCTTTTCTAAGTTTTTATGGTTTTCTTTCTTGGTAACATTCAGTTTGAGATTTTTGAGGACAGATTTTATTTCTGAAAATTGTTCACCTAGGATTCTGAAATCTGCAAATTTGTAGTCATTATTTTAGATGCATCTACTCAGAATTCAGTCCCTACTAAACTAAAAACTGCAGGAAATCTTAGATGCTTTTGTAATTCATCAATATTTAGAATACATGCATGACTTCTTGGTGTGTTCCCTTTAAACTCTAGTGTTCTATGTCTACTGGGAAACACTGTTTGGAAGGCTGATCACCTTAATGAAATAACTCCTCTTACATGAATTCTGTATAATAATAATAATAATTCCATTATGAATACTGTTAATCAAATAAGCCATTGAACTATGCTAACTGTGACAAAAAAGACAGTACCAATGGACATAATCAACACATTGCTCAGAAGGAGACAGTTATAAAACAGCAGACAGGCAATATTTAATTTAAAAGTTTATGGGAAGCATGGAGATTGTTTCATAGAACCTAAAAACTCAGTGCAATTCTTAAACGATAATCAGAGAATACAAATCTACTACAATATGTCTACTTAGTATAACCCTAACAGAAAACTCCCCTGAAATCCATTTAAGACTCCATGTTGACCCGCTAAGTTTCAGAGAGTTGATGTGATATCCAGCACTTTTAATTAAACAATGTTATATATAATAAAAACCTTTTCCTTTAGCATATTGCTTTAGCAAGGATTGTGACTTATTTTTACCTTGGTTAGGACATAGCTACAGTCTCCGAAGAAGGAATAGTATTTCTCATCAAATGTTGAAATGTGGGAGCCTCCTTCAATACTGCAAGTCCCAGGGCATGACTGGGTGATACAAGACCATTCACCTCCAACACAGGTACTGAAATGAAGAAGGCATTTAGTAACCTTGGGTAATGCAAGTGAAAATGAAATTAGAGACAATAAGAGCCGTTGATGCCTTAATTTTCCTCTTGAAGCACTGATCATACTGTCAAAAAAATCGACATTGTTCTGAAATGTCAGAATGAGTATGGGGCAGGCACATTTATATTAGTGATAATTTTTTATATATATTGCTGTACGTTTCCAGTCTTTGGACAGAATTCAGTCCTGGTGAATCTGGCATCCATTCTGCTGCATGTGAAGGATTGCCCCCCCATCACCATTAGCATGGCTTAAGCTTCAACACGTTAAGTATTTTTTTGTAAAATACCATGCATGTTTGTAGTTCTTCTATTCATGGATAGATAGGTCCATTTGCATACACTTAGGCAGTAATACTTCAGTAATTATAGTGATATTAAAAATATATATATCGTATCTGTCAAACATGCCTCTCAAATGTGATCTCCCACTGTCTAATGCAACACGTTCCTAAATGTCACATCCTCCATAGCATTTACATGAGCATCCTAGTATTAGACTGCAATGCTGCAAAGGACCTAACACAGTAATTCACATTTTTAAACACCTCCAGTATTTGAATTTGATTTTTTTTTTCCTTTAATTGATTGGTCTTGAAATTGAAATACCTATATCTAAGCTAAAATTTTTGCTTCCAAGTGGGAGGAGAAAACAGGCATGTAACTATCCTCTAAAAATGTGTAATCAAGGAATTTTGGTTGATAAGTAGTTCCTCATTTCTTTTTAAGGGGAAATTAGTAATTTTCCCCTGTCTTCAAAATGTTCCAGTAACGCATGTTAAAAAAAGAAGTATGAGAACAGGAGTATGTTACCATGATCTGCATTTAGATGAGAAGGAGGCACCAGGAGCATAAGTTTCACCTTCATAGGTACAGTGGCATTCTTTACGGGGAATGCAGCCAGCACCATTAATGTCATCAAATACCATTCCTAGGGAAAGAAATGGGCTGTTACTCATTCTGCACACTGCAGAACCTGCTTTTGTACACATATCTAGTACATGCCTGAAAGCATATTCCATTTCTTCTGTATTATACAGAAAATGAATAGAAAGTACTTTAAAATAATAGGATGCCAGCCGTGTAGGGATTGAAGGGCTATATTCCATTGAAGCCGATCTAAAATCTTAGGGTGATCAAAAGAGACCTCTAGGGAAGTACTTTTCTGTTATGGACTTCTTTAGAATGGAAGTAGGATTAAAATTACTAGATAATGAGGTGAAATAGATGAACCGTTTGTAAGACTGCCTAGGGACATATTTGTACAGTAAATATTTTTGGACCCAAAGGCAGAGGATTATCTAAGAGAAGTCATGTTATTATACAAAACAGTGGTGGTGAATTCTGTGAGACATGTGGAGGATAGGCAGAAGAGCTGCAAGGATCCTACCATACAGTCACTCACAACACCAACAATTCTCAGCCCCAGAAGTAAGCTTACACAAAGAGAACACATTTGCATTGTTTGTCTTGTACTGATATTCAGCTCTCTGAAGCACCAGATTTTATACATTTCTTAGTGCTCCCTCAACTACCTGTTGTTTAGGCACGCAGCACTGGACAGGTAGGCTTTGGTAATTCGGGGAACCAGACACAGCTTTGCTAACACCAGAAGTTATCATTGTGGGCAAAATGTGATAAAACATGACATACTTTCTGTGAACTGACTATAGATGCTGAGAGTTGAAGACTTATCCCCTTATTGTTAGGAGCAAAGTATCTAATTTTCAGTTCCGTCATTATGTCCATGTCTCAGACGCATTTGTTGTTTAAAAGGGTATTTTTAGTAACCTGAATAGAAATGATGCATGTGTACCAAGGAAGAAATGTAGCAATTACTTTGATGATAATAACAGCAATGACATGATGAGAGTGACACAGAGTACGGAAGTTGTTAAATGCGTACAGGTAAGCGTTCTGGCAGTTTTGGCTATGAGAAGAGGGCAGGAAATAAACTTGCCTGGAGGACAGACGCAGCCATCTGTACAATGATCTTCACAGAGTTCAGATCGCTCTGGGTTGCTGCATGTGTCAGAGCAGGGGGAGCCACACTCCTGGTAGTGCATGTTGAAAGGACATAATTTGGCTGAAAGTAGAAATAGTATTATAATGCTGACTTTTCCGTCGAAATGTTGAGAAAACCGTATTTGCAGTTTAGGAAGTTTTCTGTCGAGCTATAATGGGAAATCCTGATCCAAGTGGAGGATGAAACATTTTAAACTTTCTGATATATATTAAAAACCCTTAGTAATGCAAAATCCTCTAAAATTCCATATTCCAAATGTCTTGAATATGCTCAGGTTTAAAACTGATTTGCATGAAAATTACATGCACCTTTAAATGGGTGTCTTCTTTGGGAAAAAGGACACATATTTGAACTTCACTAGATATAGGTAGTAAGCACAGGTGAAAGTCCCTTCTTGAGATACTTACGACACAGTTCTGAGGTTCTCCAGTTCAGAGGCTGTCCACCTGCATGAGCGCACTGCCGGGAGTATTCAGCAAAGGTGTTGCACATGCAGAAGTCAGCCATGGAGCTGTCACAGTGACATAGGTCTTGTATGCAAGTTTCAATGTAGTCCTGAACATTCACAAGTGCATTACAGCTTGTAAATGCTTTACTGGTTAATACTGTCTCACAGATAGAAGCCTAGGAGGGAAAATAGAGAAGGTAGAACCAGTGTTTAGAAAATATCAAACTAATTATTTAAGGCATGTAGCAGAACAAACCAAAGGTCCATCTGGTCCAGAAACCTACAGTAGCCATAAGCAGATGTTTAGGGAAAAGTATAATAACAGGGCAAGTACACATGGAACTCCTTTGGTTAACTCCCCTATCTTGAGTTCCTTTCAGCTCAGGTGACTTCCCAAGCATTATACAGTTTCTTTGTATAAAGATATCCTTATCTTATCCTTAAGAATTTCTCTCTCATGAAAGTATCCAGTCTTCTCACTGAAAGGGGAATGCCACTTTTTACCATTTATTTTAACAATGACCAAAAAAAAAAAAAAAAGAAAAATTTTCTTTCCAGATCTACAGTTGAGTCATATTCACGCTATATTTTTTTTTTCTGATTCTAACAAATTTTCCCCAAAGACAGAGAGAATGTATTTTACACTGAGAAAACAAATTTTGAGAGAGAGGTTCTTACAAATTCAGTTGAGCAGCTTGTCGGAACATCAGGAGAAATAGGATCAGCACACTGCTCTGTGGGTCCATCCATCTTCTGCTTATTCCCAAACTGTATAGGAGTCAGTTTTGTGTCTGTAAGAAGCAATCCAAATATTAGAATAATATTTACATGGAGATATTTTGCGACATTATCTGCTATGACATGAACAGTGATTACTAAGAAATATCACTATAATATGAAAGAAGAAAGGAGGTGAAGAAGTTATACAAGGAACTGGATCCTAACTATTGAAAACAAGTAGAAAGCTGCACGTGGCAGATCTTAAAAGATCTAACAGTGATGGAAGAAGTCTAATACATCTCAAAGCCCTGACTCTATATATAAACTGACATCTTAGAAATACATAAAATATCACTAATTTTTCAGTTAATACAACCCACAGAGTGTGTTACAGTACAGTGCTGAAAGAAGGAAAAACAAAGTTCCAATACTTAATAATGCTTTCTACGACTTACTCTCTGAAAAAAATTCATTGCTAGCTGGAATTCCGTTGAAGTCCCCACAAAGCCCACAAGTTTGATTGGCATATTTTTTGTCTAGTTCCACCTAAAAGTAAAGAGGAAAGAGAGCTTAGGTTCATGGTATTGTCAGTCTTGATGGTTAGGAACACAGCCTACATCAATATTGTTTATGCACTCAAAATTTGACATCTGTATGCTGTGCAGGCTGTATTGTGTGGTAACAAGGTAGGTACCACTGGGAACAGCAGTGAACACCAAGAAAAACTTGATTTTATTCTAGTCCTGGGGCTGTGAAGATCAAAGTATTGCCAGGTTTGGAATCTGAGGAGTACTTCGCTGTGAGGTGGGAATGTTATATTCAGGGTTCTATTGATCTTGAGCTGAGCTTGGTGGGAAAAAAAGGAAAGTTGGGAGAAGACTGGAAGACAGAACAATACTCTAAAAAAGGACACAAATTCAAAAGTAACTAATACCCGCCTGGCTGATTAAGGCTGGAAATATCTAAACAGTCTGTTTTCAAAATACAGGCTTTCTACCGTGTTTCGGATGTTCTCTTACCAGGAGGGCATCCTCTTCATTCCAAAGGAAGGTCAGTCCTAACTTGGCAGAAACTTTCAAATAGCTGTTACTTCTCTCTATGAAGACTCCCATATGGCTGAAGGGCAGCTGAACCCTGGGGAAAGATCACCCTAATTCAATGAGGGTAGGGACAGAATAGCCGTTGAGTATCCACGCTGATATCCTTTCTCATTCTCTTTGAGAAGCTTCCGCATGCGTAGGTGAGGAAATGAGTCAAGAGCAGTAACTAAACACAGACAACACAAATTTGTAACATTTTGTCTGTTGCCTACGCAGTTTCTTCTCATGGTGCAAATGGATCAGCCTGGCTTTCCCTGCTGTTCCTTTCAGCTATTTCTGTTAATGAAGTTTTGCTAGGTAAAATGTTGGCATGCATCTTTGGTTGTACTGTTCAAAAAAGTACTGGGAGGTTCTGTTTTGCAGGTAGTATGCTTCAGGATATTGCTATTCACTCCTTAAAGCCCTTGATAATAAAGGAATAGGCTATTTAGGCTTTCTGTGACATGAGTGTCATTCAGAAAGGTGTACCCAAGCTAACCTCTAGGCTAGCTCACTGTACATAGCTGCTATAATACACAAGTCACTGTGGGATAGCTGCCCAAATATTTAACCAGCCTTTTGGACAGGTTTCACACCCTACACTAAAGTCAGTGATACCATGGCTACATAGATAGCAAGTTTCCAGACTAGCTTATTTTAAATGCGTGCAGGTACAAGCTGCATACTGTTCGGTGTAAGGACAAAAGCCACCAAAAATTCCTCTCAAGGATCTTGTTCTTGTAAAATTAATGGAAAATAGAAACTTAAAGGGTGCAAAAACCTAACACTTTAACTGAATCCAGCTCATAAATCAATTGTATATATATAGATACACAGTTTTAGCAATGGGGCAGCATCTGGGATATAGCTCATCTGATCAGAATGGACAGAGGGGTAATCTGCAGAAGCGGCACTTAGCTGACTGCCAGGCCCTCTTATTTTTGTTGGTACTTCAGGAAGGAACTGACCCTCAAGCTGCTTGGGAGCAATGTGAGATCAGATGAGGGAAAAGGATGCTTGATCAAAGAGCCCACCGGGAATAAGAGCAGCGAGAGTAGTCTCAAGTTATGAACGTACGTTTTGCCATCAAACAGGATCGAGCCAGGGGTCAGTTCAATCACTGCTCCTTCCAGCTTCATGATGACGTGAGTGATCACAGTAGAATTTTCCACCATTGTACGCCTAATCTGGACATTGAAGTCCTCATAGGGAGATTTGCAGTTGGATGCAAAGATATAATTGCAGACCCCAGGGAAGTAAAAGATGTCCCCGTCAAAGGTCTTGTAGTGGAAGTTACCCCATGTGCTGCACACACGGCCATTGTGAGAGGGGTTGCCAGCTGTGGATTCAAAATAAGCAGTAAGAATTTTCTGTAATTTGCTGTAGATACCCTCCCTTTAGTTGCTTTTCCCCTTTTATTTCTTTCACTAACCTCTGTTCAAAAAGCCCATCTTCTGTTTTCCTTCTTGTCAAGCTATTTGTTTATCGATCTGTTATTTGTTTTATCTGTTTTGCACAGGGATATAGGGCCTAAGATCGAAAGAAACCTCCCAGGACCCTACGTCCAATGCTCTGCTTCTGCTGACAGCCATATACTATAAATCCTCTCCTAAATTTAGGAACTCTAAAGTTTCACCATAAAAACACTTTAAAGTTAGTTTAAAACTAGCTGGTACTCCGACTAGGGAAGGCCACTCATAGCCGCAATCTTTGAATGGCTGGAAGACTTTTGCCAGCATCTTCCAAAACGTATTCCTGTCTCATGTATGCCCGGTTGTTCTTGTGCCAGTATTACACTCTGAAGGGTTTCCACCTCCCTGTTCCTCCCCGCACCCATTATAGAAATCACTTATCTCTCCTATAGAATAGATAGGTTCTCCTATCTCTCTGATTATCCTCAGAGTCCCTCTCTGCATCTCTTCCAGATTTACACTTACCCTGCTTGAACATGGCTAGTCAGAATTGTACTCTATACCCTAGATGAGGGGTCTCACCAGTGCTTTGAACACGTTAATATTTCCCTCTCTTTACTGGAGATATTGTGCATGACTTATCCCAGTATTATTTATATATATATATTAAAAAATTATAATTTTTTTCCAAATAATTTTTTTCAACAGCTGCATCATATTAACAAAATGCAGGCTGAGTACTGGAGTCACATTTAGATTATCCTTCTTACCTGAGAAAGTGACTAGTTTCCTTGTTCATTTTTTATTCTGTGATGCTAAAGGATCTTACACAATTTATTAATCTCTTTTGTCTCTCCATGCTCTACCTGTGTGATCAACAAGATCACAGATATCTGAGCCGTGACATTTGTTTAACTTACCCTTTACTTTCAGTGTGTTTGGAAGAGGTGGAATGATTTTCACTTGGGATTTCGAAGCTGGTGGAAAATCTAAGGAGGAAAAAATGATCAAGTTTAATCTTAATACAAGTCCTACAAAATGAATAGAGATTGCCTAGTCTCTTTAGTGATTAACATTTCCTACTACTAGTTACAAGCCAGGGGGGGAGTTTCCACAAGATTTTATTGGTGGTTTTTACACAGTGCTTTGTGGCTTGTCTTTCTATATATTTCACTAAAGCCAGATCCCAAAGACCATGCTCTTTGGCTGTCGTGTTTTCTTCTATTATTTGTTCAAGACTCCCATCTGATGCTGGCCCAGGTGTTCTGAACTCAAAAGGAGCAATGTGATCCTTGGAGCACAGTGTTGTAATAGGAATGCAGAAAAAGCAGTGCTAATGTCTATGCCTGAATCTTTGCCTCTCAGTACACTTACAAGAAGAAAGTTACTGAAGAATATTAGAAGCTGAGGATGAGAAACAGGAACTGTTTTTTTTTTTTTCTGAAGCTGATATCTTTTTTTGTGCTAAGACATGTACTTTTGCACAACCAACTCTAAGCAGATTTTTTTTTTTAAGAAGCTATTTAAATTCTGTGAAACTTCAATCATGTGCTTTTCTTGCAAAGACTTCTATTGGTACAATCCAGTCCTAAATTTTCCATGTCCAAATCCAATGTTTTCTCTTTGGATCCAGCAATGAAAGGGATAGAGTACTTAGAGAACCTGTAATGTGATGTTCTTAACATGAGAGTCTGAGGAATTCATTGTCCCTTGAAAGTACTCAAATTGTAGAATTTTATTAATTCCAAACTGTAGATTGTGCTATAACAGCCATTGACTTCTGCGTTTAGAAAAAAAAGATATCACTAAGACAAATACGTGTTTTAGAAAGACCATGTCATTTAGTCTTGATGCAAGGATTTTAATGGAAAGCACACATATTGCATTCCTTGACAATCTGTTCCAACAATTAAATGCACTCACTGTTATTAATTAATTTATGGTACACTTCCAGTTTGGGTTTATCACTTTTATTTACCAGCTAGTGACCTCACAAATTGCAGATTGCCGGACAGGCTTAGTGATTAATTGTTTCAGCCTGTTATCACTAATATACCAATCAGCATTGTATTCTTCCACCCTTATTTTGCTCTGTACAGTAACGGTGTTTGTTCTGTACAGTTATGCATGATCTTGTAGTGTTTAATTTTTGTGCTGTTTAACGTACTTACAGTTTTCTTATTCTCTCGTGAGTGATGCAGTCATCTTGACACAGCATAAAAGATGTGTCTTTTATTACCTACTATCAAGTACCTTGGTGATATGTATGTATATACACACACCTCTTCTGAAAATACACTTTTAGATAAAACGTATGTACCTTTCATGACGTTAAAGATTAGATAACTGTATCGTATCGGAAGACCAGATCCACTGGGCCAGAACTCAGAGGAAGTTCTCCAGTTTAGAGCAGTCTGAGAATTGGATGTATTGTACAGAGGATTTCTCTCTTTTTTTTCTTTGGGGGGTGGGGTGGGGACGGGACGGGATGGGACGGGATGGACAGGGGATGAAGGGAAATTATATTCTAGCTAGGAATAAGTAATTTTACTATTTATCAACTTAATTTGAGACAAAAACTTAGATCAGCAGAAAAATACTTACAATTTTGTCGCTGCAGGAGGGATGGAGAAGCATAGTTTGATTTTGTTTGTTGTTCATAATCCTGGGCTTGAACTGCACCAAGAAGAGTGGAGGAGGAAAATGTTAATGTCTAATTTTCTTGAGTTCCCTCATCATTTCTCAATTATATCTGTTTAAACATGCAACAGTCAGTGTATCAAAGATCAGCAAAGCTATGTTCATGTGGAGAAGGTCAGATTTGCATCAGGACCTGTGTTACATGCAACCATGAAGGCCATATACCACTCATTCTTTTTTTTTTTTTTTTCTAATAAATTGCTGCAGGGAAGCCATCATAAACATGCCTGTGATAATTTGAGCGGATCCTTATGCTGTTATTGTCACAGTACCCCTGGATGCCCTTATAAGCTTTTCAGATAAAGAACTTCATTTTCTTAATTTTTATGATCACTGTGTGCTTTAAGCATCAGTAAAACCCTTTCTCTAACCAGAGGGCTTTAAAAATATGTCCCTTTTGTACAGGAAGAATTCATTTTGGAGTTAGAGGACTGATCTTTGTCCTCTCTTACTGAAAGCCAAAGTTACTCCATCTTTTACAGTTTCAAGCACTCTTTGTAATAAGCAGCAGAAGGAAAACAAATGCACAGACAGAAATAGGTCTTTCCAATAGATCCATTTATGACTTGATTTTGCCCCAAAGCAAAACATTTTTTCCCAGCAAAGAAACCATTTTTCATTCCATTCCACTGCAGCATCAGAATAGGAATACACACAAAATCTGCAGGGGCCAGAGGGGTTTTTAATGCACTGTTCTGTGAGAGTTTGTCAGAGGGCAGGTTGCAGGGGAGGCTATGCTGGCCAGAGAACACCGAAAAGGCAGGCTTACCCTCTGCTGCATCCCACACCAAGGGCAGTCTGTGGGTAGCACTGCTAGAGCAGCTAAAGTTGAAATCAGAGCTGCAGGGAGCTCCCTAAAGCCCTTCCTTTTTGCACCAGCGGAGCGTCTGCAGCTGGTATTGGAAGGACACATTGTGCCCATTTTTAAGCTATGAACCATTCAGTGCTTCTGGGCTCCTCTCCTCCACTGCCTGGCCTCAGTGAGCTTTCTGCTTGTCTCTCCATGCTCTGTATGATTCCAGCATGCCACGTGCATTACAGATTCTCATTTCTATTGCATGCTGTGGTAATGCTACAGCTACTCTTTTGATGGGCTACTCTTTGACACTACGACTTTTTAACATGTTAGTGTGGAATTACCTGGAAGCACGAAAAAGTAAAATAACACAACAAGATGTGTGCCTGAGGTCAAAATGCACTAAAAACTAACATTGTTGTTACCTTAGACTTTAAGGGAAATTAACAGGTGAAGGATAGATAAAAAAGATTTCCAGTCATCTGTGAGTATTAAGTGGGCTCTTAGAATATTTAAGGCAACTCTATTTGTTTTCACCCCATCAAAAAACAAACCCGTGCTCTAAGCTTTTATGCAATCTCCTGTGCAAGAATAGGTGAACTTTTAAAATCTGTTGTCCAATGCTTTTCAAGCAAAATCCCCCCTTTTTCCAATACTGTATCATCAGCTGATAAAACAAACAAAACCTTTAATAATGCATGCAGACAGACTCCACCGATTTGTTTCTTCCTAAAGCCACTTCTGCACATTTTGGTTTGTGCATTTAGAAATTCTGTACCACCTTGAAGTGGACATCAAAAGCTAAATGCAAAATCTTGAAGCATTTTGGTAGAAATGTGAGTTCCACTGAATTCAGTGGAGCTATTCCAGATTTCAACTGGAGAAAATAGGCTGAGAGCATGGACTGCAGTATAAACTTTCCAGGCAGTTAATTTGCTCTTCTTAGGAAGGAAAGTATTTGTAACAGAAAAGAAAATCTTGCATAAAGGTAACAGGTTCATTAACTTCACAAAGCCAAGAAAAAAAGTTTCAAAATCCGAAGCAAGTTATAAATTCTTTAAAACAGTAAAAACGCCAAGCAAGTGAATCTTCCTACCTTTGATCTGTATGAAGGCAAGTGCTAGTACTAATATCCATAGTGGTATTCGCGTCCCACCACCTGTGCCCATCTTCTGGAAGTCCGGTAGGAACTACCGAACAACCTGCCTCTGAGGAAATACCTGTCTGCTCCTGAGTCTTATATAGTGAGAGAGTAGGTTTTGGCTCAGTTCCCAGATTGTTTCACAAGGTTTTTAAAAGGTGGGGCTTCAGACATTTTAGTTTTCCTTTGCAGGTACACAGGTAAATAGAGGATGCTCCTACTTTCCCTAAGGTATTTGCACTCTAGGAGGAGTCTTCTTTCTACAGGTCTTTTTGATGAAATGTCAAGAAGTGAGCAGGAAGAATTTTTGCTCAGGCTTAGTCTTCCCAAATCATTATATATTATGGGATAAATACAATTTAAGAGACTTCTGAGTGACTTTTTGAGCAGGAGCTTGGAATGAATTGCTTCACTTTTAAACATTTTCCTCCTTATGATAAATGATGGAAACTTAACTTCTCAAAAAATGCAAAGAAATTCCATCTGACACAGATTTTTTAAATGAGTTTGCACTTATCTATGTAGCTACTTTGCCTGTGAAAGTGGACAAATCAAACGCTGTCTAAGGTCAGCACTTATTCACAGGCCAGGCACAACACAGGACTACACAGTGAAAATCCTTCAGCACTGGAGTAATATGGACCTTTTCTTGAGGGTTTCCTCTTCTCACATGAGCAGTTTTCATGTTACTTAGCTATTTCTCTTCTGAGTAAACAAGATTTCACCACGACAAATGATTTGATTCTACCTACAATAAAAAAAATATCGATTTTCTTTGTGATTGCTGTTCCTAGAGACACAGAAAGACTGATTTGCAAGAATGTCCTTTGGAATGTTCCTTACCTTAGGAACAATGAGAGAGTTTTGTGAATTATGTTAATATATTTATTTACAGCTATATTACTTTGGTAAATTAACCTTTTATAGTCTTTTACCCTGGGGGGCAGAGAAACAGTCTTTCAGTAGGAGAACGAATCCCATAATCCCACATGGGATCAAAAATTTCCTGCAAAGAAGAAGGTACTGGGATGGTCTCCATATACTTTGGCCAGAGGACAAAACACAATTAGGTTTAAAACAGGGAATGAAGTTTAAGTTTGATACTGGAGAGAAAATTTATTTTTGCAAGGATGGTGAAATACTTACACAGGTTGCCTGAGAAGACGTTTGAATTTCCATCACTGGTGGTTTTTAAAAACAGGTTAGAAAAACACCTACCTGAGAATGGGGTAAGTGCTTCTGATAGTGCCCTGGGGCAAGAGAATAGACTAAATAGCCATTTGAGGTTCCTTCAAACGTGATTTTCTATTATTTTTTCCTGAAAAATAATATGTATTCTCTCTGTTGGAGCAGCTATATTTGGGGAAGTAACTTCAGCATTAAAAGATAAATAAAAAGCACATTTTTTTCCTTAAGTGGCAAACAGAAGCAAGAAAAGATGCTGTCTTTCCTGAACATTTTAAAAATACAGTTGTTATTAATATTTAAATCAAAGTGTGATAACTAAATAAAATTGGAAATGTTGAGCAAAAGAATTGGTCACTTTCAGTCAAGAGTTATACCTTTATGGCAACTTCATTGACCTTAGTATTATTTAATGAGGAAAAGAAGATGACTACAGGATTCTTGTATATATAGAAATAAATACAACGAAAATTTAAGGGAAATGTTATCTCCTCTAACAGTTATTATTGAAGTTCCAGGATGAAAATCTGAAAAAGAAAAAATTTAATAGGTATAACTGATGCGTAATTAATTCTAAAATCGTATGGTAAACTCAGCTGGGTGACACAAAGAAGCTTATTACGTGATTCTATTGGTGAGAAGAAAAATATGTTTTATGAATCATTAGATGGCTTACCACTGAAATATCAATTCATATCAACAGTTGCTATGCTCCCATATACACAGGTTAACATTTCCTGCATGTTCACAGGGAAGTACAGTGACCTCTCAGAGATCTCAGGTTGGTGATGATTCCTTTTGTGTGGCCATCACAAGTTAGTTTACAGTTAAACGTAACCCCTTTGACTGAGCTTTAAGGCGCCATCAAAAGTGGTTCCTTATCTCTGCAGTTTTGGCTGAATGTCTCAAATCTTATATGTCATGAATCGCATAATCCTTACACTCCTAAGTGGCTAGTTCATTGATTAATCCTCTTGCCAGGTTAACTTTCATTACCTTGTGCTGATTCTTTTCAGAAATTATTATAAAATGTGTCAAAATATGAGACCTGCAAAAATAATTTTGAAATGTTTGTAATAATTTAGTAGTATTACTAATTATTCAATGAAATAATTCCTATTCGAATTGTATTTCACCTCCATTCACTCAATTTGCTTACACAGGTGACATGGGAGAGTATTTTTTTAAGATTGGTTTGAACTAACATGGCCAGATTTATGTAGCTGTTTATGATTAAATCACTGTACCGTTTACTGCATAAGCAGAAATATTAGTATACTAGAAAAATTTACTGATGTATGTATTTCAATTTTTTTAACAGAAAAGATAAAAGATTCTGATATTGCATTGGATCTGAAAACCCTGAAACTTCTTTCTATAGCTTCTCTTTCTTTTTCACTGGATTTTATTCCTACTCTCTGCATCTGCAATATTAAATTGGATTAAACATTTCAGTAAAAGAGTTGTCAGCATTTTCAGATCCATTCTTTTTATCCCTACATGATCAAATGCTCCATGATGATGATGTTGTTCACACATCTTACTCGTGATTTCAGAAAGAAAAAATTAGACTGTCATATCTTATTTCCGTACATCCTCTCTGTAGAATGCAAATAAAATGTCATAGCAAATCTGGTTAACTTTCAGTTGCAATAAGGATTTAAATCAGTGTCTCCATTTAGATTTCTAAGATAGAATGATGGACTCAGAGACATGCAGAAGGTGTCTAGTCCACCTAGTGCTATACTGGAGTAGTTTCATTCCAAGCGAAGGACAAAAACACTGGTAACTGATAGAAACTATGGCACCTCCTTTGTGTCAGTGATAAAATGCAAGTTAACAAGGATCTGTCTGCCGGGCTTTTCTCTGGCTGGTCATTTGCCCGCTTCTGAGGCCAATTTTAAGCTCCAGAATTGCTGTTGGGACATTAGGCTTTGCATTCAGCTGAAGTACCGTTCTGATTGTCTCTAACTTTCGATCTGTCCAAATTCAAACCCAATTTTTAATCTGAAAGTTTCTATGGAAAAGTGAGGCAACAGATCACTTTCTACTCGAAGTTGTTCGTTAATGTTATAGATTATCTCTTAATTATGTGAAGAGGGACTACATTTCAAACTGTTGCAGTAGGTATTTTATAGTGTGATACAATAGTCTAAAGTAAAGTTATAGTTAAAGACTAAAATAGGGATACAACTCCTTTTATGTTCCTTACTATGTCTTAGTCAAACATGGTGCCATTGATCCCTTCCTTTATTCCAAATACTTAGATAAACTCATTGATTTAAAATCAAATAACATTATTACCTGAGTTTTGAAACCCTGTTTCACTAACATGAATAGTTCTTGCTCTGTCTTTTAGTGTGCACATTCTAGAGGACCAAGAACATAATGCTATGATCTCCATTGCAGACTCTATGCTTTACTGTAAAACAGGTAATATGATTAGGATCTATTTCTGGTTTTATTTCTATTACCTGTTCATTTCAAAGGTTGCAGTGTCATTTAGAAGAACCCAAACAAAACATAACAAGTCAAATCAGGCATTGGAAGCTGCCTAGCTGCTGCATAAGAGAGTAGTTTACACCAATATGACAGGAAGCAAAATATATTGAGTATAGTATCTCTCATTTTATTGACGAGTTTTCCTTTGGGAAGAAATTCAGTCACAGAACATCTTACGATGTATTAAGACATGCCACCCATGCAAGTGAAGAGACCTCATTTTATAAGTATTACATGTCAAATATATATGCTTGTATTAACCAAGTTCCTTTTCTTGGGAAAGACCTGAAATGTCATGAGTGGTGTGGGCTGGGTCAAGACGACAATAGTATTAGTATTGGCACAATAACGTGAGATCACTGCAAGTTCCCAGGGTATCCCTGCACTGGTATGAGGTTTTTTTCCTGTAATAAAACATTCAGAGGTTGAACAGCATTGTTTTAGCCCATGCCTTCCTTCACACCTTTTCTGCAGCTCCAGTGCCAAACTTCAGGTTGTCATTCCCAGGATTTTTGCATACGGAATAACCCTTCTCATGACTGGCTGCTTCCGCCATCTGTATCATTACTGTTTCTTTGCTTCAGATCTACCTGCAATAAGTGCTGCTCTGCATTCTTGTCTTCCTCTTTTTCCTCCCACGTCCTTTATCTTCTTCTAGACATACCCAGTTGAAGACAACCTGGGATCTGTTTTTTTTTTTTCAGAGTATTTGACATTACATACAATGCTCTATGTTCAGAGTATGACTCCCATTGGTTTCAGCAGTAAGTGAATGCTCATCACTTCTGCATATTCAGTCTCCGTGTTTCAAGCTGATTGTCCAGAAAAAGAAGAATGAACAGTTAAAATTATAATCTGATATAAATCTTTCACAAATGAACTTTGTGACACTCAAGGAGCTTGATGATACTGTCCTTGCTCTTTCAGCGTTTCCCTCATTCAAATTCCCACTTCATATTTAAGTTCTGCAACAAACAAACAAATAGACAAGCAAAGCAGGAAATCTTAAAGACAATTTTACAGTAAAGATCCCTGCAATGCTCAGAAGTAATTACTCAGAAGTAAGAGAAGGTTCTGCAGAAAAAAATTACGTGCATCCTGTCCCATGAGATGCAGGAACATAGGGGCCAGAGTAAGGTTTCCATGTTTTCTGAACATATCCAGAATATGTCTGTGTATTAAGGGGATAAACTCTTAAACCTCTTTATAGCTTGTAAACACAGACACCGCAACTGTGCAATACTAATATTTGCAATTGGCATTAAGGACTGAAACACTGATGCACACACACATACTTGAGGACGTGTTTACATTGTGCAGTGGTGCATGTTGCAGAGATCCCTCTGCTAGCAAAGCCAAGGTAATTTATAATAGGAAATAGTGTCACTACACTGATATGAAGTTGAGATAAGGGAATTTGCCTTTCTCTGAGGCACTCACTCTGCAACACTGTTTGGGGTCTGAGCTAACACCTCTACCCAGGGCTATACCGTGCCATATGGTCATAGCAGCACTGCCTAAAGCCAGATGAAAGCTGGACTCTGTTATGTAGTGTCATAGTGCCACAAAATCAAAATCAGTCTTTAGAAGCAATTGGTGTTTGCAAGCTCGGAGAAATAAATGGTACCAGTAGCAAAAAAGTGGGTGAAACAGAGTGCTGAGGTGAGCTGTATATCTAAACCCTCAAAGGGACCTCTCAGTGATGCACAATCTCAAAAAAGTCTACACGTTAGGATACTCTGGTGGACATCATTCTGCTGAAAGACACTCATACATTTGTAATAATTTACACAACAGACTGTGTAAGAAGTGGGTGTATATATATACTATTTCAACTACTGACTTTGGTCAGAGGTACTACTATTAGTGGAAGTTGTATAGTTCTTCCTCTACTGGACTCTTGCAAATATACACTCAGTTTAAATGTGTGGCAGACTTTCTTTATCCAAAAAGTGCATGGAAAATATAACCAAATGCATGTACACAAAGACAATCATGGAGAAGGAAACAAAACCCTTTAGTCCATGTATGATTCAAGACACTGAGAAATTAATTACATTTATAGCTGTGGTATAGAAGTTAGCAGAAACATCTTTAGTGTTTCAGTTCAAATATTGCTATTTATTTAAATAATTAAAGTTTCTGCTATGTCCTGCTTCCTGAGGGGATAACATATTGCATGGTGTGTTGAATATCTATTGTAAAATAACTTCTAAAAGTTATTATATGTACTTAGCATTTCAGTTTACAAACGTACAGCAGAAAGACTTAAACTGATGAAAAAGGTTGGACAAAATACAGGGAGGTACAAATTGGCCACAAATTAATTTAACTTGGAAATTTGAATAAGATTTGTCAGCATCAAAGGATTTCCATCAGTTCTGCAAGACCTCATTACAGTAGCAGGGATCAGGAACCTAAGTCCTGTGAAGACAATCCTGATGTTCACTCATGTCGTTATTGGTATGAAGCTCTATATTAACATTGTCTTCATCCATTGTTTTATTTTTAGTTTAGTAAATCTCATGCAAAGCTTCATTTATCTTTATAAAATGTAATTAAATTTGCAAGGTTAAAACAAGGGGAGGTATTGGTGTTAAGATCATCAATGAATTTTCATGAGATAGTTTTAGATTACATGAGTGAAATATTATGTTTCTTAGAGGGTTCTTGCTTTTTTTTTTTTTTTTTTTTAGACAGAGCTTAGATAATGAGTATCTCTTCAGTCAATTGTTCAATCATTTTCAACTATGTGTCCCAACACTTTGTTACTGTGTGTTTTTCAAACCTTACTCTGAATACAGTTTCATCAATATGCTCAGTTGCTTTTCTGTGGTTCCCATCGCTGGAGTACCTGAGAAGTTCATCAGTAGTAATGTATTGCTTTTGAAAAATATGTTTGGAAATGGTTGGGGTTTATTATCTTTGGTTTACATATTGCTAGATGAGGCATGGAAAAGTTATAAGTATCCAGGAATTCTGGGTGAACAGTCTAACACTCCCAGGATTGATTTAATTTATGCTGAGATTTATTTTGATTTATATTGAGATTTATTTTGGTAGTGTGCATGTTTAAAGTATAAACTTCAAATAGAACTGTGAAGGACCCACAGTTCTGCAGCTAAGATGCTGAAGTGTCCAACATGGCACCTAGAAGAAAGCAAATCACCGAGTGAAAATGGCAGTTTAAACAGATGTGTGTAGCATCAAAAAAGAATTATTCAAATTGCATGAGAAATTTAATCCATTGCAACATGGTGACATCTGTTTGCCACATTTACTCTGCAGCAGACAAATTCTCCAAGCAATGAGAGGACTGTGAATAACCATCACGCTCACAACATGTTCTCATTCAGCCTTGAATCCGGGTTCACCCTCCCTATAGCAGGTGCTTGATGTGCACCCTATGAAATAGAAACCCAGTGGAGAACAGCAGGATCCAATCATATACTTGGAGGTTGTGTAATACTGCATACGCACAAAGATGGCACATTACGACTTCAGATAGCCTGCACTCGTTACTCACGTAGGTAATCCTCCCTCATTGAGTCTGAGCGGGTAGAGGAGAACTCATGAGAAATTCTCATTTCTCTGGGCTCTGTGTTGTGAGTTATCACAGATCGTGGTTTTTAGATATGTTCTCTGAATATGCATCATGGAGGTGACTAATTGGCCTACATGGTTTGCTAAGCTGAGCTGTCAGCCTCCTTATCATTTTGGAATGCCAAAGTATGATATAGAACAAGAATGCTGTCAAACTTGAGCAGCTAGACTTGTACTGTATTGAACATTCAATACGTCAGTGGATGAATTGTCTGTTGACCTTTTTTATAGTCAGTTTTCGGCTTTATTGATCTGAAAACTATGAAAAACTTTATCTGCTTGGATCTGTTGCTGCAAGTGGCTAAAAACTGGTGTTGCATGTTCATGTTTCATACATAAGAACTGTATTGACTGAAATTTCTTCCCTTGACCCGAAATGACTGCCAGAGTTATGGATGAGTAGAAGATGATTCTGCTCCTTTCTATTGCCATAATCAGGCAAACTGTCAATGGCAGTTTGACTGTCAAAGTCTTTGGTAGGAATATGATGTTGTAAGTTGGTAGTGATTGGTGTAGCCACTGTTTGGTTTTGACAGAGTACATCTAACTCTGCAGCTCCTTCGAGTGCTAACAATATTTCTGAATGAATGAATGAAAGCAAAGTCTGCATTATTAGGAATAAAGTGGACAGAGAGAATCCCACGTAGACTTCAGATCTGAAGCAGACTTTGGTGAGCTGATGATTAGGAAAGTGAGACTAAATTATAAATTCTTCATAGTCACACTATAAATCAAAATAATGGTATTTCTATATTCCCTGGACAGTGTCGAATTCACCTAGTTTTCATAATAAGAACGGGATCCAAATTCTTTATTTCTAGAGGACAGATTTGCCCTTTCACTTGCTTCTCCAGGTTTTCAAACACTTGATCTTCTTCTGTATCTCATCTGTCTCTCGATACAGTAGCCATCGTGGTAAGGTGTAATATGTGGAAATTTTTCTGTCAAATTTTATCTTCCTAATACTTTTGTCCTACATTTCTTTATCTTAAGACTTACTCTGTGTGTGGTTAGTTCTAATACATGCTTGTGGGCTGAAGCCATTATATAGGTACAGAGTAGAAGAGCTATGATTCCTTTTGTATGACACAACAAAACACATTTATCTCCTGTTTATATTGCCCCACAACTAGCTTTAGGGAAACATCCCTCTCTCGGTTGTTCTTGTGTCTTCTGTACATTTTTTTTCTTTCTTTTAAGAATATGAGAATATAAAACAAGAGTAATTTGTGCTAGAATGTGTTTAACTTATTTGCTGCAATATATTATTTGTGTGTGGTTCAATTTCATGACTGAAAAAATAGTAGATCCTGCTTATTGGTGAAAGCACTATGCCCTGTTATTGAATAGGTTCAAGTAATTTTCTGGAGAGCAAGCTTTTGACTTTTGACTCAAACTAAGCTCAACGCTGTTATCCATTGAGCTCTTAACAAAATAGGAATGTTGTTACTGTTTCTGGGAAGTCTTCTGGACACTACAGGTAGAAAACACTGCATTAGGGAGCAAATAAGACACGCAATAATGAATTCATCAAATGCAGCTCTGAACTGACAATCTTACAATCTCTACGCAGTGGATGCTGAAGAGATCTGAAGAAAGCTTGTTGACTGTAGAATTAATTACATGGAAATGGCTGCAAAACATATTTCTGTAAAAGGATGAATTTTTTGGAAATCGTAAGTGAAATAGGGTTTCTAAATTGAAGTTTATCTCAGATTAATATTGACACAAAGGGTTGTCTTCCGTTATTAGCCTTATCAATGCAATAACATTTTTGATAGAGAAAATGTTGTCATGAAAATGTCTACTACAATCCTTAGAAAGAAACAGAAAAAAATGACATATGCCTCATAGCAGTGAGCTCTTCAGCTTTCTGAAACAAGCACAGTCCAGAAAGCTGTCCATCTCCATTTTCTGTTACTGTCCAACAAGAAGAGAAACAGGAAAAATAAGTTTGCTTTTATGGTGTGGATCCTGAAGTTTTGGAACTCCTTTGTATGCTTATTTGTTCTTTCTGAATCATTCTTGCAAACAGGTGGGGAGCGCTTTCTTTTCTTACAGGTTTTGGATTGAATTCAAGACTCCAGGAAACTCATGTCTCCAGGAAACTCATGTCTCTTACGCTGGTGTACTTTCAAAGTAGTTCAGCATAACTCAGCTGAGCTGCACGGAAATAAACTTACATACGAGTTCCATGGTCTTTCAATGATATTCCAAGCAGCAGCTAGTATATTTCAAGACCCAAATATTTAAAGCCATCAGAGATCATTGTGATCATTTTTGTTGAACAAGACCTCCTCTATAACCCACCCTACAATCTCTTTTATCCCGACCATTTTTCATTTAACTTAGCAATTTACATTTGATTTAGGGCAAATCATTTAGACAAATATCCCTTCTTGGCTCAGAGATTCACAGTGACAGAGCGTTGTGCACATCTCTTGATAAGCTGTTCTAGTTGCTATATACTCAGCATTGCTTAATGACAGCCTGACTTTTCTAAGGGAAGAATCGAGGGGAGGAAGCACACATACATCAGCAACTGAAGCTTTGCCCAGCTGAGCATTAAGTTTGCCAAAGGACTGATGATAAAATTTGGCTAAAATAGGCTTGAATGCCTTGTTTTTCATGGAGAGCTTCGACTCCCAGGAACTCAGTCCATTGTCATCCCACACAAAGTGAAGATCACTCGGATCAAGACAGAATACTGCCTGTAGGAAAAAAAAAAAAAAAAAAAAAAAAAAAAAAAAAAGTGAGAAAAGCCATTCACTGTGTTAGAAATCACTTGGGTTGCATGTAAGCAGAGGTGATTTGACCACGCTGGAGCTGTACAATGGTCACTTCAGCATACTCTTTTAGGCTTTGAGGCCTATTTCGCCTTTGCTGTAACTGCTGTGTATCAAAAGGCTTACGTGATTTTGTGTTTTGTTTTACAGTGTGTATAACGCTTAGTAATTACTGAGCTGTTTATGCACGTTATGACTTGAAGCTCCATTGGGCTAGACCCCTGTTTGAATGAGCTTGTCATCCATAGCTCACATGAATTCATTGTATTCACACTGATTTAGCTAGCTAAGGAAATAAAACATGTTTTCTTACTGCAATCACTTTCCCCTCTAGTGGTTCCAAGCTGAACTTCTAAGTATTACTAGGAGTTCACGCAACATTATAATAGCCTAGATTCTCAGGTAGTAGAAACAGGTTTCAGTGCAATCGACCTATAAAATCTTCTGATATTCAATTAAATTTTGTCCGCTGAAGGATTCCTTCGCACACATTCACAAAACTTATTATGCTGTTCTCAAAGCCAAAGCAAAACCTTTGCTCCTCTTGCCCTCAAGTCTACAGGAAGTAATGATCATCTGTGTTGTGCAATCCATTAAATTCAGTGGTCCTGGGAGATGATCCACCTGGACAAACAATATACTTTGACAGTCCACTTTTCCACTAAAGAAGCTAGGGGGAAATGTCATGGGCTATGGGCTTGGAATAAGAGTGGTTTTGCCTTCTAAAATGCAAAAGGTGGGGTTTTTTTTCTGTGGTAAGTAAAAATAGATATGCACTGTTGGCATCTGGCTTAGAAGTTTAAAAATCAGAGGCATTGAAGGGGTGGTGATTTGTGCTGGTTCCTACCTTTGTAAATAAAGAGATAGGGTGGAAATGTTGGAGAAACCTGGTCAAATCCAGACTTGTAAATGAAGAGGTAAACAAATGGATCTAAGGACACTTTCCTTGTGTAAAGAGCAATGGTTGTTTTACACTGCACAGTTCCAACATATGAGATTAGCCCGGACAAATCCCATTAAAATCTTAAATACACAACAAGCCTCGCTACTGTCTAAGGTGGTGTATAACAAAGCTCAGTATTTAATAGCACAGGATGGCAGGCTAAGTGCTAAGAAAGGGTGGAGGTCAGAGCTATGACACTGATGATGATTTTAAGTGCCCACACTCTGGGTACATGAGTTCAATCACTCTTCCCTTTGCCATTCCCTGAAAACAAGGCACTTAAAACTCCGAGCCACATTTCCTAGTGTGAAAACAGTATTTGTTGAATTACTGGAAGTCTGAAACAATGCTTTTGTTGGCAGCCCTCTTGACATGAGTCTCTTCAAACCAGGGAAGAAATGGTGTGGTACACAGTATAGGAGAAACAGCCCCAGATAAAGATCTCCCCTGCATTGCTTCTTCTCTTCATTCCAATAACCGCAAAGAATAAAGTTGTCCTTGATGGAAGTGGTGCCAGCAGGCATCTCTAATAAGGATGAAGCTGCAGTGTAAATTCCTGGCACCTTGCATACGTAAGATTGTGCAGCAGTGCTCTGGAAACGTAAGATTTCCAAACTTACTCAATGGTAAACAGAATAACTGAATGGAAGTAATATGATGCTATTTTAGTAGTATGCTAATTGGAAATTGCAGCAAACTGTATGCCACTTTCCTGGCTGTTTTTTAGCACCGAGTTCCCTCTGCATTTCCTAAATTCCTTCTGTCAACCTAAAATCAACTGCTCAAATAATTTTTCATGTTCTGGTCCTAATTTTAGATATTTTTCCAGTTTATGTGATAATTTTGATGCCAGTTCTTTTTTTTTTCCAGAGTACTTGTTGCCTATCCAAGGTTGAGATCATCAAAAATGCTATTATCCATTAATACTAAGTTGTGCTGTGCAGACAGGTATCTGAAAGGAAATTTCTCATGTTCAATAAGAACAAAGTACAGAGCTCACACTTCATTTTATCCCAGATAAACACCAGGCTTTCTCTTGATAGTAACCATACAGCCTATAACCATACATGTCCCAGATCTGGAATTCTTGTTCAGCCAAATTTCACATGTCAAACACCACGAGGTTAAATCTGTTTCTTCAATGGCTGCAAAACTCAAAATTGCAATTTTACCTGAAGGGGTCTCCTGGTCAATCTAATGTAAACAGAAGAATCATTTATTCCTGGTGGATATTGTGGAGCAAAAAGAAGTTTAAAAATACTGACCTGAATACCACACTCAGCATATACGCTAAGAATGCCAGTTACATATGGCTTCTGAGGGTGTCAGATGGCATCTTTTACACAACAGGAGAGAAATGTTACTGTATCTGCCACAGGTCCTTGGAAACAACCCTGAACATCAGCATGAGCTTTGGTCTTGACTGACTAAACAGGGAGAAACACACCTGAAAGGGCATGTTCTGGTTGATAGCTCTGGTGCAGCAACAGCAGGAAATAGAGTCCTTGGAAATTTGTCCTGCCACTGCACATCTCAGGTTCTTTTCATAATTACATTACATTCACTTGCACATCAATACATTTCAGTCAAGAAATTTAACTCTATTTTGAACCAAAACACTGTGATCAGGTTAAACCCCAGACTGTGAAGTATATTCTGTCTTTCTCTGTCGTAAAATCTACAGCTGAAGTAGTGAAACATATTAACCCTATAGTCCTTGTAATTAATTACATCAAACTTCTGTATAATTATCCTGTGACTTCTGATTGTTTGCTTGGCTGTTCCAGAACATGACTGTGCAACATCCAGTTGACAAGATCACACATTTTCACTGCTTAGAAAAGTACTACTTTAAATTGAGAAGATACTCTGGTGCTGCCCCAGTGAAATTCTGTCAAAATCAAGCCTTGTTCCTAGTCCCATTTCCCACTTGTTTGGCAGAGATTTGGCTGATGAGTCCTGACTGTGGCTCCTAGCAGGGCTACAGGCAGGCAGCAAGACTCTGCAACTGGGGAAAGTCAGAATCTCTCTTTCGCTGCTTTTCTGTACTGGGAAGGAGTGAAGCAGGAATTCAAGGAGCAAAGCGCGTGTGAGAATAGTGATGATGCTGAGGGAGTTGGAACTTGGCAGTTTGGATGAAACACATTCCTATGGCACAAAGGGGGAAAAGGCCATTTTTCTAGTTGGTAGGGTCAGAAAATGAGGGAGGAAAGTTCTGACCCTTCTCACCATAATTTATTTCATTTTCAAATAGCATGTAAAGAGGAAAGGCTGCATTCACATAAACTTAATGATCGATGGTTGTGGCTAGAGGTGCTTATTCTGACAACTATTCCTTTCAATACACAGCCTCCAGATCACCTAGATGTACCTACCATATTTGGGAGTTATAGAATATTTGTCTACTCTTATTTGTTTAAGTTTCTATATTTGTTCAAGGTGCCAGCTGGGAAGTGGCTTTTAGTAAGAACAGAAAATAACACCTACCTTACGATAGAAAAAGTTGAGGTTATATTTCAAACACAGTTCTTACACTGGGAAAAAGTGTGAAAGTGGTGCTTTCCACACTATAATGCCATTTTGGGATTATAGGAGAGTCATGTTTAATGCTGTTTGAGAAAGAAAAAGGATCCGTCAGTAACACCCAAGTCCAAAGAAGCAGAGGAGCCCAGCAGAGATTTCCAAGGCAAAATCTGAATTGCCTGGAAGTGCTGCATCTCTCCACTCCATTAAGGACTCAGATGCTAGAGTGATTTGTGTTTGTGGCAAGACACCTCAGTCTCTTGCTGCACGTAGCAACGAATACTGCACAAGAGTGGAGGCAGAGCTCTAGACACTCAAAGCGTGAGGCAAAAGAAAAGCTGCCTGAAGGCTTATCAGTCATGCAGGTCTCTTGCTGGAGGGGAAGGAAATCATCTTGGTCTCAAATATGTTGAAGGGAATACACAAAACCTTAGAGAATTTCATAGAAATGTAATTTTTCATGTGAATGATGGGATGGAAGTAGGGTTTTTTGCAGAATTCTTAAGGTTTCTGTTTCCATCTGCTGTTTGATTGTTGAAAGGTTGGCAGTGTCCTGGACAGCTAACACTGGCTTATTCTGCCAGCTCAGACCCTCTGGCTGGCTCCTCTGTCAAATTGTTTCCTGTGACATTTTCTGATCTCATATAATATGTCCTTTGATAACCAGCCTTCCAGAGGTATCTGACCACTGCGCTACCTCTGCAGCGAGCAAGACAAGAGACAAAAAAAAAAAAAAAAAAAGCTGCCATCTCTGAGGCTGACAATATTTGTTTTATAATTGTGTAATAATGTAATACTTAAAAAATAAGACAAAGATATTTATAACTTAGATAAGTCCTTTGGAAAGACTGAAAAAGGGAAAAAAAAGTAAGTCAAACTAGGACTTGAGGTAAAGTTTAGTTAGTCTTGCAAGTTAGACCTGCCCAGCTCAAATTTTTTATTAATGGTCATAAATCCTCTGACTTAGATTTACAAGCACATAGAACTAGGTTTGCATTTTGCCTGCTCTATAAAGGGGAATGATTACTATATGAGTGTATAGACAATTTTTAAACAAGATATAATGCTTTAGAATGGATAGAAATTCTTTCCTTTATCCCAAATCCAGTGGATGTGAGCATCTAGCTATAAAAGACCTGTATTTTTAGTAGGTGATCTCCCTAAACAGGGGATCACACTGGTCCCTTAAATGATGTTGCAGAACAAAAGTTGTGCTACGCTTCATTCTCACACTTAAGCCCTCTAAATATTTAAGTTAAAGCAGGATTCTAGCAGGGTATATATTCTTTGCTGTCTATCCATGAGAATTAAATTTAAGACAATGAGAATATTCCTACACCTTTGACGGTCCTGGAGTCTTGAAATACTGTTCTGGTACAAATTGTCCCCCAAATCCCCTGAAATTTGACATTAATTTAAATAAATATTTACATGAAATTTCATAGGCAGCCATTGTTTGGAAGCATCTGGCTGGAAAATTTCTATTCTATTACCAAAAATTAATGGAGGTAAATTCTTGTGTACCGTAAATCAGCTTTCTTCTACTTACTTAACTCTATCTCTGTCAATTTAAAGATGAATGTGGTCCATGATATACTGTGAGAGAGGAGCACGCAGCCACTAGAGCTAACCTTTAAAAGAGGTGCTACACTAGGATTCTCTGCCCTCCTCTGGGGCCAGTCAGATGTACATGTGAACATTAACACTGAAGCCATGTTGCATGTCTTCCAAAAGCCTGAGAAAGTCTGGATCTGGATCACACTCTTTTCTCTTACCTCTGTTTACAGATTGGGCTTTGCATATTCCACATTTATGGTAGGCAAAGGTCTGTTATTTTGTACCACATGGCTCAGACCATATATCTAGTGAAAAATGAAGTGCTGGTGAATTGAGGGAAGATGGCTCAGTACAGGAACAATGAACTAAGAAAAAGGAGAAGGAGTTGGATGGCCTACAGCCAGTCTTGAGTAAGTTGCTGTGAAAGGTGGGATGAAGTCACGAACATATAAAGAGAAGCTGAACTGCTGTCCTTCTTTTACATATAGGTCTCAGGCCAAACACCCGCACATACATACATATATATAAAAGTTTCAGGGCAAACCTCTACTCTGCTAGATGTGTGTTTACAGGACAAAATATTTCTCTCTGCCACAAGTGTTTTGCAACCAAAGAACAAAACAACAGACAACAAAACAGTCTGCGGATGGCACACAAGTAATAGCATATAGGGAAATGGTCTTAGTTAAAAACAAGTGCAAATCTGGAAAGCGTGGAAGCAGGGTATAGTGCAACTGTTCCACGGAACATGCACAGAGGACAATTCTTTGAGTAAATATTAGCAAAGCATTACTGCTGATATTTATCCATGCCCCATGAAAATGGATGTGTGTGTGTGTGAAATCGGCCGATCTGTTCAGCCACTACACACCTGCTCTCTTGGAGGCATTCCTTTGATTGGAAGGAGCGAGTGCAAAGACTGAAATGCCAAAACACCCTGCCAGAGCCCGTTCTGCCAGGCTCATGGTGTTGCATAAGATGCTCATAAAAGGAGAAACTCATGAAACTGCGTGCAACATGAAAATACCCTGCAGGAAAAATGTCTGCCCCCTCTGAACATTTACCCCCAATATGTAACAGTTAAGGCTGGGACTAGGTCAAGGAGGCAAATGAGCTGCATTTTAAACTTCTTTACCCTCCAGTTATTTATGGTCAGGCAGTCACCCATAGCTAATGTTTTTCCTTTTTTTCTCTCCCTGTTATGACAGACCTGAGATAGACAAGTACCATTTGTAGAAACAGCTCTTCACTGAATGATGAGGTCCACAAGGACCTCCTTCAAGATGTATTCACTGTCTCATGGTGCTGATGGAAGATGTTCTTAACCAGTGCTCACACTGATAGCTACTGTTTATTGTTGATTTAACACTCATGTCAACAGAGAGCAATGTTCAGAGTGGAAAATGGTCTTTATAATGACCTTTTCTAAATTTTTTTTTTTTAGTATTTCCTTTAAAAACATGTTTGACAGTGCCACACAGATCAACAGTTCCCCACAAATTTGCTGTGCCAATGGGAAAGATGAGATTTGGAGCGGAGAACAATCTCATGATAAACACTTTTTGGTCTGGCTGGGAGGTTGATCCCAAGCTTCCAGGAATTTCTGTTGCACTGATCTCAGAGGAGCAGAGAGAGTGTTGGGCTGAGGGGAAGAGAGCCAGGAGATGAGAGGGAGGAAGGAAGCAGTGACAGGGCTGGAAGAAGTAAGAAGAAAGAGAAGAACGTAGCAACAAAGATAAAGGCTGGAAACTAGCTTCTTTTATACTTGGATGGGAAAGATGATGTGTTTCAAGTGAGATAACAGAAAAGGGTTTTTTTTTAAGTGTACTGGGATTCACTGTTATGTCTTTAAACATTTAGTTAGGATGTCAGATAACAAAGAAGATTCAAAAGCTACAATGAAAGTGAAGTTCCTGGCTTTCCATGTAAGGTTGTTTGAAGAGTTGTGAACATGTGTTTTACTAGTGTGATGTCTTTGATTTGTGGCAAGCAGGTGAAAATATTTTGGAGGAGCTCTGAATAAATTGCTCAAAAGCTCTTGGATCTTGCTGGGTAGCAATCTGAAACAGCAACTGGAACAGAACAGAGTTCAGTTCAGGTAAAAAGAGTAACAATATGTGATTTTTTTGTTATTATCATTTTAAAGACCTGCAGGTTAGAACCCCATAATGCTGAGCACTGCACACATGTAGAGTGAAATTTAGTCCCTTCCTAGCCCAGCTCACACTCTGAATAGATGGGAATACTGAGAAAGAAGAGTCATGTAGATAGTTCTTTGCCCTCAGATAAATCTGTGGTGGAATTTCAGGGGGACAGAAGCAACACCTCAACCTTTTACCTGGCACAGCACCTAGTGACAGGTTCCTGCCGTCCTAGAGGCTGTGGAGCTCACCCATAACAGCTCCCCATCTGGGCCTGTTTGCATTTTGTGTGTGTGTCCAGGGAGGAGGCGTAGCTGCATCACCAGTAGTGGGAAGGGAGAAGGCAGAAAAAACCTTGAGGCATGTAAATCCTCCACTGAACAATTGTTCTTGCTGATGTGCTAAAATATCTCTAGAAAGAAAGAAGTTATGCTGCCTGCCAGCTATGGTTCTTTCACCTGATTTTTGGGAATAAGCTGATTGTTTGGCCATTTGCATGTCAGAATTGTAGCGAAAACCAGAAGATATATGAAGCCATAGAAACGTGGACCCTTCATAGATAATTATAATGGGATGTGGTTTAGAGGAAAAAAGTGTCAACTTCTTTTAAGAAACACGTAAACCATTTTTAATATCTAATAAAACAAAAGCAAACTCATTTCTCTTTGACATACTAATGTGTAAGAGTAGAGCTCATATTCTCTATCTGGCCAATAAAAGTGTTAGTGGTGTGTGGAAAAGAGAGAGGTACTTTCTTTTAAAGAGAACACAAAAAATATATAAAGAAAGTAGAGTACTCATATACGAAACCCATAAATGTTAAAATAAAGGGCTTGAGATTGGTATATGTATCTCAGAAGAAAGCAAGTCAGAAGCTCATAAAAAGAAAAAGAGACTTATAAGGAAGAGCGAAAAAAAAAAAAAAGAATGGCATTAGCAGAGAAAATATCAAGCAGAAAGTTGCCTGGTTTAAAATAAATTAGAAAAATAAATTCTAATTTTTTAAAGGAAAAATATGGACAGAGGAAAGAAAAAGGGTAAATGAAACCAAAATAGTTTCATGTGAAATAAATTCCTTTGGAAACAAAACTAACATAAGTGGCTTGTGAAAGGCATTATTTTCATATTAACAGGAAGCAGAGAAATACTAAAAACAAATACTAAAAATAATGTACAAGAATAAAGATGATAGTTACAATTACGATTATTGTTCATTTATAGACTTGCAAAATCCCCCCATTCCTCCACCCTTTTTACCAGACTATTTTTGAAGTACATTTTTTTTTTTCTTCCACATTCAATGTTATCATAATGTAGTGGAAGCATGACAAGTGTTTCTCCAAATGGTAGCTCTAAGTGTAGTGCTATGTAGCATTAAAAATGGACTTCATCACCCACTTAGAACTTACATGTCTCAACCTGCTGCTCATTTCATGTGGAGCATTTCAGTATCCTTGTAACTGTCAAATTCCTTGGCTTCACTTCTGAGTTAGAGCAGGTGTTTCTCAAAGAAACATTTAGACTGAGAGCATCTCTGAAAGTCCCCTTTATAGGTTCAAAACAATGAATATTCACAGCCGAGTCCAAATAGAGTTTCCCTCCCCATCAGTGGAATATACCATTTTTGCACTAGGATATGAATACAAATACTTATTTCCTTTGAATTCAGGAACCCCCACCATATACTGTCTGAAAATGGAGGTGAATGCTGAACCAGGAACCTCAAAGAAACCTAAACTCTCCCACTGACTGATTTAATGACTCAACATAATCTTGGCTTCCATGACAGCTTAGTAAGGTAGGTGCTATATGTTGTTTTCCAGGCATAATAGATAAATGTGTAATCTGTTCACCTCTGTGACACTTTCCCCTTAAAACTCTGCTCACTTTAAAGAACCACTGCTGTAAGAAAATTTGTACAGTGAGAGAAACCATGGTGGAAAATCACCTTTCCACAGAATATGTAGTAAAGATGTGTAAGGGATGTCTAATTAACATCTTCAGTACATTCTGCTCCCTGACCTTTCAGATGCTTATGAAAATGAGAATGGAAAAAAAGTAATTTATCTTGGAGGGTTTTGTTTGTTTGTTTGCTTGCTTTTTCTTTTCATTTTGTTTGGAGGTTTGTTGGGGTTTTTTTTAAGTGAATTCACATTTACTCAAAAAAACATTTTTATCTTTAAAACTGATTCTGGTGATAAATCTTTTGACTACATTATTGTACATTATACCTAGAGAAGTAAAAGAAGTGAATCTTTTCCTATCCTGTTATTTATTTTATGTCATTTGATCTTGCCTCTGTCCCAGAGATAATATTACCATGGAAAGTCTGTGGTAAATCACCAGGGTGAGAAAGGAGCTTAGCTCTTTGAAATGAATGTAGTCAAATTTGTGTTACACCCTCTGTGATCTGATAACAACAAATTTAACATGCAAACCATAGCACAGACATATGCATGCAGGTAATCCACTTATTTGCAGACTTGAACAAATATTGACAGAAGAAACACCATACTTGTGGGTAATGACCCACCACACTGATGACAGATCACAGCCCTAACCAGAGCTTGTGTATGAAAATACTGGATGTCCAGGGCTTAGTTCTGTTTTTCCAGCAGTATAATGTGTTTTCTTCTTTTGCATTAAAATTGATCAAGTCATAAGAGCAATACTGATCTTCCTGGGTCAGGGGTCAGAAGCTACTCCTGAATGCTGCTTTAATGGTGTTTGCTACAGAATGGTAACTTCAGGTGTAGATATACCACACGTTCCAGTCAGATTTTAGGTGGTGTGTATTTTGTAGGTGTGATGCCAATGTGCAGCTATGTAGTCAGCATGCCACACCTCAGGCACGGGCCTTGCTGAGTCTCCTCCTGAGCATCTCCAAGGTGTTAGACTGATCAATACAAGGGCTGCTACCACAAGATCTGGTCAGGAACATTATGCCAGGATAATTTTGCTAAAAAGACCTTTCTAGCAATCGGTCCACTCCAAAAAAGAAACAACTCTCTCCCTTTATCCCTCCCCCCAAGTCAAAAGAAGAGGCTCTCCATCTGCTTTCTTGGCTCCCTTTTGGCTGCTAAGGACTTTGATGCCAAAATCAGCAAGTGAAGACATTATAGGTTTATTCCTTCCCCCATATATTTTCACTTTTTTTAAAAATCCAGATTTGGAGTGAATATTTCCTCTAAGCACATTATACCTTTTCTTTTTTTAAATAGAGAAGGTATGTCTGATTTTAATAAAATTCTAATTATGTTCCATAACTTGCTGAAGTGAAGCTAAATTCATACCTTTCAACATGACAGTGAATCAACTTTTCTACCTGTTTGGGTGAATATGAAGGCTTGTGTCCTCTTGATGCCATTGAGTCAGAATTGCTAAAGGAAGTCTGTGAAGGAAAGTCTTCTCTTATCACTTGACATTTCTGACTTGCTAATCTGATTTCAAAGAAAAATTGTTTATAGGAGTTCCTGGTTCAGATCCTCTTCCTTGCTTAAGTTGATGTCAAAGCACGTGCAGCAGTAACTGGATGAGCAAGTCAAGCTTGCTGAGTTCAGACCCAGATATGTTAACAATTTACTGATTTAGCAGCTCTCAGATGCCGGTTAATAACCAGAGGAATAGCAACTCATTCAAAGTCACTCAGTCAGACAATCTGACTTCTTCCTGTACTGGTGCCAAAACCTAGGTCTAGGTGATGTTCCAACCCAACAAATCTTTGTGTCAATGACTATATTTATCTGATGCCCCTGGCTAGACAAACTGCTAAAAAGCCCAGTCTGCATGTTCTCCCCTCCAACCCCACCCCCCTTTGCTTCCCATTGCTACTTACCTGGTTTTACTACCCACACTGTCTGACTCTTGCAGCATAGTCTGAACAAGCAAGCGATGTAGTGAAAGAGGAATGCAACCCAGGCTACTTTTTGTCTGCCCATTCAAGCACCTTCCTGTGGGGAAGTGGGGAGTATCAGCAATGATAGTCTGCACTTAGAAACATCAGAGAAAATATCTTCTTGGGAAAATTATGAGGAGGGACGAGCTGCATGGCACCCTTCACAGAATCAAATGATATAGTTAAAGAAGGTGATGAGGCCACCACACTTTGCACAGAATAGTTAGTATAGTCCAGATGTTTTCCTTGTGCCTCAAATCAAGCTTCCAGTTTGGTTTTTAAAAGTGTGTATTCCTGACAACGTATAAAATGTATTACAAGAAACAGATATCCATGGTCACAAAAAGAAGATAAACATTTTCATGAGTTTTCTTTTATTCTTTTATAAACCAGTTGTATAAAATCATCTCCCTAAAGTATTGACTTGACTTTTTCAAGAGGCAGAGGCCTTGGGAAAGTCAATAATAGGACTCACTTATTCTTATTTACTCCAAAGTAACAAAGGCTTCAACTTCATGATGCCTTTAGGGACTCCGTCCATGTAGTCGATAAGAATCTTCACGTTGATATCCTTCAGCATGCTCATCAACAGAAATCCCCCATCACTCAGTGTTAACAGGGAGGTGCAAATCTTTTTGGAGATTACAGGATTCAGTTCTGCATGGCTGGTGTCAGCACTCAGAAGCCATGGGGTCAGTTGATCAACTTGTCTGCGCCCATGGCCAGTGGCAAGACACACTCATTTTCACCAATTATATATCAATTCCCTGCAAAAAAAAAAGAAAAAAAAGAAAAGGTGTCCCCGGAGGTGGGCCACTTGTATCCTGTTGGCATCATTCATGGTTGTTCCTATTTGGCTTCATTCCCTTGAAGAGACGAAGAGCAGCTGTGCTCCCACACTGCCTAATGCTTCCTCCTGCACAAACAAACGGTGAACTACGCAGCCTGGTTAAAGGCGTGCACGGTGGTGCTGGAATCAATTCTCCTCATGTGCATGGCCGCCACATGCACCAAATGAGGGCTGGTGGGCAGGCTGGAGATGTCCCATAGCTGGGCTCTGACCTCCGCAGCTGCCAATACTGCAGAGGCTTCTGAATGACAACTCAACATATCCATCTCTTATGCAGCAACCCCACTGGAAAAACAAAACAAAACAAAAACAAAACCAGGGCTGTTCTGGTCTGAAAACAGTTCTAGTTTTCTATGAAAAAATTTTTTAAAAATTCAGTTCTTTAATTCCATTATAAAAATCTTTAAGCCCTTTCCCACCAATTATTCTAAAAGTATATGTAGGGTTTTTACTGATTTTTCAGAACTTTCAAAAGGATAGTGAAAGTCCTTCTGTGCCACATCACTGTGCCAACACTGAGTAGAAAAGTAAGAGAATGTAAACCCATAAATACAAGAGAAAATATGAAAGCAAAAGAACCTGTGTCTTCTTATCATTCTATTTCTCCTAAAGAAAAGAAGAGCTTGGCCATGCAGAAAGAAAGGGAAAGAAGTCAAAGGAGGGAACAAAAACCTGATCGTTCAAAACATTCAAAAAAATATTTTCTAAGTATGCTTGAAGGAATGAAAGTATTTTTGACTCTAATTGACATCTAATTTTTGATAGTCTTGTATGTGCATGTGTGTGTGAATGTTTCAAACTGTAGATATTAATATATAAAAAAGTAAAGTATTTGGCTTTAGAAAATCAAAAGCTAATGAGATGTCAAGTTTTAGTTGTGTGATTATTACAGAGGAGGGTGAAATTAGTTTGTAGACATAAACACCACACTACACTATGCCTTCACAGCTAAAGACATCATCCAAACAGTCTCTGACTACCAAGTCTGGTTTCCTCTGCAGCAGACTGGCTGCATTCGTGTTGGGAAGCTCTTGACCTGGATTTCCCCTGGGTGCTATGTGGGGCTTCTCTGGCACTAAAACATAATTATTCTGTGTATCGTTTGGGCTTTTTTCAGTCTAAAGTGCACAAATCAATGAGAGGGGAGCGGGGTGTCTTAAAGCATGATGTCAAACACTTGAGTTGTGAACCTTAGGCATGGGACTACGACATTTGATGATTTAGGACCTGGTTGGATAATGGTAAAGGACCACGTAGTTCAGAGGGAGCTGGTCTTAACATGAGCTTCTCCTTTCTGCCTTGAGAGGAAGGTCCCAAATGGAGGTATCGCTCAAATCCAGGTTTCACCCTGGGTGGAGTTGGTCTGTTTCTGAAAAGGGCCTGGGAGTAAGCTGGCACACATGCAACGTGAGTGAACACTTGAAACCAGGACATAGGAATGAGTGTGTAGAAAGGGTGTAAAAACTCAGATGTCTTGTAAGAGAGGAACATCTGACATCCCAGGTTCATGGAACCAGGAATGTGGAATAATTAGACTTGACAATATATACATTCAACATTAATTTTTTTCTCTTCTGCATTGATATTTTTGGCAGATTGCCCACCTGAGAACTTTTGTTGGCCTGTGGACCCCTATTAGTCTTTAGGCTGAAATGTAATTAAGGGCTTTTCAAACTCATGGGTGGATTTTGTCCGAGTGACAAACACGCTAAACCATTAAACATAGTCTTCTTTACTGCAGCATCTCTCTGCTTGGAAATGCTCATTTGGTTTTGATCAAAGTATGAGCAAATATTTGAAGCAATGTGAAAAAAAGATACTATAGATTCTTACAACAGCTTGTTGCTCTGAATCACTGTAAAGAAACATACACTGCTTTACTCAGAAAAAGTTGGGTAGTGTTCATTATAAAGTGCATGAGATGTGAGGTTGAAAATGGGGAGGTATTTGTGGGATAGACTTTGCTTTACAGTGTACATACCTGTAGATTTTTCTAGTGGTTGCAGATGTGGTAAAACTTACCAACACAGTAGGTTTCAAATGAGCAATTCTCATTCCCAGTCACTTACTGTGACTTTATTTTTCTTTAGTTTCTTACCTTGAGTTCTTTTATTTAATCTACCTGCAAGCTGACCTGAAAACAAGAGGAAATTATTTTTCTTTCGTAAGAATGTTCATTTTACCACTGCATGCTAGTTTCAAGCTTGAGAGGCTTGTGATGTTCATGCCTGACAGTGGATTTCAGGCTTTATTTGAGTGACGAGAAAAGTTCATAGTCAGATCCAGCACCTAATTGACCCAAGATGATGTATGTGAACATAGGATTAAAGATCTCCCTGAAATGCAGATAGGTTTCTAAAAGCTGTAGCTACTGCTTTTTGGTGGAAAATTGATTGGATTGATCTTTAGGAAACTATTACATTTCATACAGAGAAGGGAATCCTGTCTGTGTTTTATGTGACTGGCTTTTCTAACGATACAGTTGATTGTTACAGTTCCAAGAGCAAGTACATTGTTTTGTCATCACATGAGAAGGTGTTGTCACAGAGTGATTATAAGGAGTTCATGAGATTTTTTTTCCATAAAGAGAGAATAAACACAGATAAGGGAAAAATAACAAGCTGGTGAAAATAAATTTATAGATCCATAAAATGTGACTTTCTCCTTTTAAAAATACACTTACGAGAGTCAGTCTAAAAGAAAACATAGCATTTTTTTTCACCAACACAGAGAATTTAAAGCGTTAGTGGCCCGCTGAAGGTTCCCTTTCATATCATGAAGTCAGATATGATTTGGAAAATATTTGTAATGATAGCAAAGGCAAATCTTCAAGTAAGGTAGAATTTGGAAAGACATTAATTGCTCAGTCATATGGACAATGAATATGTCTTCAGTTCTGTTAGGTAAGCTATATACACCATATTTCAGAACATCTCCTAATTATTAATTGGCAGGAATTAGAAACTTACAGCATGGTTAAGCTACTTTTTACTTGGCTGATGTGAGATTTTTTGCACCAGGACGTTGATTTTTTCAGACCACTGTAGCACCTCCTAGCTATCTAATGGTGTCAATTTTAATATACACCAAAGAATGGAAAAGATACTTCAATTTTATTTCTTTCCTGTAATATTAAAATGGAAGCAACAGGCTCAAAGAATGGAACAGTGTATATTCTTACATTCTTGATGTAAGAGAAGAGAAGAGAAAAGGTATCCTTTTCAGCTTGCTTTCCGTGGATGATTGTTTATAATTTCATTTTGCAGGCTTTGGTGATGTAAATAAAATTTATTTATCTTTTCATGGGATGATGATAGTAGACCATGGATACTATTGAAGTTCTGTCAGGAGTTATAGAAGGGCTTTCCCAGACTGTACAGGGAGTGGTATACATCACATTTTTCCTTTACATTTTTGTACAATCTTGTGCCCTCTCTCTTTTCCAAATAGGGCTGAAAGTGGAACCTGTTATCCCTCAAGAAAACTACTTGATACTTAAGAATAAATGCTTTCTCCCTCAGCACTTCATTGTCATTTTGCATTTGGGAATGCTGAGGTCTCCCAGGCACAGCCTGATTTTAGACATCCTTCTTGAGACTCCAGAAGTAGGATTTAGTTGCCTGTATATAGTGCCAAAGAAAAAGCCTTGTAGCCCTTTAAATGGGCCAGGATACCTGAGAAGCATAAACAGGGAATTTGTGTCCTTCTACCTCTGCAGCCACAGGCAGTGCCAGATACTTGGGAAGGGCTCCATGTGCCTGTGTTCGTGTGGCTGTATCCTACCTCTTCCACGGCTAGGGGAGAATAGCAACACGCTATGTTTGAGGCTGTAAATATTCCACTGGAGCAGTAGGATTGCCTCCACTGACTTTAGAGGGAATGTGGTCTTCCACCTCAGGTGTCCGAGTTGCAACACTGAAGTTGTGTTTTGTGACTATTCACTGCTGCTGCAGAGTTGACCAGCTGGGAGAAGGCAGCAAACCTCATAATGGCCACTGCTGTGCAACCTAGCCAGCCACACCATTGCGGCAGCCTTCAGCAATGGCTCACTTTGTCCCATTGAGAAGAATTCAAGCCTATGGAATGAGGTGAAAAGAGAGATTGAATGGGTTCTTTTGCTCTTGTCTTACTTTGGTATCACCTGTATTATTTACCACTGCAAGGGTTATTGACACAGGCTGTGTGACTCCCAGTCAGGCAATGAGCAAAAAATCTACCTGAAATTCTCCAAAACCACACCTATTGCTTCCCTGCTGCCATAAAGATGCTATCATAAACATCTGTCGGTTAAGTACCCCTCTCAGTGTGATCTGCATGCAACATACCTAAAAATCTGAGCTGCATTCACCTCCTTGGACATCTGGAAATTAGGTCGTTCTACATGACTATACCAAGAGCTGCCTTCCTGGAAGGCTGTTAAAAGTGGTGTGGTTTGATGGCAGTTGTCCTAATCGGAAGCCACTGAACTACAGCATAGGTTGAAGAGTAGCATGTAGCAGTTGGAAGATGGTAAATCACAGTCAATGGAACTAACACTCGGAGTTGTCTCAGTGTTGGTAGAAGTAAGACTTTACACTTCAGTATTAATTCACTAAGCCCTTCAGTATCTGTACTTCATTATCAAGATAAACCTGTGTAACCTGAGATTATCCAATTCTCATTTGGACATTCTTATTATATTTATTATCTCATATACACCAAGTAAATGAGCTAATCTTCTCTACAGTTTATTACTACACTGGTCTTTAGTATGACACAGTTACTCAGTGATACAATGAATTTCTGTGCATACACATATGTCATGAAAAAGGGAAGCAATTTCCAGCTTCACTGGAGCACCTTTGTAAGAACAGTGGAGGTCTAAGAAACAACGTTCTTATTAAACTTTTGGCTTCTTAACTGAATAGTCTGGTTTTTATGGCACACAGTCTTTTAATCAATAATGTCAGTTCTGACTTAAACACCGTTCTACTACCTGATCTGTTGAGGTCGGTATGCACAGAATGGGTCTAATGGCAATAAGGTGATAGTTGAGATCTGTTTCTGTCTAGGAGGGTAGAAATTTGTTCAGTATAACATTAAGCTCTTCAAAGCCAGTGGCAGGTAGAAGCTCTTTTTTTAGGGTTTCTGTTTCTCCCAAGACCATTCAGATTCTCTGATAATACAGTGAGGGATCTGAGGCACCTACGTTAATTGTGGATGCTACCTTTGCAGCCTGTTGGCTTTAGTAGTGTGTGGAAAGGTCTTTTGCAGTTTTGGACCTTGAAGCTTCAGCTTCAGGTCATTTTGTAGGGTACACTGGAAAGGTTTCTTTCTTGCAAATTTATAATGAACATAATTAGTTTAATCTTTAAGGCTTAATAATTCCTCTGTCAGCTGATAAATTCTGTTCTTCTGGTCATTCTTGTTGCATTGCTCCTTGGAAGATTTTCCCTGCTGTCATTGCTCCTTTTTAACTGAACAAATTTATTTATCCATTGAACATAATGTTTGACACCATTTCTGGCTTAAGACAAAACGTTATACTTGATGCGACTGACCAGACTGTTACATTAAGTAACTAGGTGGGAAGAAAGGTGGGAAAAGTCATAGTCTCAGTATGCCTCGTACACCAACCCCTGATGGTGTTTACAATGAAACTGTGAAGTCAAGTCGCTGTGTATTCTATGTACCAGAGATGCTGTAAAATGAAACCAAACACACTGTAACAAGACATGCTCTTCTACCCTTTGTGTATTTGTCAGGTTGAAATTTATTCCTGAAAAATAGGTGTCTAACTACCACCGCCAATAATTAGACACCAATAAGTTGGGCTTGATATTCCTTATGGGTTCCTTCCAACTTGAGATACTCTATGATAAAACCCCCTTTCTTTCTGCCTTTTATATTTGCATAATTCTATGTTTAAAAGCATTATTAAGGGCTTGAAAGTGAAACAAAACATTTCCAGTATGTGTATGAGATGTTTTAAACATCTTAAAGATTTTTGCCTTGGTTTAAAAAATAATTTCAGAAAGAAAATTATTTGCATGCTGACCTTGTGACTGTAACACAGTGCATTGTTTTCTCTGACTTGAAGCATTAGCAGAGAGATGATGGCACTAGTATGGAAACATTTTTTATGAGGGGGCTCTGCTAGTATTCTCCTAACTGTTAGTTGAATGCTTTGGTTTTGTTTATGAACTCATTCTCTTCTTAATTTATGGACCAAAAGAAAAAAAAAAAAAAGGTAGCTAAGAAAACTCTAAGGCATTGGTTTTCATGCGGAAGTACAGCACCAAAGAGTTAGGTACTTAAGAGCTGTAGAAAGTCAAAGCCAAGGCTTGCCAAAAGTCATACAAGAATTCAGGTATGAGACTAGGAGTCATCACACAGTCTCCGAGATAAGAAGTCCAGTGCTGACTGGCAACCATTCTGAAGACAAAATTTGGTAAAACTGTGAAATACTTCATTTGTAATTTTCTTTACCTGATATGATTGAGTTGATTTCCAGTTTAACCGCACAAAACTCAGTGTACAGAGAATGCATTCAGCTTAGCTAAACCAAAATCTCAGCTATGGGGCAGCTGAAAATCAGTGGAACCACAGCTGTTTATGAGAAATTAGGCCCTGGGTTCAACATGTCACACAGCATTGCCAAGGCAACAATATCAAATCATGATTAGTAGAATTACTCTGAACAGTAGACATAGCTTAAAATGAGGTTAAAACAACTTTTTTCTGAAGGTCAAAGAGGGCTGCAACACTCACCAGTTGCCTTTAAGTAAACAGCACCTACAATACCTGCAATATCTTTAGCCTCTAATGCATAGCATCGCCTTTGTGTTAGATATCCTATTGACTCTGTGTGACTCATATTTTATGACCTCACCAATGAGATAACACCCTTATTTGATGAAAGGCAGTATCAATTAAGAAAAGCCCTGCTGTCTGATAACCTGATTAAGAGCTGAGTGCTCAGGGTGGTGTTGTGAGACCTTTCATTTCTAATCACTTCTGGCTTCTTGTTGAGCAGCTTTATGGAATTATCCAGCCTTTGGCAAACTTTTGTATGATGCTTATTGAACCTAAAGATAAATTATTCTTTATTTGTTTAATATGCTGTAAGGTGGGGCCCATCTGCTCGTAAGGATCAGTATTCTAAAGACTTGATATCGGAAGGTTCATTTTCCATTTGAGTGTCTTTAGGGCTTTTGTATTTCTGCCATATTTAGAAGTCAAAAAATGGGAAAATAAACAAATAAATAAAAAGTAACGCAGAAACAGAGTCTTAAGATAATAGCTGTACATGTTTTTTTATCAGTTCTCTGACCAGAAATGTCAGTGATTTATATGAAATTTGAGAAAATTCTCAGATCCGGAACTGGAAGCAATATCCTTCTTGTTCATGTATTCCATAATCCAGTAACTGTAGATCATAAAATATATTTGTTATTCTCACAACATGGTCAAACCCTTCCCTCTGTGAAACTATTGTCACACATCACTGTCACAAAGTAATGGAAAATTTGATACGTATTGTGAGACATCCTATTAGGGCTTATGTTCCCTCTTCCGTGGGTGGAAACGTCTATGGGGAAAATGCCATGTAGTTCATAGTTTTGTTCTCCTTTTGTTGCTCCCCTTTGGATGTCTAATCTTAGAATCAGCGTTGAACTTCTATTAACATGGCCCTTAACAAAGCACTTGTGTAGGAAGGAGATGTGTCCCTTTTTTCTGTTTCAGTTTAAACAAGAAAACGTTCTGATAGCACTGATGTAGATAGCAGTGAGGTTTGCTCCTTGGTAACAAGCAGTGTTTTGTGGTGGCAGCAGGAGCTCCAGGCAGTTCTGGAAGCCATTGTCAGAGCAATGGAGCTTGGGATAAGCCTGCCTCTGCCCTGCCTAACAACATGCAAGCAAGCCAGAAAACACTGAAAACACTGAAACACTGTGCTACTTCTTTTTTTTTTTTTGAGATTCAAGCCCATCTGTTTAAAACCTTCCTGTTACTGAGCTGGCTTTTGCTGTTAGGATGACTGCAGTTTTACCTCATCATCTGAGACCCAGTTTAGAGCGTGTTTCCCCTGATAGCAACCTTTCACAATTATTTTAGAGGCTACTAAACAAAATCCCATCTATTAGCCAAAGACCCTTGGATCAAAATTCATTCCTCCCAGGATCACTCTATTTCAAAGTCCTGTGTCCATTCTTAGATTAAGTGTGGATTAGGTCATGTCCTTTGTTTAAATCAGACCCTTCTTTTTTACCTCTGGTCCCTTCATATTTTCAGGTCTCCTGAACCATGTATGTTCACTTAAATATCACACTGCCCAAACAATGCTTAGGAGAAATAAGTATCTGCAGACATCTGACGCTAGAATCAGCATTTCTTGTATAAGACTTCCCTTAGCTGGCTCAGCTGATCAGAAAAGCAGTTGTTAACAGACAAGTAGTAGTTATAACAATATATACAGTAGTCTTTAAATATTTTGTGTTCATACCTCAAACCATGCCTCAGTAAAATGTTTGAACAGCACATAATTTTACAACAGTCTTCAGAATAATTTATGTGAGAGCCTGAAGGCAGAAAAGCTGATAGTGCCAGCAGGTCTTGAAGAAAGAGAGTGCCTAGAAAAGCACTTGCAGTGTTGGGAGAGCATGATGTCAGATACAAACTACAGTCTAGGCAGCTCAGGCAGGAGTGGGATGAAAACAGCCACCTGTCACTGCTGACAGAAGTGCAGACCAAGGATCTCCAGAAGTGGAACAGAGACTGACACCAAGAATGTGGATGTTGTGGTCCAACAGATATTCTACTGAAAATATAAGAACCAAAAAAGTATGAATAACTGGGTGAATAGCAGAAGATCTTTACAGAATATTGTGAGAACAGGACATGGGTAAGATACATTATTCCTCTGAAATATCTCAGCCATACTTTACAATAAGCAGTTCAGAAATTTCCTGGGACAGGAAAAACAGCAAAAAAACCCCATCAAATATTTATACACAAGGCTAAGGCACCTCATGAGTCTTCTCCAGGTTAACCAATCGCAGCTCTCTCAGCCTCTCTTCATATGACAGATGCTTTCTTCCCTTAATCATCTCTGTGACTGTTGGACTTGCTTCAACAGCTCCATATCTCTCTTGTACCAAGGAGCCCAGAACTGCACACAGCGCTCAGCATGTGCCTTACCAGTCCTGAGCAGAGGGGAAGGACCCCTCCTCCTCTCAACCAGCTGGCAACACTCTGCCCAACCAGGAGGTTGATAAGACATAAATTGTACTGGCAGTACATGGATAGGTGCGGCAACATACAATAAAAACAGTCCAAGACAGTGGGAAATGCTAATTGCAAGCTCACATTGCCCCTTCTGAATGAGACTACCACCCACTACTGGGCAGCAATGCAGCAGAAACTGGATTCAAACTCAGAGCATAGAATCACAGACTGGTTTGGGTCGGAAGGCACCTGAAAGATCACCCAGTTCCAACCCCCTTGCCATGAGTAAGGACACCTTCCACTAGCCCAGGTTGCTCAAAGCCTCATCCAGCCTGGCCTTGACCTGAGGCACAAGTACCATAATGATGGGCCTTGCCCAGAATTGTACCAGGATGCAAGGACATATGGCAAGGAGACAGTCTGTGAAGTCAGGACCAGGAACTTCTGAGATTATACTAATCATATCACATCATACCATATAATATCTAATAGGTATGTATAAATAGATACATACATGTACAAGCGAAGGCACAGAGGAGTGTACTAGCAAATCTGTGAAGAAGAGGAAGACTTGCTCAATTAGCATGGTCACACTGGTAAATTCACAGTCTGGTAGCAGTGAGAAATCCTCCAGGTATACCATGGGTCTACATGGATCCCAAACTGCTTAACAGTGTGTTGAAAAGCAATCATTTGCCATTACTGGTAAATGTACTGGAGTACATCTAGCTCAGAGCAATGTCCAGAGAAAGTGGTGGCACATTGTTAGATGAACCATCCATGGCATGCCTTTCACTTGTTATCAGCTGTGGATGATAAACCGATCCCAGAGAGGTTCCAGTGTAAACGGAACTAGGAATATTGCAGACAGAAGTGAATATCAAAGAAGAGTCAGGATAGGAACTTGTTATTAAACAAGGTTCAATGTACATTTATAGCAAAAACAGCAAATGGAAATGATAGAGAGCTGGGACCATACTTATTGGCTCTGGAATTAAGCAGTCAGGAAAAGAGGGTGGGAATCCAGAAGCTGTGGAGACCTTTACAAATTATACACCCTACATTCTTGTCCTGCAGGTTTTTTTCTCCTGCAAATACTTTCACTTTTTGTTTTCCCCCTCTGGAGTAATATGCCAGCTATGCAAATGTTTGACCCCATGAACACTCAAAAATTGATTGTGTTTTCTGGCTTTGCTGAACACAGTCCAACCTGTGCCTGCAGAAACAGTATTTTCCAGAAGCAGCAGTGAGTACGCAGACATGTGCTCTGCTTTAATAAGGACACTGGCCAAAGACTTGTGAATATGTCCAGAAAAGAGAAATGTTTCTGGTCATTCAAATCACTCCAAACTTTACCATCAGGAGTTAGCAGAAAAGATCCCCTTTTTAAATAATGACCTCTTATTTATGCAATATGTGTTATACAATAATAATGTGTTCCCTGGCATAAACATCTGTCCGTTTCCCAGAACATTTTGCAGACCTTTGTCCAATTTCAATAAATTTTGGCAGATGGTTAGATGTCTCAAGTTTCTGTAAGTATCTGTAAGGCTAGAGAAATTAGTTAGCCAAGTAAAAGAAACTTCATTAAGATATCTCTGTTAAAAACCTTCCACTGCAAGAGAAACTTCAGTATTAGTTTACTCCTTATTGCACATGGAATCAACATAAGAGCTTAGCATCAAAATGCTTATATGTTGGAAACAAGGCTTCATTACCCCACACTGTAAAAACCCTCTGACATGATGGATGGTTTTTGTGATGTATATGCTGACTGAAAGCTGGTGCATTCACAGCATTCTTAGCTTGGATAAATAATGTTAGTGTAGTTCAGTTGAAATTCCATTTAGTTTAACTAAATTAAAGTTTCAGTGGACCAAGAAGAGAGAATTCTCTAGGAAACCAGTCTTTATTAGGTCCAATGCTTGTGGAATTACTGTTCAGGAAATTTTTTGCCCGGGAACTGAATGAATCCACTGTGGTTGTCCATCATCTTGTACTAGTGAGAGGAATGAACAAGCTTCCCTTTTAGGTGTAAAAAAAGATGTACTTTTTTATGCAATCAGGTACTTTTTGGTTGTTGTGAGTCATGAAGGCTCTCCTGCCCTTTCTTCCTGATTCTTCTTTCTCTGCAACACTGAGAACATCTTGGTTCTCTGAACTAGCTCTTGTGCTCTGTTCTGCCCTCTGCACACCAGGATAATGTTCTTGCTTGTCTGTGACTTTGAGAGCTTCATGCATCTTCCTACTTTTAGGCCTTTTTTCCTGGTACCTTTCTTGAACTGCTATTCCTCCTTTATAAATTCAGTCCGAATTTCAAATTTTTCTCTTGTTTAGAAAACTGTTGTTAATTCTTACATCTTCATAATTGTTTCTTCAGTGTGCAGTCAGTTCTCCTGAAGTTTTCTCTTTGGGTCACGAGATTAAAACCAATGCATTTAGGAGGTTATTTTGAGAGATACAAAACTTGAGGAATCCCACAAAAAAAAAGCTATACAGTTTCAGAGCCAGCTTCGTGTACCTGCATTCATGAACAGGGCTAAAACCCACACAGTGCATCAGAACTTGCCACCATCAGACATAAGGCTGCTCTCTCATTGTCTTGCTTTTCACTGTCACTCATCAGCGGCAGCTATAAAGAGAAGTGCTCCTGAAGTTCTTCTTTCATCTTTATAGAGAGTCCTACCACTCTGTTTTCTCAGTGGGGTCACTTTCTTTATTTCTATTTATTTTTCACTATGCATCTTATTTGGGAAACTGTTCAGACCCAAACACAGTCATATTCAGAGTGACTCTTTACAGCTGAACAGAGACATCTGCCATGCCCCTTCCCAGATTTTTTGTTTCTTAAGCCATGCATTGAAAGGTGCATTTCTCAGAAACACCATAGCAGCTTCTCTGCACAGCAAGTAAGAGATTATTTGCACAAAATCATGAGGGTGGGCTTCAAAGTGAACTACTGAGGAACAAAACCCAGTGCATTACCATGAGAGTGCAAACTGTAGTAAGAATAATGATTGACCTAATTCGGACATGGGAATGGTCCCTCAGGCCTGCCTGTGAGAGAGCACGAGCACTGCTTCCCCTTACAGGTGTGTGTTGAGACAGGGAGCTCTCAGCAACTCCTCTTCCTCACAAGATAACCACATTGCCAACCTGGTCCAAAGTTTCTTCTCACGGACTTGGGACCTTTGGAGGTAAGCTTGGTCTTTATTTGGGCCAGTTTTGGTACCTCTGGTAGAGGTGGAACTGTGGGAACACAATACAGATTCTGCAGCCTCTGGTGATCTCACAGGCAGCTTTTCCCGGGTAAATCCATGAACATATCTACCATGGCATTCGCCCAAGCAAAAACCTGCAGAACACAGTGCTTACACCAGGTTCTGCATCAGCCCTCCTTGTCTCCCTGCAAACTGGCGTCTCTATGAAGTTAGCCATAGCCATCTTCTGGGCAGCATTTTAGCTTTGTCACATGCTCAAAGCCCAATCCCATAGATGATTTCCTGACAGTCCTTAGTTTTGCACAAGAAATAACCCCCTTTAACCTGAAAGTTAAGTCATATTGACCAACATTTTCAGGAAGAAGGGACTGCTGTCTCATTCCCATAGTGCACAGGAAATGACTTTACACTCTGGAACTCTGGCTTGAACGCCAGTAGGTGAAGAGTTACTGTTTTCTCAGTCAAATGCTTGATGGAAAGTGGGCAGGATGGAGGCATTTCTGTCAGTTTATCAGGCGGAAAAGGCAACGAACAGCCACACCTTCTCAAATGCATGTATAGCTCCTGGAGAAATTAGGAAAGCAGGCTGGGGAATTTTAGCTCTCCATAAGACAGTATTTTCTTTTTTGTTGTTCCTGGTATGACATCCACATTTTCCCCTTTCCTCCCCTCTCCTTAATCCACACGATTTTCGTGAAAGAATATCTGTTCATGAATGATTTATCAAAATGTTACACAAGGTTCAGTTCTTCTGGTGGATTCGTCAAGTAATGTGACATATTGTATTACACCACGTGAGTTATTGGTCTTTGTCATGCTCCTGGGCAGGGGGTGTTGGGTTGCATTACCAGCAGTGCAAATTTTACTGTGGACCGTGTGTGACATAGGGATTCAGATTCTCTTCCTGGTTCTGCAAAAGCATCACATTTGTAAGAGCGAACTCAGTAAGTCCTTCAGCAGCTGGGGAGATGTTTGTGTTTCAGTTTTTCTGGAAAATACAATACAGGAAATAATACAATTCATTTGTTTTCATTTGCCTGGGGGACTACTTTAACTCCATAACTTCATCATGGGTAATGTTCAACTCCAGATTCCTTCAGTCCACTTCTCTCTCTCTAGTTGACTTATTAAAGATGTGCTACAGAAGACATATTTCCAGATCTGGTGTCCTGATTTTCTTTTTAAAGCAGAGCTCCCTTGGCATTAGCACAGTAGCAGAGCATACAGTCTGACAGCCTGTGGCATTAGAAGGTGGGAAGGGGCAATTGGGGAATGAACAAGCGTTGTTGGTCTTTCTGCTTTAGGAGAATACAGACAAGGAGCAAAATGTTTTGGGGACCAGGTAACTGAGGACAGATGGGACAAATTCAGAGGCAGCTTAAAAAATTAAGAAAGCTGTTTCAAGACTGATTTGAATTGAAAGAAGAGACCAAAACCTGTAGTAAATGGTTTGTGTGTTTCTGCTCCCAGAGCAGCTTCAGAATTCTGAAGTCTGCTGTTTCATAGAGTGAGGCACAGGTCCCTCTGCTCATTTGGCTTTCATAACTCTTCTGGGTCACTCATATTTAAAGAAAAGAGTAAGATGGTCATTTTAAAAAACCAACAACAACACCAAAACCAACCTTTGGGAGGAAGAGCAGCATGCAAGAGCTAGACATAGAATTGATCATGTTTCCTTCTATCTTCCCTGTTTAGGATTTTTTGTAAGGTATGGCCTTTGTGGAGAAGATTTTTTTTTCCAAAAATGGGATTGAGAAAGGCAAGCAAAAGAGTTAGAAGCCTGGTTTTCAAGAAAAGGACCTTCACCTTATGAAAAAATTAGGAAATTTAATAGTGAAATGAGTTTCATTTTGATATGAAATAACATCTCCCTGTTTCTGGTAGGAGGGAGGTGATTAATAATATTTTTCCTCTTAGTGTAATGAAGCCCAGGATTGTATTTACCTTACTGAATTATAGCTGATGCCTCCATGCCCCTGTATTTCATAGAACTGTGACTCACTTATTAAATAATAATAACCTTATTTATATTATTCCTCTCAACTTTTTATTTTATCTGTATATTTAGCTAAGGAGGCAACACATCATACAAGTCACCAAACAAAAAACAAGTTCAACAGACGAAGATCGCAAAAATCCAATGAGAAATGTAAACACAAGAAACATAGCGATACGTAAAATAGGAGTTAATATCCAGAATACTTAGGTGGATGCAACTCTACAAACTCTTTGTCCTTTGACTTTTTTTTCTTCCACAGTGAAATAAAATTATGTGGTACATGGAAATCCTGGAGATCCTTTCTGGCTTATATGGCCTCTTTACCTCATTTCTGTCAAAAAAGTAAGAAAAAATGGGAGTGCCTTGAAGGAAGCACCTGAACAGGCTGTATCTGCAAATCTTGTAATCAAACCTGCTCCTTCAGTTTAACTAGGCTTACCCCAAGTATTAGCTAGTGGAGGATCTTGTCTATTAACTCTCTAACTTTAAATGTTTCATGGAGATATGTTCCATGTGAAAGTGTAACTCCCCACTGAGAGGTTTTGTGAGGTTTTACTGGTGATGGAGAAACTATATAACAGGAGAGTGCAACTTCTTTTCTGGTTCTAGTTTTTGTGTGACTGTTAAGGTAAGTTCTAACATGACTGTAACACAAAGATATGCACAGTCTCTAATAAATAATATGCGTCTTAGAAATTGTGTTGACTAAAGAGAAAGTCTGTGATGCTAAGACAAGTAGGGGAGCAACCCTGCCATCTACCTCTGTGATTGAATGGGCTCACAAGGCAGTGCTGACAAACTGAAAAGCATGTTAAGATACTACAGAACTACGTCTAGATGGGCAGAAAAAGACCTATTATTTATGTTGGAATTTGGGAATATAAGCATCCCCTAAGAAACAGTAGAGAGATGGGTTTTGCGGTAAATACAGGGAAAAAGGAGAAATATGAATAAGCTTTTCTACTGAAAATCAAAAAAACATGAAGATTTGAAGAGCCTGTGATTTCTGGTTAGATTGATTTTTCAAGATGGGTTTTCATTTTCTCATGATTTTTTAAAAAATCTCAATGTCTTCATAGATGTGAAGCTGTGTTTGTAATAAACTGTAGGCACAAGCAAAGCTTCTAAGGGACATCAGTTTGCATACTTCTTTAATTTCAGTCTATATGTCTTTGATCTGCATATTTTTAAAGTAATAGCGTATGAAGGGGAATATTTTTTATCCTTTAACTCTCTAAATTAGACATTGTTCAGATTTAAAGGGAATTCCTAGTGTCTCAAGGAGAAAGGAACTCCAATCTGAATACAAAGTCATCTCCAGTGCTCACAGAGGGAGGTGTCCTCCTCCAGAGGGATTCAGTCTTGCACAGGCTGGAGCTGCCTGACTCTCCTACCAACGGTCTGGCCTCCCAGAACCTTCTTCCCTCTCTGCAGTGTGTATATCCAGGGTATAAAATAGCCTTTCCTCTTGGAATAAGAGGAATTGGTGCTGGAAGACTCCACGTACAGTCTTCTCAAGTGCCGCCAGTTCAAGAAGCCTTTTTGTGATTTCTTGGGAATTGCTGCAGAGCTATTATGGTAGGAAAACACCAAGAATATATTTACAAAGAAGTGCGTCAGACTAATTCTGGCAGCCAAGCCTGCAAATCCTGTAAATTGCCTTTGGCAATGGCTGACCAAGTAGTGCCTTCAAAGGAAAGTACAAGAAACCTCACAACCGACAGTGAAAAGAAATAGCTCACCAACAAGAGGAATTTACTCCTACCTCTCCTCAGGCAATGGAGCCTGAAGGTTTGTGTAATGGTATCTTCAGTATCTGTCTACCAGCCAGAGAGACACGGCCACCTGCTGCCTGGGGTTAGGGGCTGCGGGGTGGACTGGCAGCTTTGCCTTCTGCTGTTGATGTGGGTGTAGCTGCCATGTAGCTGACCTGTGTAAAGGAGCTTCAGTGATGTTCCAAAGAGAGGAATACACATGGGTTTGAAGGATATCCAAATGAGCAGCAATGGTACAGGGTGTGATGAGCTTGTGGAGGGGTTGGTAATTCTGGTGGAGTTCAGGATGACAAGTGAGGAAGGATGGAGGTGCAGCATGCTTTGTATGAACCTCTATACGTACCTCTCATGAACTAAGGGAATCCCTGATATTTTACCCTCAGGCTAGACTGAGCTAGCTTTGTCAGTCTCAGAAATAATTCTGCTACACTGGTGTAAGGAAACCTCTAGATTGAGACCAATATTCCAGCTATAAGTAAACATGTTGGGTCAAAAGCATAGATGTGCTACTGTTCACGTAAATGGTGTTTTATCAGTTTGCTTAAGTGCTGACTCTGAGCTTATAAAACACTTGAATTTACTGTATAATACAGTGAGCTTTGAGAAACTGCTTGTAAATAAACGTTTCTGATGAAGACTGATAAGTCTCAGAGCCACAAAACCACTTTTGTTTGCCAGTTAAGATACAGTGGCCTGAAGAATAAGTAGATAAGGAAACAGATATTTGTTCTCTACAAATAGCTTCTTTTTACGTTTGGTAGTTCACGCATGTGTGAGATAACCACCAGATAAACAGGGATAGTTTCTAATCCTTTCTACATAGTGGCCAAGGAAGGGAAACAATGCCTTCAAGATTCTGTGCTACCTTTTTAACCATACCACTTATTTAAGAAAATATTGTTGATGTGCAGAAACCAGATGCTTTTTTTTTTTTTTTTTTTTTTTTTTTTTAATGAGAGATATGAGAAAGAACCTGTAACATGATGGTTTTCATTATGTAGTGCCTAGTTTGTTTCATGGCTTTATTTTCAGTTGTTCATATTACTTTAAAAGAGCATTATAAATTACTGAACAAGTAGTACACTCAAGTAGTACTGAACAGTGTACATCCAGTGGTATTCAGCTTACACTCAGCACATTCACTGTCAAGGCTTCAGAGCTCTCAACACCTCGCATGAATCACCGAAAACCTGACATCCATTTCCTAAAGGCGTGTCTACCCTGCTGTCACTCCACCAGCAGCAAAGTGCATACATACCACAAAACACAGGTAAAATTAATCTAAATTAGCCTTTACTGCTGCAGCTGATTTATAAAAGTGTCTGTATTTTTTTATATAAGTTAAAATCTCTAAGGATATATGTTGTCATGTTAAGCAGGACTCCTTTCACTTATCCTGAAGCATCTGAAGTCAATTCTCTGGCCTTTTGGGTTCATATAGATCTCTATTAGTCCAGAGAGAGAGATTGTCACCTCTAGAAGATGATTCCTCTCCCTTGGGGTGACTAGGATGGGGGTAGAGAGGTGTTTATGGGGTCTTATGTGCCCAAACTTCAAATCCCCAAAGTTAGGTGAAAAGAGCCTTCTGCAATGTGGTTGCTCTGTGTTTCTATCCAGTTACTGCACACTTACTCATCCCTCCAAACCAGGACTCAGCTGTTTTTGCATGTGGCACGAGAGCCCAGTAAGGTCCCTTTTCATGTCCCCACTGAAGGTCCTAATGCAGGTCCGTGGAGAACAGTCTGATGCGATGTTGCAGATGTGCACATACAACATGAGAGCTGAAATTAGTAGACTGTGTCAGGCTTTTTATACACCAGTACATGAATGCAGAAGGCAGTCAGCTGGTCATATAAAGGTATTTATTCACTATATTAAAGCTTTTAACTCTAATGGCCATAGAGCTGTGCAAACAGAAACCAGTAAGTGTTTGAGGGGCCTTGCTAAAAGCTGCATAATTGCTCAGACAGACAAAAGAAGGTATGAACATTGAACATGAGAATAAAATAAATATATTATGGTTTACTTTAATATAAGATTAATAATATGAGAACAGTCACATGGCTGCCTTTCAAAGAATAATAAGAACAATTAATCTTGTAGTACATTCGTGTGGTAAGATTGAAATGTTTATAAATGTTAGCAAAGTGTTTTAGCATCAAATATCCTTTTAAGTCCAGCGGTATTTTTCAAGACATTTACAAAGTTAATATTTGACATTATGTTTCTAGTGATAGTAATAATATAAAAATGATGTAAAGTTAACCAATAAAATAAGGGGTATAAAATACAGAACCAGTGCAAGCCCCTTCAAAGCAACTAATCAGATAATTCTTCCTTTCCAACATCTGCTATTCTTGCTTCTCTTAAGCAAAAAACTTTGTGAGTATGAGGAGAAAAGCTGTTGTGATATTACTGAAAGCTTCTAAAGTATTAGGACTGCTTAGAATAGTTCCTATTATACTGTAATAAACATTGTGATTGTATTGAAACATGATACTGATTTTTAAAAATAGCTTTTTAATTAACTTGTCATTATTTAACATTGTATGCATGTATTTCTATATCACTGACTTTTAATAGTTTAAATGGTTTGAAAGCCTTATTTAAATTTTTAGATTTTACTCCACATTTTCCATGTTGGTAATCTCTGATTTTTGACAAAGTTGAATATCTCTAATATTCAATACATATTGACATTGTGACCTTTAATATACACTTTAACAGATGTTTTTGTAAGCTTTCATGACCACTGTTATTTTGTATTTGCGGGTAAAAATTTGAAAGTTTAACAAAGACCTCTGAAGTCTGTTTTAGACAAGCTTATTATCAAGAATTTGTATCCAAAAACAAACTCTGAAAAATTTTAAAGCAGATAGTAGAGTATATTGTTTTCATGTAAACCTGAAACCCTTTGGAAAGACCCATCAGTGTGAGGGAACTGGCTGGGGGAGCCCTGCTTCTGACAGAGACAGAGGCTTAGAAGCCCAAAAGCTGCTAGGGGAAAATGGCATCCCTGGATACAATTTTTACTGAGTAACTGTGGCATCCTGGGAACAGGCTAGTATTTTAAAACACCGTGTGCTAGTTTTTGAACTAGAGTTTTCTTTGAATTTCCAGTTTTCTTCTGATTGGTTTGGTCAAAAACTTTCCCTTTGTTCTTTATCAGCAGTAAGAGCTACACTGCAGTCACTGGACTGATGATGAAATATATTTTTGCAGTATTTGGAGGTATTAAATCTGTAACTAGGTATATACAGTAGATACTAACACAAAGTATTTGTGTTCTGGTGACAGCTGTGCAGGCAGATATTCATAGTTTAGCTATATTTGCTGAAAAACAGAGATAGCAAAGTCATAAAGCTGAGAACAATATAACTGTAAGTTACTGTATAGATTATCTACACTTGGAAGAAAATATAGACCTGGTATAGTCACATTCAATCAGTGTATATCCTGATCATTTCTATGCATTCCTCCTTTTTTGATGTCAATTTTAGACTTGGACTGTTCAATAAATAAAGCTGTCCATGTGGTTGTTTCCTCTGTTTTATTTATCACTGGATGGAAATTCAAGCAAAACTTGAATTGGTTTTCAGCAGTGACCATCAGGTTTTGGTGACATGCATTCCTAATGTCAGCAAAGTGGCCACTTTTAATGTCCAAAATGTTTTCACAGACAGAAAAAAAGAAAAAAAAAAAAAAAAAAAAAAAAAAAAAAAAAAAAAAGGCAAAAGGCCACCTGACAATTGCACAAGGATTTGTTTAGTCTTAGTAGAAATGTTGTTACATATTGACCAGAAAAACTCATCCCTTCCTTCCTATTAACTGTAATCTAACACCCCAGCAACAATACATTATGTCCTTAGTTGATAGGTTCAGTGCCTCTGCAGAGCTTCATCCTTGAGACCTGTTGCAATTCTTCTAAGTCAAAATCCCAAATCAAAATAATGATAATAGACTTTTAAAATAATTTTCCCACCCCCCACCCCTTCTGTCCTAAAGCTGGTCATTGACAGTCCTGAAATCAAAGTACAGCAATTGCAGCCCATTCCCCAGAAAGTTGTAACATACTGAGACAATCACTCATGGAAAATGTGTTGCAGGATGCTAAAAACTCATCAAGATCTTATGGGTTTATATCCCATTTGGGTTTAAAAGACCTCATTCAGAAAGATCAACTTCAGTAGCTTGTATTCTGTGCCCCCTCTTAAAGCATCTGGGAAGCTGCTGCAAGTTTTTGCTCCAAAATTGGCGTGGGATACACTGGGTTACTTGCTACTTCTGTACTCTAAAGAGATATGTGCATTGGCAGGCTAAAGTTGTAAGATTTTTTTAAAACAACCTAAATACTTCTAATTGATTTGCAACTGAAACAGTCCCAGATGGCGGAACACAGTGTCCTGCAGCTCCCTTGTCCCTTCTACACCTTGGAAACTAATGTGAAACTGAAGATTTTTGTTGAAGGTGGGTTGAAAGGAGTGGTCCTCATTGTTGGGTCTGGTTTGCTTCTGTATCACACAAGACTGAAGGCGATGCTGGGATGCCACATTAAGCTGATTTATTTTGTTCCAACATATTGCAGTTGATTATTGTCACTGTGAGTCAAGATATTGTCTGGGAACAAGGAGAGTTTGGAAGAGATGGATGCACCCACCAGGTGTGCAAAGCGTGTGGCACAGAGCTGACTGTGTGGTCATCCTTTGCTGGGGAGTCTCTCATTCAAAGTTTTCCTTCTCTCTTCAGCAAGGCTTCTCACACTGTTCCTTTGTACTACAAAACAATTGATCCTGGGGGAGGGGGAAGCTCCCTGCGTGATTTTCCAGGTAAAGGGATTCTGTCTAAGTGCATGAAGTTCATTGCCCAAGGGAGGAAAGCTTGGACTCCCTTCTTGCACAGGCAAAGCAACAAACCTTTCATTGTTATCTTGCTTCACTGTTCCAGAGCCACCTCTAGGCTCCTCTCGCCTGCTGCTCCCTGCAATGACCTTAGGCTTGCTGAGAAAGCTGTGTATCAGCTCTACCCCTCACTGCTCATCACCAGCCACCCCTTCCTTGGCTCTGCTGCAGGACCTGTCAGAAAATGTGAACTGCTGAAAGACACGGGGCCTTTCTGGAGATTCAGCTGTGCTAAGGGCATTTTTGCAACCCTACCTTTAAGGTCTTTTTCTACCCCAGGTCGTGGTGCTCCATTTCACTGATGTTGACTTGGGAACAGAAGGAGGAACAGAAAAGCAGAATATTGGACAAATGTACATTTCAGTGAGTATAAAACCCCGCTGCTTCCATCTCTCCACTCTATTGAATAAAACCTGTCTTTTTTCTTCTTCCTCCAGGTTTTGTGGGAGACATTGGCCTGTCAGCCCTGCACAGTCCCTGAGAAGCAGCAAGGCTTCGATGAGAAACAGGCCTTGGGAAAAAGATAAGAAACTGCTGAGTTGTGCCAAGGTGGCAGAGAGAAACAATGGACAGCTACAACACTGAACTGTGGAAAAGTACTGAACTGTGTGCAGTTACCGGCACGTGAACATGAACAAGAAGGTGATTGGTCTGCACAGCGCATGTTAGAGTGGTCTCATGCTGATAGGAGAAAAAGTTGATAGCTGTCTAATTACTGATTTGTTAATTATGAAGTAAGAGCTTTGGCGAGAGCATAAGTATGTACTATGAGAAAAATAAATGGCTTTGCTTAATGTAACTCTCACAGAGTTGTGCAAGTCCAATATTCTCCAGCAACAAGGTTTTTATGTGGGGGTTAAGATCATTCAGTGATGCATCGTGGGTCTGTCTGTCTATTCGTCTGCTGTTCCCAGACAACACTTGAAGTCAGTGGCTGATTTCAGTGAAATCTGACAGAGTTATGTGATCCCAGAGACCCTAGATTCTTACAAGCTCCATGAAAACAGGGAGTCAAGCAAAAGAAAAAATGTCCCTATTAAAAGAAAGGCCATTGCGTGAGCTCAGTACTTGTTATCTATCAGAGAGGCCATGAACTAATCACCAGTAATGCAAATCTGCATGAAACCAGGCCTTCTTGTTCCACAGCTCATGCAGCACGTTGGGTTTTTCCTCATAACCTTGTTTATTCTGTTAAATTTTACATGTGTACCTCTAAGCAGATAATTTTTTTTGATTGGTTGTTTTTGCTTCAGATTTGTAAAAGTCACATACCTTTACCAGAACAGAAAATGTAGCTAGCACTGGTGTAATTCGAGTTCTATACATGTGGTGTGTTCACAGTGTTTATTTCTGCACTAAGGGGAACAATTTACAATAGAGTGTAAAACCTCTATACTGCCATAATCATGGTCACATTGCGGACTGTGCTGGCGCAGGAATAACAAATCATACCACAGCAGAATATGGCCCATTACTTTTCTTATTTGAAGTGATAAATTCTCATGTGGAGAAATCTCCACATGAACTTGCCCACAAGTCAAATGAACCAATGTTTTATAAAAAAGGCCAAAGATTTGACATACTTACAAATAATGAAACTTCACCTGTCTAGATGTTGCAGTGCAGTTCATTTGGGCAGTCACCTATCTGCTGGCTTATCCTTACTCCTCACCATCCAATCCTTGAGCTGGGCACTGTTTTTTTATCTTTATTATATCTATAACATTTACTTTTTATTGAGGGAACATATTTCACAAAATCCAAGAAAATCCTGAAAATGTGTTCTGCGCGACGCCATCAATGTAGTCCATGTTTCAACTTCTATGTGATGAAGTCATATGTGCATTACAGACTTTTGGATATTTGTCAAAAATTTTTCCTAGTGGAGTAATTTAATATGGGGCTTTACAAATTACTCTGTGCTGTTGCACACCAGATCAGACAGATTCAGACGTGGTGAACCACTGAGCTAGGGGTGTAGATGGGAAATACAGCTTCTCCCTCACTTCTCTGACTGTGCATAACACTTAAAGATAGTCACATATAATGATCATTCTCCCTTTGGTGCAGCATTCACCTGATTGACTCACCACTACCAAGAGATACTGTACCCATGCATGGAGGAACAAAACCAGCAGGCCAAAGTTGCCTCAAAAAAAGCAGGGGATGAATGTGTAGATCTTTATCTTTAGTAACCATAACAAACCTCACTACATTGTATTGCATTTTATGTTAACAATATTGAATGAAAGGGTATGACGTAAAGGAGCACCTCCCAATAGATCTGTAACAATGATAACAGTTTACAGATATGGCTACTATTTCTAGAATCTAATGAATTAGACCAAAAAAAAAAAAAAAAAAAAAGTGGACTTCATCTTACACCCTGTTGGATATCTGTAGTGTTTAGATCAGATGTCTATGCCTCTCTTCACAATGTCTGAGCAGAAACGGGCTCTTTTTAACACTATTCACACAATACAATTCATAACAGTACTGAAAGAAAGTTGGATTAACTTTATCATAAAAGTTATGGTCTCAGGGCTCATGGAAAAGAGGTTGTGAAAGGAGTGCAGTATTGCTAGACCTTCTCAAAGATTGTACAATCTCATTAACTTTTGTCCTAATTCCATATAATCCAAGAAACTGGAATTAGCTGAAAGTTCAGTTAAAGAAATACTGAGATAATTTATATGCAATTATCTAGTTTGTTCTGATGATGATTTATTTCCCTTTTGCAATGATTAACATTCTACAGTAAAAATATTATTTTCACAAGAGGTAGACCCAAGCTTCATCAGCATTTGTGGACATACTTCTATCTGACTAATTGTATAAAATCTTTATCACACTTTTGAGATTGTCTCCAAAAGGGTTTAAACTTCCATTTCCCCAGAAAAATCTGTCAGTAATTTATCCAGGGCATCAGCCTTCCCTGAACTTGTTTCAGCCACCTGAATTTCAGTTAGATCTTGAGAAACATTGACTGAAATTCATTGACAGAAAAGAGAAACTCCTCTAACATAGATAACACTGCAGCATTTATTAACTTCAAAAAAAATGGCTGTTTGAATCCCTTTTCATCTTCCTGATGCACATATAGGAGGTCAATCTGTGTATGGATGTAGACAGAACACCTGCTAGATCTTTTTGGTTCAATAACATATTAAAGGCATTGATCAATAACTAGACATGTGGCCAATGAATGAGCGGTATACAGTAAGTTCATTGAAGTCAATGAAAAGATGCACAGTGACTGTCTTGTGGAGCATGCCCTACCCAAGGAAGTAAAGCTCAGTTTCTCACCCATGGGTCAACAATAGGCAGGCACCTGAAAATTTATTGTGAAAACAGGTCAACACAGTTGCAAAGAATGTTGCATCCAGTAAATTCACTGACAAGTTACTTAGATTCAAGGAAAAAAAAAAAAAAACAACAACAACCAAACAAAAAACCAAACCAAAACAAAACAAACCCAAAACAAACCAAAAACGCCAAACAATAAAGGATCTTCCAAGTTTTTCAAAACACTATTTACTGCATGTGACAAATAAATAAATAAAACAGTTATAAGAGGAATTTGCTGAGGCAAAGTAGGAACTGGTTGCTGTAAGAAGTTTCCAAACCAATGTTAGATTGCCCTTCTGGATGGAAATCTGGTAGGATGTTACTGTAAATCAAAAGCACTCAGAAGTGTACTAGACATGGACCAAAACCTGTTGAGCCACTCTAGTACAGTCATGCAAAGCTCGTCTACAGAATCTCATCTGTGGTTAGATTATGTCTCGTGAATATTTCCACTAATCTTGTTGTTTAGGTAAAAAGAGTGAACCAGCAGCAAGGTCTAAATAAATATCCGTAGAGATTATATGGCAGTGTGTGTTGGTCACAATGAATGCCAGTAGTGGAGAACAGTTAAATGTCTTTAGAAGGAAGTTTTGACCATATTGCTCTTTTGTCTTCTGGGATCTCTAAGATTTAAACACCTGGTATCTTCATGATGATCTCTACATTCCAAAGTATGCTTTTACTATACTAGTAATACTTTAAAAAATTGGATAAGTACTTCAAACTCTAATTTGTCACATAGCTGGTTTGGTTTGGTTTTGTTTTCTAGTAAAGCAGCAGCTAAAAATACTAGGAGTCTTGACTTTTAAACTATCAAAAATTGGGCAAGCAATGCATAAGTGGCCATTGGTTCATATCCATTAAAAAGTCAGTAATGTATGTACAAAATCACATACTTTCTGATTTGTTCCAATGGAAAATACAGTAAAATTTTGGGTATAGTAATCTTGATAAAAATGCCAATAAAATAAATGAAAAGGCTCCACTTGACCTCACTGTGTTTTAGAGCAGAGCCACGATGACGGGAACTGTCAAAAACCACTAAGTTTTTAAACGGAGTCTAGAAGAACAAAGACCTAAGAGTTATGTTTGGGTGTTGATTGTTAAGACTAGCCCACAAGAGCTTTGTTTTGGGTATCTTTTCATTTTTGTGTGTGTTTATGAGTTTCTTAGTGTCATGAAGAACATGAAGCTTTAATGAAAGCACTACTAAAGGGGAAGTAATTACACTTTCAGGAGAGTAAACTCAGAGAACAATTACATATCTGAATTTAGCAAAGATTTCTGGTATTTTGCTTTAGTTTTCAATGCCAGTAAGCGCACATGATATCTGTGATTCCTGTATTTACTTTCAGTGGGTCCAGTCTAATCACATAAGCCTTTTTGTGTTTGAATAGCACCTTTCCGAGACCCTTAGTGGGTGGCATAAACAATTCAGTAAGTGACTCACCTTTTATCCCAGCATTAGACCATCATTTCCCATCCATCATGTACATCATTAGAAGATGATGTTTTGCTGAAAGAACAAAATTATACCGATAAAAACTGATCCTAAGAGGCAACTTCAGTAACAGAGAAGATACTAATCCCGTGGTGGTCTGATTCCAGTTTGGAGGAATTTTTGTGGCTAGAAGACCTGCCTTATATTTTCAGCTAAACATAGTACTATTATTATCCTCTATTCTGCAGCGTTTCTCTGCCTACAAAGGGAAACCACCCATCCACGCAGTATCCTTAAAACAGCTTGTGAAGCCATAGAAGATGAAAAGCCCTGAATTAACCTAAGGTAGTGTTGTTACTGGGGATATGTATGTGCTTGAAGTGCGGAGAATGCTACAGGTTACATAGTCAAAAGATTTGTTCTAGTACTTTTCATTCTTATTCTGGTTCATTTTTGTCCTAACTGTCTAGCATTACACACTAGCAGGATTAAGGGAAGTGAAAGACCAGCATTTTTTTTTTTCTCCAGCTATGTCAACAATAGAGATTATCACTTGAGGAAACTTTTCTGGAGGAAGCCAACACCTTGCTGCTTTGCCTGAAGCTTAACCACTGAAAAGAGTGGGGTTACCCAATGACATTTAGTGAAGAATCTGTGTACGTTTGTTCTTACCTAGTTTTGCATAATTCTGTTATGTCGGTAAAGCTGTAGCTGTAATCAAAATCACATTGCCCTTAATGTTGACCTTGGACCCCTATCTGCCTTTCATCTCAACCCTAAGTTTTTTTACTTGACCCCAGACAGCAGTACAGCTTGTCCATGGTGGGAGACCTGGTCACCTTCACGTAGCAGACTGACCCGGCTGCTGCTGACTTTCAGCCAGTGTCTGCGGGGTTGGATCTACCCACGTGCAGATCTTAACACAGAAAGCCGATGGACAGGAATTGCACAATTCCTTGTTCCTGGCTTCTGACCTGTCAGCATGCCATCTCTCACATTCTGCATGGAGATGCCTGGAAGAGAAGCAAGTGTCTACAGAGATATTCCTCACAGGAATGGAGATTACATGGCAAGGTGATGTCCCTTTGGCATTATCTGGCCTTTGGAAGGAATCTTGGTACTGACTTAAGAAATGCACGTAGTATGTGTGAGCTCAGTACTGGATGCAGGACCTGATGTAAATGGGGGAGGGTGGCTGGTAGAAGGCAAAACAAGTCAACTCTGAACATCATCAGAGACAACTTCTAAGTGAACTTCATCCTTTGGCAATTGCAGAAAGGGTGTGCATTGAAGCCAGGTTCTAATCTACTTCCAAAATAAGACTGAACAGTTCTGCCACACTGATTGCTTCCAGTCTTATGTATATAAATTAGTGTATGCATCCTTAAAGTCAGGTCTTTTCAAACATGTAGCAGATGCAGAAGCTTCCTGTTCTAAGTGATGCAAAATGAGTGAATGTGGTTGGCACCAGCTCCTAGGGTTGATGGAGATGGGGACTGCTGGAAGCTGTGTTACCAAGAAAGCAGTGAAGGCATATGGGAAATTTAAAGCCTTAAACAAAGCTGATTAAGGTAGTGGTGAGACTCCTCGGGAATGTGATATGCTTTGAATAAAGACAACAACCTGTTTCTTTCATGATGTCTTTTCTTTGTATAATAGAGAAGGTAGTGGGTGGGGACTCTCACAGACCTTGCCCGTCTTTTCCAATATTCCTTGCTTTTACCTTCTGGTCTCCTTGAATTCCTATTTTTCTAGGCTCAGACCAGACAGGTGACAGTGCTATTTTATTCCCTGCGTCTCAAAGGGAGTTAGACAGGCTTTTCAAACATCTGTTCATATAATTCCTAACACAAAGTTAGAAGTGGTATTTCTAAACAAGTTAAAATTTACATTTGGATAATACCTTTCATCCAGGAGGATTCCTGAGAGGATTCACTGGTACATCTATGCCAGAAACATCTTTATTTAAACAGCAAAATGAGGCCAGAGAAACACATCAGACAAGTTCTCATTCCTCAGGCAGAAATATGCAGAGATTTAAACTGCATGCTACAGACCTCCGAGGAATTTACATCTATCTAAAATTCCATAGCAGGGGGGATATCATAAAAGGCAACTGCTAAAATGATATGGAGAGGGAAGTAAAAGCTTAAAGGACACACTGACGGCTCATGTCCTCATCAAGCTTAATCATCTGTATTTAGCCGGTGTTACTGCTGCAAATAAGTTTGTGCCTTATCAACTTGACTGCAAAGGTTAATTAAGCTTCTTTCTGGATTTGATATCTTTCCAGGAACATGTAGCAAATGATTTGTAAAGGCTAGATAGTTCGCTACAGGTAATGCTGCTATACACAAGAGAAAAAAAAAAAAAAAAATCAATCAGGGCACAATGAATCTATCCGAAGTCTGCCAAGAAAACAAGGGAAAGGTTCCACTTGTGTCAAAGAGACTACATGCTCGAAGTCAGGTTTGGTATCATTCATTGTTTCATGACAAGCTTGAGAGTCCCCTTAAAGCAAACATAGCTGATGTTGAGAGGTTGCATGAAAGATCTCAACTTTCTTTTCAATGCAATGATAGCAGGATAAAGCTCTAAAGTGAGCACGGAGCTGTCAGTAAAATACACAGTGCTATGTAGGCAGAAGATCTCATGGAAATGCTTGAGCAGATGTCTGCTTGTCACTATTGTGACATAAGGGAGATGGCATAAATTTTAAATGTCACTGTGCCCTACTGTATTTTGTTTCCTAAAAACATTTGCCTTGCCTCTTGAATGGATATCACATTAAAGGCACAGTTTTGAAAAACTGCTTTCCTAGAGGAAACTCACCTGGAGGACAGAAATCAGAAAAGCATAAACAAAACAGCCTAGCCAGAGCCTGTATCTTTAAAGACATCCCATAATGAGGAACGCAGCAAAGGATACAGAAAAGAATGGATGTAGGCTTTGCTGTGTACATCGACTTTGATGAATCACAGCCATATCAGAGTAAAGAGAGGAAACCCCCAAACCCAATAACCCCTTCCAATGTACTTCAGTGAGAAAAAAATTCCTCTCTGCTCAAGACCTGGTTTAACTCTTTGTGTGCAAACAGGTTAGGACAGCTGGGTACCTGTGAGAGGGAAATGCCACACAAACATTGCTGCACCCTCTACCTGTGGCAAATCTCCCGAATTCAGAGTCTGAAAAGCACACCTGGAAGCCAAATTATGCATGAAGGGACATGGGGGAAATTATTGTTTTGTGCTCTGTCCATCAACACCCTCCCTGTCCCTGGAGCTGTTGTGAGGATGGGGGAGCTATCACAACTGTAAAATCTATTTCCAGGATTTCTCTTCCAAACCTACCTCAACTCTTCTGTAGGGATTGAACTCCATCTTCAAGTTATTTAGTTTTCTGATAGTCTTTTCAAAGACCAATGTTAAATCTGGTACTTTCAAGGTCATGACCTCTTTATCACTGATACTTTGCTTACTTCAGTTTCCAATTTGCATCATTGTCTTTGTATCATTCTTCTCCCCAATTCAGATGCAAACCTTTTACGTATACACAAAGAAATGTCATAACCCTCTTTGAGTCTTAGACTAAATAAGCTATGCTCTTTTATTTTAAAAAACAGCTTCATAGTCCTTACTCCTTTTGAGCAAGAGAGACATAAGAAGAAAGAGATCACATGCTAAAATACATGTATTTTATACAAAAAGAGAAAGATTGAGCAAATCAGACAAGTGAATGTTTAACTGAAAGACCTAGGAAAAGAAATTAAGCCATCTGTATTTATAGTCATATATATATATATATGTATATGTACAAGTGCATTTGTGCACTGATTTGTTTTTCTCTCCATATATACTGAGATTTAACACAATTTTATTACACTGAAAAACTATGAATAAGATATTTTAGTATGACAAGAAATTATGTACATTTATAATATTAGGAGACACTCAAAATCACTGCCTAATTCTTCATTACCCTTCAGTAATTTCTGTCTGGAGAGGAGCAGCTAGTCAAGACATTTCTGATTTCATATGTAGTGAGAAAATACCTACATGATATAAACCATTTTTTTTTTTCTTTCTGGACATGATTGAAAATCAGAAGCTTTGCTGGGTGTCTTCACAGGAATGACATTAGTTGAGAGCACTTAGGGATTTGGCTTTTTTGTGGGTGGTTTGGTTTTGGTTTTTTTGTTTGTTTGGTTGGTTGGTTGGTTTTGGTTTTTGTTTTATTTTGTTTTTTGTTTTTTTTTTTTTTTTTCCTGTCTTAACCCATATCATAGCCAGTAGAGGGTGAATCTGGGTTTTGGCTCTGGGTAGGTTTTGTCTGTTCCTTTGTTTTGTTCATGGAGCTTGTCAGTTCATTAGGGCAAACGAAACTAAACCTTTCTACTTCCCAAGTGTCTGAAATTCAGATCTGCTTTATTTCATGGCTTGAGCCTTTTCTTACCTTCTTGCAGCCAGCAGCTGGAGAGTTAGTTAGCTCTCTGATTAGACACTGCAGCAGAGATTTACAGTGTTGATACAGATCCTCTGACTTATCCTCTGGTTTCCGCGGAAATCTATATAATCCCTATAGTGAAAGTTTAGTGATTATACAGTGATCTACATAAGCTCCTAAATCTATTCTTCACTATGTGTAGGATAAACCTGAACCAAGTTGTATCTATTCGGAGGATTTAAACAGATAAAACACAATACCAATATTAACTTTAAAGATTTGTACTTTTAGGAAAACATGTTCAAACCTGATGTCCACACATCACATGGCTTCCTCCTATCCATGGGAAAGCTGCACAATGACATTAAGCTTTATTGCTCACTCTGGTGGGCCCTGTACTAGGTCCAAGCTCATCAGAGCATTTTAGGGCACTATCAGAGAACTAGTTACCCATGAATAATATTGGATAAATGAAGATGTTATCATGTTAAATTGAATAAATGCATTTTTGAGGTATAAACCATCTATTTTTCCATTAGGGATCATAATCCACTTCTGTTTTGTTGTTTTTTTTTTTTTTCTAGTTGCTGTTTCAGAATATCTAGTAGAAGTTTTGAGCAAATGTGGTGTATAGTAGTAGTATGCTATCGTTTTAACCCTAACTGCTGTGTATAGAATACTAAAGGCAACTCAAAGGTCATGAACTGAGATAATCTGAAAATTATTAATGAAAATCCTTTGAATCATTTTTGCCTTGAAAAGGAAAAATAAGGGAAATATTTGCAAGACCATGTTAAAGAAAATTACAATTTCCTTCAAGAAGAAAATGTTTCAGCAAGTTAAAAATGCCACTTTAAAGCCACTTTTTGTGACTCTAACTTGCATTAATTTTTGGTTATGTTTTATGTTATAGGAAAATACCAGTATAAAATGTGTGGACTTTATTCAATACCAAGATAAATGTATGTGTATGTTTGTATGCCTATGTGAGGGCACTTAGGTAAATTAAAGCTATAATACTATAACAGATAAACTGAAAACTGAGAAAAAAATTACCTTTTCCCCCTTTTGCCATATCAGAGAACTCATTTTATACCAACCTGGATGTTGGATATCTCTTGATTTAGTTTTCTCATCGAAATCCGAGCAGCTAAACTTGTCAGCTGTGTTGCTTATAAACTTTCATGGTTCAGAAGGTGTTCACAAAAGATAATTTGCTGAAGAGGGGCTTGTCCATTTGTCAAGAAAAACTGAGGGGTGAAGATACAAGACCTCTTTATCAAAACTGTGTGGGTAGTATTCTGCACAGACAGCTGTGTGAGTGATTTGATTTTATGATGAGCAAACATTGCTTACTAAAAAGGGATTCATTCAGATATATAAGACAGCCTACCTTCTGCTTCCCTGCAAGTGTCAACATTGCTAAATATTGTATAGACTTTATTACTCTCTTAACTGGCACTTGTCTGATCTTTGCTATTCATAGAACTTGATAAGGCACCATTGAGGCATTTAACTTGTTATAAATTATTTCTTTTTTTTTTTTTTTTTCTTGTAATCTTGTTATGCCACCACCAGATAGACTCTGAAACATATTTATTGGTTCCAAATGAATTTTCTGTTTGCTCTAATAAAACAATCTGTGGTTTGCTGTTGGAAACATGAGAAAAATCTTCTTACAAGGTTACCAGGTTTCTGAGAGCCCCTATGGGAATACAGAGGCATTTGGTAATTTCCAAAACATTCTATTTTTCCTACATGATTAAGGTCATATTTTCTGCTATTTCTGTCCCATTTCACACCACCCCCCCCCAAACACATGTGCATGCACATGCAGGGTGGCCTAACCCCTCAGGTAAACCACACTACCATACATTCAGCCAAATCAACATTCCCTTCATAGTTTTGAATTAAATCTGCAAGATACCTCTGATCATACTGAAATTTAACCTCTTAAGATGCAATTACATGAATTCCTTAACATCTGTAGGACTAGGACTTCCACATGTGGAATTAACCCATTCATTTCACACAGCCTTAGGGTAGCATCTGTTCCAGGAGATTTTGGGGTGCTTTTTCTTTTGGACTACTACCTCCTATTAAGTTTAATAGCAAATTGGATCCTGCCTCTTAAATAAAGGAGAGGTCCTTTGGGTAAAATTTTTGGCTACTCTGTAATCAAGGTTTCACTGTTCTACCTTCCCCATCTCTCTGTGGACTTGTTAGTCCTGCTCCATAGTAGTGCTAAGACAGATCCAGCACAAACTGAGACTGGTTTGAACTTCCCCTTTGGGTTAATGGTTTCATATAAACATTTGGAAAAATTATTTGGAATGAAATGGGTAATACTATCATGATGAATAAGCACCTCAGTTCTCTTTAGCTGACTAGTCTGTCACTGTTAAGCCATTGATATCACTGATTTTCAAGGTTTGAAATAGCTCCCACGACAACTTGTATTTAGCTGTAAACTAGACTGTTTTGAATATGGGGAAGAGAAGCTGTAAACATATAAAATCAATGACTCCTGGCCATTCCAGTGGTGTAACATTTTTGTCAGGAGCCTGTTTATATCAGATTTTTAAGCATCCTGACCAATAACAATGTATGATTTATGGTACTTTAACCCTGAGAGCTGTCACGTAAGTAGGTAATATGAAGCAAACAATATGCTGTGCATTTTAACTATTAGGCTATGGGGAAGGGCTGAAGGGCTCCCTGGGGGAAGAAGCAACCTCCTCAGCCTACAACAGATCATGTTTCCTTCACTTCTGTTTTTCTGAGACACGTGTCTGATGGATTTTGTATAGCTGACCATTGTCCCTACTCATACTGATCTCCAGCCCTGCCTACTCTGAAGTCATTCCCACAGCAGAAGCCAAGTATTTCCTCCTGGCAGAACTGTCCCACAGCGTGCTCCATATTCCTCTTTGCTGATGCTACTCAAGCCTTTTCAATCCCTTCTTTGTCAGTAGGATTTCCAGCCTTGACCCATTGCTGCAAGGGTCCTGGCCTTGAATGTCCATCCAGTGAATGTTGCTGCGTTCCCCGTTGGCACCATACACATGATCTTAAAAACTAAGGAGATGCCTGCTAGGAAAATAATTCTGTATAGAGATATTCACTACTAAGAGATACTTACAGCTCAGTAACTTCTCCCTCTCTCTTGTTCCTCACCAGTCCCTGTGTAAAAGCTGGATGAGGGGATAGAAGGGGTGTATCTTCACAAAGATTAGGGGAGGTAAGACAGGAAGGGACGCAAGTGGTAGAGCAGACCTTACTAAACCTCCACCTCCCTGGCCAGTTATAAGAACTGATTAGGTCTAAACTGAGCAACCCATATCATCCCTTTGGGGTTACCTCTGGTTCTGCTTCACCCAGTCAGTCAAAACAGACTGTTTAACGTAGACTTGAACAAGTTTGTTTTTAAACAGGTAACAACATCCCAATAAAGGAAACATTCTGGTCGGAGTACAGCTATGCAAACATACAACCATTGTTTCATTACTGCGTAAATGTTACTCCCTTTTATTTACCTATGACTTCATCTCCCCCCAAAGACAATTAACATTCATTAACGCACATTTAGTTTTGCATAAAAATTTGGTGATCATGTAAAACTATAAGAATATTTTCTTAAATTCTACTTATTCAGGATGTTTTTAGTCTAAGAAACAAAGTCAAAGAAATAAATGTTCTTCTGAAACTGTGGCTGGAAAAACAGCAAAATCCTCCTGTAAAAATGATGGGCTTTTTGTCTTATAATTCCAACAATTTAACAGTACCCTATGCCATTATTTCTCAGAGCTGATAGGAAAACCTAATCCATAAAGAATGGTTTAATTTTCCTAAGTCTTGTAAAATTGACTGTCCCTGCTATTTTACATAAAGGCTTTGTGGAAGGTTGGTAAACACGTAGAGGCCAAAAGTAGGATAAAAATCTGGCAGCTGAATTTAGTAGGTGGGTCCTATATTTTAAAAAAAAATATTAGGCTTCGTTAAGTGACGCTTCGTGGAATAGCATGAAATACAGTATGAAGAACCTCAGTGTCCTGATAACATCCACAAAGTAACCTAGTAAGTGTAAGCTTGCTGTGATGGATGAGATGAAGAGAAAGAGCTGGGAGGGGAATTCACAATGTGAAGTTATTAATGGAATACAAAGAGGCTGGATGAACTGATGTTAATAAAGGTGTATTTTTATTTAATATTTATTAATTTAATATTTATTTAATGTTACATTTTTCAAAAAGAAATATTCTTTATAATTAATTTTAGCCATGTTATAGGAAGTTCACCATCACTACCACTGTTTACCAGCAGTGGATATTAAGAGCATATGTGGAGGCATAAAGCCTTATTCATATTGACTAATGTTGTTGCTGAATTATTCCTGCTGTTCTACTGAAGAAGGTCCTTTGACTTCCTGCAGCCCCTGCACAGGAATTCCCTCCTGGCACCCTGTATTACATGTAGTGACAACTCTATTTTGGAGTGCTTTCCTTTTGTGTCAGCTGATACACAAAATCACCAGAGGCAGTGAAATGAAGATGACAGATGAGATCCAAACACAGCTGTAGTCAGTGAGGATCTTTCCCCTTGCCTGCTCTGCCCTTGAGATCTGACGCTTCGTATTAAATGTACTGCTTCACTCAGGAAGCTGAAACTGTCTCCAGATGCTGAAATATGGTCCTTCTTGGAAGCTCACATGTCTGCTGGTGTGAAATGACTTCCATGAAATGCCACTGATCACAAAACCACACATGACAAAGGATGATGCTAGGATTGGGCAGCTTTGTAGGACTAAGAGACGGAATCAGTGACTGCCTTCAGAAAGCAAAGTAATTTAATTTGGCATTTGCTGACAGCACAACTGAACTCTGCTTCCCCAATATTATGGAAAATTTCCTTGATCATGAAGTTAGTACCATTTTTATGCTGCCTTTCCAGTCTTCACTGTCTGTAATCTCCAAGCAGACCCATTTTGGGATTTTTTGTGTCAATTGGTGTATAATCACATGTAAATGCAGGTTAGACCATGAGCTCTGTGGATAAGGCATTCAGGTCCTCCAAGGAGCACGCAGAGGAGTTGTAAAGTATCTGGACAATACATTACAGGATAAAGAAAGGAATGTCAAATCTGGGGCCTGTTTCTGATGAGATTTCTCTCCATATCAAACAACAGACATTTGATGGGTTACAGATAGAGAGGCTGAGAAATATTTTGTGCTTGGTAAGTCAAGGCTGGAGCCCTGCTGAGCATCTTTAAATGATTCCTGACAGCATATTCCAGTTTTAATGGATGACAAAAGCTTACATACCAATAAAATATAAGGGCCCTAAATACACTCAGTCTGACATGGGCACTTAACTGAGGTATTTAAATTAGGACCTGAGTCAGTGGAGAGTAACACAAGGAGATTTGTATCTCTAATGGGCTGAATTGCCTTGGTGGGTTATTGACTTGGTGGGCAACTAAGGGTCTTAACTCACTAAGACACTTAAACAGATGAAATTAGGTACTATAAACCCAAGGTGACATTTTGAGTATTCAGGGTCTGACCTCATCTATACTGATTGACACTTGAAGAGGATCGTAGAAAGCAAAAGCTAATTTGATGAACTCCTGACACACAAAATTTCTATTTATGTCAAGTCCCATTGAACTAGGGAAGTCTCCTTGAGGTCTGTGGCTGTGAACTTCTGCATAAGACCTGACAGTTGATCTGTTAAGAGTTTCTTCCATGCCTAAGCATTGTTATAATACATATAATAGATGTTGTCTCTCGTTTCACAGGGCTACAATACAACATGCGTTTCCATCACGCTACGATACAGTATGCTTCTCCACCAAGCAAATTTGTGCTCCAGCTCTTCTTCTTAGGCACCTGGCTCAAGTAAACATAAGAACAGATGGAGCAAGGATCTACATGTTATTGTACATCAGGCTCCACAAGATTTGTGACCAATGTTGGTATTATGCCAACCTACAATTATGCAGGGTAGGTTAAGCAGCAGGTTATATTTTCTCATTAAATGAGCTTAAACTGATGTTCCTATGGAACTGACCTGCGGAGTACCTTCGTGAACAATGCAAGTACTTAGAAATCGTCTTACTTACCTTGAGAAGAAGCAGTCATCTAGGGAAAGACAAAGCATGCTATGGGAGAAAAAATACCAAAAATGGTATCTACTGGTCAACAAGTAACTGGAGACACTGTCGTGTATTGTTTGGTACTGAGGAATCTGCATAACACTTTTTCTGGAGATATTTATTCTAGCTGCACTCATTTATTTTTCTAGAGATAAATTTCTTTTTACAGATAGTTCTGTGTAGCAGCTAATGTTTTATTGACCAATTGGGTAACATCATTCTTAGAAGAGGTATTTAAGAGGATGTTAATACAATGGACAACCATTTTTAGTGATTTACTGTTAAGACTTTTTTTCTATGTGTAACTCGAGGTGCTTTGGATGCCCTTCTAAACACTTACCTCTTTCAGCTTTGGCAACTCACTTCCTACTGTTCTCCATGTTTAGCAGAGCAGGAGGACTCGGGCTTACATATATCCATCCAGCACACTTCTCCCTTCCCACTGCTACAACTCCAATAACAGATGTTAAACAATTCATCTCTGATCACAGGTGTTAAATCTTCACCGAATGATATATCAGGAGGAAGTCTGACCAGCCTCAAAAGTTTCAGTTTACTTGGAATTGTTTGGAGTAAATTGCTAAGATTTTTTTTTTCTAAAGGTGTGACCAGACTCTACCAATCCCAACTGCCTATAACAGGAAAAGTTTTGGCTTTCCTCTCCCTGTATGAACCATTAATCCAGAAAACAATACCTCAATTCTTAACTTCTCTCTCTCCTCTCAAGTTGCCTGTTGCCATTTACTGTTCATTAACTCTTCCCGCTCTACAAATGTAGTAATCTTGGGGCTATAACATTTCTACTGTGAGCATGGGTTGTGAGGCCACGTGCTGTTCCTGTAGTTGCATCACAAGCACATGATATAGGAAAGAATGAGTAGAGGAATGAAGATAAGCAGTGGGCGAGGCAATGGAGAAGGAGCTTAGCCTCTGCAATGCAAAGCCACATCCTTCTATTTTCTCATTTAGACGACTTGTGAAGCAGGAAAACATCCCTTATGGAAAAGCAGAACACAGAATCTGAACATTTTAAGGTTTGGTTGGTTTTGGTTCCAGGATCTGGTTTGAAAAATACTTGAAGTCTTCCTGGTTTTCTTGAGGGAGAAAAAGGGTTCTAGCCTTAGGCATAAGGAACAGTGTGTGTACACATAGGGCCTTTGTTTATTTGGTAACTGAAGATGGTTAGTAGTGAAAGCTGTTCTGATTACTCTCACTTAGAACTTTATGAGTTCAGAATCTTTTCCTTCACTTTCCTAGAGAGAAATCCCAGCTGATACAAAGGAAGATTATCTATCTCATTTCAGGCTCCTTGTTGTTCTGCAAAGCTACCGAAACAACAGGAATGGCCACTGGAGAACAGTAATTGCATGGGGTGGGTGCAGGGGTCTCACATCATGTAACAGTAACAACCATGCATGAAATGAGTTGGGAAGGGCACTGCACCCTGAGGAGTTTTTCTCTTACAGCGTAGTCTTGAACATCATTGAACTGGCCTATTTACACCAAAGATGGGCAGGTCCCAACAAGGGCAGGGTCTTTATTCAAGAAGCCAACTTTAGCATCTGTTTCACTTTACGCCTAAGTTCCACTGACTTCACATAAAGTATCATTCAACTAAGGACCAAAAAAGTGACATTTTAAGCTCTTTTTTTTTTTTTTTTTTTTTTCCATTTATATCTTATTTCAGTGACGGTTCTTCTTGCTCTGTTTCCTTTGGGAAGAAGGCTATAGACCAATGGCAACTCTGCTTATCAGCTGTGCTGATACTGTTCTTGGCAACAAACACAGGGAGACTGGAAAATTATTTTATTGATGGAATTTCCTCAATATCTTTGGCATTAGACACAATAGAGTGAACATGACTTTGACGTAATAAATTCATTGGGATATTTGTTTAAGATCAACCCTCCATTACTCTTGAACTTACCTCAGTCAAGAGGAGATGAGCTGGAAGCTCATTAATTAATTTTTAAAAGAAAAATATCTTTTTTTTTTTTTAAATATACACAACTTTAGGATCTATAAAGGCAATAGGTTGACAAAATAAGGATTTTTTTATTATTAGGACAGACATGGTCCATCAAACACCCAATAGTTCTGATATGGTATCAGCAAAAATGTAACCAATTTACTGGTACTGTGCATTTTGAAGTCACAGAACTGCATGCTGTGACCCTTTAAGAAATTTCTCTATAAATGTGATGTGATAGATTTTAATTTTTTTAAAAATTAAAAAGTTTCTTAAAACTGTCTCCACGTCCTTCTACCACCTCCTGGTTCTTGCACTAAGCAGCAAAGGAGTGGCAGCTACAACTCTGAATTTGAAAGAAAGCAGCATAAAGAGCTATCAGTTAGCAACTGGTCTAAGATCAGACTAAACAATGACTAAAATTTAGTGGTAACCAGTTTTCACTTAGTTTCCAGAAAAAAAGCTAAAGTTTGAAGCAGTGGAGTTTTCCCAAAGTAGAATAAAAATCTTGAGGATGTGTGTGAGATATAATACTGAATATCTGAGGATGTCAGGAAGGGCAAGAGGAAGTAAATTTTGGCCATACAGAAGCCTGTTTCTGACTAGAAATTCAACTAAGGTCAAATAAAATTTATCTAGAGGGCAGTGAGTCAATGATTAAGAGAACATGGTAAAGAGATCAAATAAAAGATCCTGTACATGCTGCAGTGGAGAGGCACAACTTTAGTTCCTCGGAAAGCCAGACTTCGATGACCCCCAGCAGGACAGGCCAGACCTGTCCAGGGCCACAGAAGGCCACTGCGTTCCACCGCACATGTGCCTTCTCAAACTGGAGTAGCAACTCTACATATACTCTTCTCATATGAAGTACACCAGAAAAAAAGCAGGAAGGATGGAGAATTCTCCCTGCAGATGCATGCTGTGAAGTTGGTAGCCAGATGTAATTTGGTGAGGGGTGGAGACAGCCTACATGACAGCCAGAAGGTCAGGACTCCAGGTAGTGCTTATGCCTGGAGCTGCCAGAAATTAATCCATGGCCTGGAAGAAGGTCCTTGGATAATCTTGAACAGTTTGCAGCTGCCACTCCCTTCCCTCCCTCTCCAACCCCACCAAGCACTCCTACCATAGGCAAACAAGGCAGCTGGGATGCAGGACTCATTCTCAGAGAGTGCTCCCAGCTGGTGAGAGAAAAGAGATTGGGCAATCCATGAGGGTTTTTGCAATATCAGTCAGGATGCGACCCCCAGCACCACCCCCACCACCCCCCCCGCCACGTAGCTTTTTGTGCTATTTAAAGAGGGAATGTGTTGACAAGTCTTAGCGAAGTCTGACTGGGATTGCTGTAAATCCAGAACACCCGTTGGGCTAGAGATCCGGCAGAGCAGATGGTGATGCCGAGGGTGGTGATGAAAAAGCAGCGCCAGAGCTCTTTCACTCCTTCTGGGCGAGAGGTTGTGCCAAGAACATGTAATTGAGGGACAAAGGGGAAAGCCAGCAGTAAAATCCCCATCTACCTGGGGAAGCTTAGAGCCAAATGGGCTCAGGGTAGGGCCCAAATGCATCTGGCTGAGGTCCATCTAGTTCTGTGATAGATGCATTCATTCAGAACACTGGGTTGCTTTTTTTCACTTACAGCAAGTTAAAAAAAAAGTAACCAAATACATCAGAGTGAAAAAAAAAAATGGCAACAGAGGCTTTAAAAGGCTGCAGGACATGGAATAGGGTTTTTTTTCCCCTCAACTCACATGTGCAGAAGCATTATGTAACTTTGTTTTGTAAGAGGCATAACGATTTTCTGGCACCAAAAAAATAGATGTTGACCACAAAAATGGGAGAGCCAGGAATGTATAGGAACAGGTCTTGCCAAAATAAGCGAAGTCCAAACATCCCACGCTTCCCAAATTATCTTTCTTTCCTGCTTAATGCACTGTAAATGAAATTCAGTTGGACTTTGACATTATCGTGGACTGGATTCAATCCCACTTATATTGTGCATAGATAGGAACTGATGATAAAATGATATTGTTTGAAGAAATAGCTCACTTCCCTTGCAACAATTCTTACACTTGTTAACATATTAATAATTATAATCACATGTTGTATTTATAATAGAGCCTTTCTTCACCAAGAATCCTAATGCTCTTACGAAATAAAGTGACTGTACTGTGTGTGCTATCTTAACTGGAAACATATCCTACATCCCAGGTCTGCCCATAAATCATGATATAAAATGTAAGTAGATTGTTTCCTACCAATTCATTGCATTTTCAGTGCCTTTTTTATTGTTAAGCATGCCTCTGCTCATTCCTCCACAGAGCTTACAAAATGTTTTCCACCCAAATAAGTGTATAAGAAATCTGCAGCATCAGGCAATCTGTCTAGTGGAACTCTTCGTTTTTTTTCAGTGCTACAGTCATTAGCGGAGTTAAGTTTGACTTCCCTTGATTTAAAAAAAAACCCAAAAAAAACCACAAGAAAAAAATCAGTGGCTGAAAAAAGACTCCTGAATGAATAATATTAGTATTTCAATGGTTCTGTTCAGCCATTACCTTTGACACTCTGGCTGTGCAGAAAACATGAGGTAAGCCCTCACTGCCCAGTCTTGAGTGTAGCAGGAAAGTGCATGCTGCTTTTACTCAAGAATGGTATGTGAGATCAACCCCGGGGAAAACCCTCTTAGAAGTAACTCCTGCTGTTTAATGTCATTAGACTATACAACCTGGCAATTTAGGCTAGGTATCTCAGTTAAAAATAAACAAATAATCCCTACATCTTTATGTAGATGAACGAACAAATGTCCTCTTAATTCTTGACTCAGTAAGCACAGAGAGGCTTGCAAGGCTCATATAGTTTTGTCCAGGTCTACAGGGATAGTCGCACCAGAAACTAAAACAAGGAAGTGTTTAAGGGAGTTGGGTATGTCTTTAAATCCAACGATTGCTCTTTCTCTTACTACTCAAGGGTTAAACACAGACAGTTTGGAGGAATTTGTTGGGAACCGGACAATTAAATGCTTTCTACCATGTATGGCACATAAATAGAGACTGTCCCATCACTACCTTCACTGCCTCAACATCTCTGAGTGATGGGGACAAGAGCACAGAATCTGTACTACTCTGAGAATGCTGAGAAATGATTAATTATTTTTTTCCCCCTTAGGATCTGTTGCTACATTATTATTATTATCATTAGACAATGTAGATAGTAGAATTAGTCAATATTGGCACTGCTTACAAGTCCAGTGTCAAGATTTAATCAATCTCTATTCTTCTTGCTGTAGATTTTCATTTGTGATCTTAGAGTTAGTGTGCTAATTATACCTAGTGGCGCTTTTAACAATACCTAAGGCTCAGAAAATAGGGAAAAGAGAGAGAATGGCAATTACTCATGTCAGAGGAAGAAGTCAAACTGCATTTCTGAAAAAAAAAAAAAAAAAAAAAAAAGAAGTCTTGAAACTATTTTTCCAGTAAAATGAAACAAAGCAAAACAAACTCCAAATCTCTTGTTGGCCAAGCATGGAAAATGCCTATTCCTTAGGTAAATGTTTGAGTAGTTAAAAGAATGAAGAAAAGATGGTGTTAGCTAAAATGTTTTGTGCATGGGTGATATAATGAGCTTTCTTTACTGGACAGATGTAATAACAGGGCAAGCTGTAGGAATGCCCTGCCCTGTGAGTCAACAGACTGACAACATGGATGTTATTTGCCAGTTTAGAAGAAGCAGCAAATGCTTTGGCTACAGGAGCTGAAACTACAGGGTAATCAAATTGGAAGTATGCATGCTGGAATATATCCAAGGTGCCATGTTGCTAACATTTCTACCTCTATGAAAAATACTATGTATTGCCCATGAAGAGGGAAGAATTGTAAATGTTGTCCAGGATTCCAGATTATTCACAGAAGGCATATGGAGACTTAGCAGCAGCAAATAGATGTCTTTTGTCTCAACCGATCTCAGCTCTTGTAGGTTATGGAAAAGGTGACGTGTTCATGCTTGATGGTCTATAGGGCCAATAGCACAGCCCTTGTCTTCCAGCACTTCCTGCCTCTTTTGAGCATCTCATGCCAGGACTTACACTCACTCCCTGTGTGACCCTATTATCCCAGTACTTTGTAGATGAAGGTAAATCAGGAAAAAAAAAAAAGCTTTCTGAAGCTGGAAAGAGTATCTTATTCTGAATTGGCTTTGTGCACAGACCACTCTTAATTCCCAGATAAGAGCAATCATCCAGGAAGCCAATTAATGACAAGCAGCACATTTTAAATTCATACACACACCCTTAATCCAAATTCACTTCCATAAAGAGATAAGCTTTCAGGAAATTCACTAATCAACCAGTATAAGTCGAGAAAGAAGAACGGGAGGTGTGGTTTCACTACTTAATATATTTTCCAGGATTTACATTCAATTTAAGTCAAAGGTAAAATGAAAGAAGTGCTCCCATACTAGTTGCCATCAGAAACATTTCTTTTTTAACAAGCCAGCATTTGCTGATAAACTCTGCTGAAAAAAAATAAACTGAGAACCAAGATGTAAAATAGTTGCAAAATTATAAAAAAACATTGGAAAGGACAGGCTGAATGTAAAGGAACGTAAAACAAAATGAGGAACCTCATTAAGCAGCAGCTTTCCCAAAGCCAGTGGTGTCACTGGGAGTAGTTTTACTGTATACTTGAACCATTCAGGGCATGGGGTGATGTGCAATACATCTGACAAGCTCAGAGGCAAACCCACCAGTGGCTCTGCGGACTCACTCTTGGTGGGTCATCAAAAGAAACTGAAATCTTCTAAAGAAATAAGGAATCTTTAGTAATATCACTAGGAGAAAACATGAATGCAGCTAGTTTTAGCCCATTATTTAGGAAGTTTGTTGCACAGGAACATTTCCACATTGTGAACCTGAGGTACAGTTTAAAAGGGAGGAGATGGGTCCATCATCTTTGCAACTAAGTTGATTCTTTAAGTCTGGGTCATTTTTACAGGAAAACAGTAGTCCTTGTCTACAGACCTGGGTTTGTTTCATTACTGCTTTATTAGCATCTCCAATTAAAAGCCTTTTGCATCTGTACCTTTTTGCGGTATTGGCCCTTGTCATCTTCCACTGTATGTGTTTTGAGCAGCGGGCCACGGGACTTCTCCAGACCCCATGCAGATCATCTGCTGTTCCCAAGGTAGCTCCTGTCACTTACGCTGACATTGCAAGTCTACTGAACTCCCAAATTTGTTTACCTTTGACATGGAGCTCACTGGTACATGGTGAAGACTTGGGGCTGGACATGGATAGGAAGAATGAAATCTGTAGTGTCTTAAAAGCCATTCAAAAGCACTAGCTCAGCTGCAGAACATAAAAGTTTTGTCTGGTAGGGCTTTGTCCTGTTTCCAGAAATGCAATGAATTTAAACTGAAGCTGCTTCCTTGTAATTAACTAAGCACAAAAGCTGAACCCATGGAAATTGTACAGTAAACACTACTGCTTACTGGTACACGGGAAAGAACAATGAGGGCACAGACTCCTATGCGAAAACTTAAAAGCAACACAATATACTGTATTTTGGGGTGATTCCATTGTGCTGGCATTTGATTTAGGGATAAATAGTTGCTTTTGCCAACACAGAAACAAATTTTCTCCTGCCATTATGTTTGGGCCCCTTTTCACCTCTCCTGTGTACAGTATTTGCTGAAGTCTGCCTGGCCAGTTAAGCAGGAGGTTAGCTGTGCTGCAGCATACATGTGGAAAGCAATTAAATGATTTATTACCTCTATTGAACATGGGTTTTGAAAAGCAAACATTGTCCAGTGCAAGAACACCACTAGTGACACACAGGAGTTTGTTTCACTAAAGTTTCTTTGGGACCTCCCAAAGCATGGCAGTATCCCACTGCAGTAATACCAGGTCCCACAGGATACGGTATCCTGAAAAGAAAATGCGGTTGATCTAGGATGAAGGAGATACAGTCACTTTATCTGCAGTACAAACACCCAAGAGAGTCTGAATTTGGTGGCAGTGAATTTTAAACAACTTGCAAATCATGAAACAGGGACAGTCTTACAAGCCTCCATATCTCCCTGTCAGGCACAGCAGAAAAAAAAAAAAAAAAAAAAAAGCCAGGCCACTTGATTTAATGTCAGGCTTTGAGATTGGCATGTTCATGGTGAAGAAAGGGTCACAGATAAGACAAGGTGACATTCAGTGACATTTCTGCAATAGAAATTATAAAACTAGTGCTAAAAGTGCAGTGTGGGAGCTGGGTAAGGAATGATAGTTCAGGACGTAAGCTACATTCAGTGCTCAGTCTGGCAAAGGTCCTGGACATGCTGTTGCAGCCATGATTTATGTCATATCAGGTACTGAAAGCAAGAGGATGAAGTTTAACTTGGCTCTCTGGACAGAAATACACCAACGGTCAGGAACATGCTGTTCAAATAGGCAATATGGACTTTAGTGTGTGCGAAAAGCCTCAGCATGACCCTCCTGACTTGTGCCACTAAAACTCATGTCCCTCACCTACCCATGAAATTTATTAAGAACCTCAAAGTGGAAGAGAGTTCTCAGGTCACCAGATTCCTTTCTTGGAGGCAGAAGGAATCACAGCAGGTAATCTTTAATAAATGTATTGATCTCTACCTTAAATCTAATCATTTTTTTGCCTTTGCCATTCCCTAAGAAAAATTGTTACAGGGCCTTTCATGTTTGATGGCTTACAAACTATGTCTGATTTCAAATTAAGGAATAAAAACCAAATACCTCTGTAAAACCTGTTGATTATTCCACCCTTCTTGTATTGACTTTCTGGGTGCAGATGGTGTGTGCACCAAAATATGCAAATCAGCTCTTTATCCTTCACCTGAGAGAGCTCTGTCAGCATCAAATCTTTTTGGTTCTCAGCAAACATTCATGTTTACAGAGAGAGAGATTATGGTTGTAAGTAGGAATTAGGAGAACAGGATACATGCAATAACAGGATTGGTATACAACCAAATCTCCAGAAGTGGTTTAAAAAGAATTTCTCTCTGTGTTTCACTTAAATCCAAAAATAATCTCCAGTAAATCAAGAAAACATTTACCTAGGATTGACACATGATCAAACTGTGGCTTTTTTGCCTTAAAATTTCACCTTTGGGGATTCATTTTAGTTTAATCTTGTATCAAAACATGAGAAAGCATCGTGGTACTTTTAGGTGTAACATAGACTTTTGGCTTTTAATTTGTTAATAGCTTCCTCGTATTAATTGTGCTCCCTATATATCGTAAAGGAAAGATAAAGGCCTGCCAGAATGAATGAACTGGCACCTTATAAAGTTTCATTTCTGGAATGCCTACAATACCCGTGGTACAATTTAAAAGCCAGAGCACAAATAGTATTATGAATATAGCAGTATAGCAATCTAACCTAAGTGGAACAGTTTTTTAAAAATTCATTTCTGGATTGTTTTTTACCATGACAGTATGTCACATTTAAAAACACTGCAAAAGGTTCAAATGAAGGTGGTTTTCTGACATGGTATTTCAAAACTTTGCTCAAAGAAAACCAGAATTTATGTAAAATAAGCCAGATGTCATGCTGAGTGTTTGTAGTGAGTCCAGAAGTAACAACATCACTGAAGAGGAAGGACAGATTTGCAAGAGGTTTCTCATGCAGCGAAGCAGCTATACATGAATTTTTTTAACAGCAGAAATTACTACAACTTGTGGTTACTTTGCTAACATTTTTTTTTTTGAGCAAAAGTCTGGGGCATGACTATGCAAAAAGGCTGACACCAGCTGCAAGTTAGACAACTAGAAAGTCAGCTGCTGTGCCTTGACAGGTTAGAGACAGAGACCTAGAGAACCAGCAGGGAGGGATTTTGGGTGGTGGGAGGTACAAAAGTGGTTTCCTCTGCTTAAGAGAGATGCAGAGCACTGGCATGCTTTTCACTGGTCTTTGTGTTTATTAAAAATAAAAGGCCCCGAAGTAACCAGTACTGATTTTCAGTTTGGTGAAATAACTGCTGTTTCTTGCACGTTCTGTTAAAGAGTGTGTCTCTGTAGAGAAGAACATTTAGAATCATAGATTCGTGGAGTGGCTTGGGTTGAAAGGGACCATCAAAGCTTGTCTTGTCCACCCCCCCCTGCAGGGGCACCTTTCACTACCTGACTTTGACCACCACCAATGATGGGGCATCCGCGACTTCTCTGGGGAACATGCTCCAGTGTCCTTATATCCGATTTAAACCTACCCTCTTTCAGTTTAAATCTGTTGTTCCTTGCCATGTCACTACAGGCCCTGCTAAAAAGTCTTTCTATATCTTTCTTATAAGCCCCCTTTATATATTGTAAGGTCTCCCCAGACCCTTCTTTTCTCTAGACTGAACTATGACAAGTTTCAAGCTCTCTTCATAGGAGAGGTGTTCCAGCCCCCTGATCATCTTTGTGGCCTCCTCTGGACCCACTCCAAGCAGGTCCGTGTCCTTCTGATGTTGGTGCCCCCAGAGCTGGACCCAGCACTGCAGGGGGGTCTCATGAGAGCAGAGCAGAGGGGCAGAATCCCCTCCCTGGACCTGCAGCCACACTGCTCTGGATGCAGCCCAGGAGACAGTTGGCTTTCTGGGCTGTGAGCTCACACTGCCAGCTCATGTCCAATTTTACATCCACCAGTATCCTCAGGTCCTTCTCCGCAGGGCTGCTCTCAATCAATTCATCACCCAGTCTGCACTGATACCAGGGATTGCCCAGTACTTGTTGCAGCCTGAAGCAGACCCTCTCGAGGAAGGAGAGAGGTCTCCTTTCCTGAGAGTAACTGCACAGGCTTATTTGGGAGGTCAAATGGATCTAGACAGGGTGTGAAAAATAAGGGATGAGCCTGCAACTGAAGTGCAGACATGGAGAGAAGAAGCAGGGGCTTTCTGCAGCCAAGAGCAGACTCAAAGCCAAACATGAGAGGTGAGGGAGAGAAAGAGGCTGGATGTGACCTTGAAGACATCGAGCAGCCACAGTGATGCTGGTAGGGGCTGGACCAGGGGAAAGGACCCACTCTTCATGACCACAGTTAACAAGAGACCTATTTAATCAAACTATTTAAAATCAGATTTGTCCAACAGCTCTGTAGTCCCTCTGCTGAGAGCCATCCTGTTGCACATTATTATTTTACACCCTGATAAAATCCAGCTGTAGAGACTGGAAGTATCTGGTATTTTTTTGGCACAGGAGAGCCCTTTTTGCTTTAAAAACATTCCACTTCAGTGAATTGGCTGGCTAGGGATCCTGTCACACCATGTTTCCGTCACTTCATAACACTGCTTTCAATGTCAGCCTGTATCGAATGACAGGTTGGGTTTTTCACAGAGGGTAAGGGCTTCTCTCACTTTCAGATTCTGCTGCTGTAAGCATATATTTCACTGTAAAGACCAGTACTGACCCATCTCCTTTCTTCAGCTGTAGTGTAGACTGAACACATAACTATTATAATCTGTATTTCAAAGCAAGCTGTGTAGACGAAACAAGACCTGCTAGTCCAGTCAGAATCCATTAGCAACAAAGATTACATATTTCAATGTCTGCTCTGTTGTTTTGACTGCGGGAACAAGGAGAAACAGTTCTTAATTACTAATAATCCCTTGCATGCGTTATTAACAGACTATTTTGTCCAAATAGTTGGAGCCTGCAGTGTTTTACAAGCTCCATTTGCGAAGTATTCATAGTGGCTGATGATAATGAAAAACTTTGTTGTTTATTGTTTTGTTAGGAGATTCTTTCTTAGGCACAGCAGACCACCTTATAAGGGAAATAAAAACTAAAATTGTAGATCAGTTTTAAAGATGTAACAAAAAGCTGTGATTAAAAAAAAAAAAAAAAAAAAAAAAGATGATTCCTGAATTATTCTAGATCTAGAAACTAGAAACTAGAAGAGAATGAGGCCCAAAGCTATTAGAAACCAGGGAATTGAAAGTGATTCAGCACCAGTACCGGTACCAGTAACTATATTATGGAATCCCCCAGTATCTACAAGCAAGGATGACATTACACAGTAATGTAGAGATGTTCATCAAATAAAATAACAACTCATTTCTTTAGGATTTTTGTAAAACAGACAATTTTGTTATCAAAAGTATCATGTTGTCTCAGGACAAATATCAATCAGGTAGACCTAAGACACAGTGGTAACACTCATGTCAAGGATGCAGAGAAACTCCTTTTATTGAGTCTTACACTGCAGTGAAAAATTAACATCAAAATCAAGCAGCTTAATTCATTAGTTATTAATTAAAACATGTCAGCTAAGTTGAGCATTGCTCAGAAAGCAAAATATGAGACCACTGGGAAAACTTTGTTTGTTTTTTTAACTTTTTTTTTTCCAGATGTTTTTCAAACCATTGAGCTTGAGAAAAAGATTAATTAATAGACATAGTTTCTGTTTCTGCCAGAAATCTTCGCATGACCAGGAACTGAATCCTAATTATCCAATTATGAAAGTGTGGATGTTGGGTGAGAATGTGCTTGAAACTGGTTTTCCTTTCACAAAGGCTATAAGGGTCATTATTATAACCTAGTCTGAGCAGCACAGCATAAGATACAAAAATGTCACACAATCAACTACGTGCTGCCGGAAAGATGTCTAGTCCATTTTATTTGGTGATGGGGAAGAACAAGCATCCACACTGGTGCCACAGTGCTATCCTGGTTTTCCGTAAACAGCCTCCAGACAGGCACTTCACAGTACAGAGCAAGCATTACAGGCTATAAAAATTCTTTGAAGGATTTCCCAAACTAGTTTTTTAGGAAGGGTGTGATGAATTGTAGCAGTTCCTGAAAATTTTCCTGGGGTAACAGTAAAGGAAGATGGATTTATAGCATATATCGCATATACAGGAAATGTTTTCCATGCTTAAACTGAAATGACTTCATCTAAAAAAGCCAGAGAACATCATCAAGAACAAACAGAAAGCATTAGAGGACAGGCTAGAAGTAAATTGGGGGGCTGGTGCATGTAAAGGTATCTGCTGTGGTCCACGAGAGAACTAGCCCTGGGGGAAAGACTAATTCCAGGCCATAAAGTAGCAGCTGGTATGTCTACATTGCACTTTGGTAGCCTTTTGTTTACAGAACAATGCTTACCGAGGGTCAGATTAAACCCTGGTTTTAAGGCAGGTTTTTATGGCATTACGGGAAATGGATCGATCAATACAGAAAAATGTCTGGATATGTAAAGAAGTGAAGGTAAGATGCTGTAAAGGAGTGGCAATGCACTTGCCTCATGACCATCTTTGAATAGCAGTGTAGGGACAGGTGGTGACATGGAAAAAAACATTCTAGAGCTGGAACATAAAAGGGTTTATGGACTTCTTCGGTGGCCTTCAAACTAAAGCTGAATCTAACATATAAAACATATAGGAATGGCAGCAAACTCCCTGCCTGCTACAACAATTTTAATCTCCCTTTGATTTGCTGGAGTCGCGCTAAGGGATGTTGCTATAGGTCAAAATATGACTCACTCTGTGTCAGGGTTGAGAATGAGATCAGTTACTAAAGCCTACATTTAAAAAAACAAAAGGGAATAAAGGGAAAATTTACAAGATCACTATAAATGTTAAAAGCAATTGAGAAGAAGCCCTTGCCAAAGAACCTATCAAAAATAATTAAACTGTTCTCAGCATCATATTTATCAGAAATCAGGGTGAAAGGTCTTTCACTGGAAGGCCTGAGGATGAGGGAGATATTGAGGCAGGACGTAGGGTTGTCGGAATTTGCAGTAAATAGCTGGTGCTTCCCGTTACAAATATATAAAACTGGCATTTGGGATCAACTTCTTGCATTGCTTTTGAAGGATTTAGATAAGATAGGTCTGTACTTACCTTCGACTGCCTATAAAGTCAAAAGTGGGAGAGATTGGGGCATTTCCAGAAGACAGTTCAGCTCTCAGGTAAGATACATAGCAATTTTCAGTAACTACAAGAAAGTTTACAGTGACTCAAATCCTAATTTATACATATGGGGGTTTTTAGCTAGATGGGATGAACCAGAACCTACCCAACCAGTCCTCCTTGATTTCCTCACTTGTATCAATGGGACACCTCACTGCACAGGATCCTCTGGAGGGTCAGTAGTTAAATAATTTTCTTGCCAATAAGGAGGTTATTTTAAAAACAGACCTTCACAAAAAGCAACATTTAGTGAAACAGGGGCATCAACCAGTTACAGGAAGCCACTGGACAGATTTCTTTGAATTAAAAAAAAAAAACATTAAATTAAAGCCAGTGATTATCTATTAACCTTACTGATAAAAACTAGGTATTCACACCTAGAGGAAAGTGCATTGAAATTACAACCTCTCTATAGCTTCGTGATCAAACCCTGGCCTGCTTTTGACACAAAGCCAATTGCCTGGGCACGCTGCCGATGGAGCAGCTTTCCCGAGAGAGGGATTACGGTTGTTAAAGAATTAAATGGATGTGAGAATGGCCTCGTACAAGGTAAACCGAGACTCCATTGTTGCCCTAAAGATACTAAATAATCAGATCCTTTGAAGTGTAAAAACCAGAAAGATTTTCACAACTGATATCTTTGTCTTGGTGTCTTTGGAAAAGTTGTCACAGTTCTTTCTCCTAAAGGATGTTTGGGATGCCTGACAAAAGTGAGTCTAGCCGCTTCAGGTTTGCAAATAGCATGTTATACACTACTGCAAAAAAGGCTTTATGAACTTAAATCTTACAATCACATAAAGGAAACAAAGGCCCACCTTCATCCTTATCTTAGATCAGAAAGGAAACAAGGCCAAGAACATGTATTTGAGCACACGAATGTGTAGAACAGTCAGGCACAGCTCTCAGACCACCCAGAGCTTGGTCTCCCCTCTATGCGAAAGACGTTCCATCAAATTTGCCAGATTATTTTAATCAAGATAGCTTTCCTGAGTTTTATTTAGACAAATTTTTTCATGTTTACATTGTGCCTTTCTAAGTGTTAAACCAGTATGCTGAAACAAAATAGGTGCAGCATTCTTTTAAACAATCCCTTCTGTATTAGAGAGCATTTACAGTTCACAGTCTTTGTTTTCAGCTCAAGATTCTAGATACCAGAATAGATTGATATCGATACAGCACAGCGTAGATAACACTAGAGTTCCGATTCCACAGCCAGGGGATCCACTCAGTGGAAAAGTTTGTAAAAGAACAGTGCCTCTCCCCAAATAAAAATACAGAGCACACCCTTAATTGTCTTTTCCTCTTTGCAAACACCAATAATTGGTAACAAAACCAAACAAAAAATTTAGCTAAACTACGTCAAAGTAGTGATGGGAACTGACCTTTCCAAGCCACAAAGCAATAGGCAAGTCAGAGCTCATCTCATAATGGCAGAGTCAGACTCAGACTCAGAGCCCACTGGTGAAATGATAAAGTGTCCTAGGACTTGTTCACCTGACACAAGGCAGTATCTCTGGCAAATATTTATTTTTGCAATATGGGACAGTACTTCCTGGTGTGTTACCTCAGAACTGTTCAGTGAGTGGGAGTACCATCCTGCATGATAAGAAAAGAATGGCCACAGGCTAAAACCAGCTGAGCCCTGGCCCAACTGGCTCAGCTGAACGCTGGTTCTCCTGGGGTTACCCTATTGAAGTGGATGCTGGTGTAAAGAATTCACGCAAGAGGAAGAAACAGTACTTGGAGCATTGCCACTGATTTTTCTTGAGTTACACCAGGGAGGAACATTCGACTTGCAGAGACTAGTCACTAACTGGAAGAGATGGCCTGGGGCTGCAGATGAGGGCTTGACCGCACACACGTGAGACTCAGCCACACAGCAGCGGCTGCAGGATCACGGTCAAGTCAAGCTTTTACAGAGGAGCTTTCCCTGGGAGAGCTGCCTGTGTTTAACCTTGCCAGTTCTGGGGGCGGCGTGTGACAACAGCCTAAAGACAGACACACAGACTTTAGCTGCAGTCCAGCTTGCTCTGCGCAAGCAACAGCGCTGCTGCATGCAGAGGCAGAGACATTCAGTGGGAAGGGCCAGCTCGCAAGTGGGTCATTATGTCTATTTATTCCCAGTGTAACGCTTTCCCAAGATTGAGCAGCTTTCAGGCTGGTTTTTGTTTCTGTGCATTTGTGTGTGTGTGAGGCGGGGAGAAATGTTTGGCCCGTTGACTGAGCTGAGGAGGCTGACAGTTCTCATTAAAGAGGCTTTGCCTTGCTGGCTGCATCTCAGCTAAGCAGGACTCTGCACCTTCAAACAGAGGACCAGTGAGTTCAGTTTAATACCTGGACGTCGGAGCTGCAAATAGTATTGCACAGGCCAGTTAGATGCTGGACTGACTGAGTCAATGAAGTGCCAGGAGTAACTGGGCATGGAGGAGCACGTGAGGTTTCACATGATCCTCTGTTCAAAAGCAATCTGGAGATGGGAATATGCCTTTGGTTACAGCATTTCAGTTGCCTGAAAAGCAAAATGCATGCCAAAATTGAATAGGAAAGTATTCCTTTAAGTCGATGTCATCCTCAGTTTCATCATCACTAAAAGACACAGGAGACAAGAAGTCTAAGTATGCCTGGTAAATTGAGATTGTGTTTTATGCCCTTCTCCCACCTGAAGTTAATGCAGAGATGGGAAAGGATTCTGACTAAGCCATCCTGCCGAGAATGATTGATTTGCAGGGTTTACATGAGTGTGTAGATACTACTTATGGAGTCTGTTTATTCTTCTGATGACAAAAGCACACAGGAATGATTTCTCCCCCCTCAGGGAAAGGCAAAGAGGAAAGAAAGGAATGTCCTTTTTTGTTGCTGTTCTTTGCATTGTAAAAGCATGCATGCACTTGATTTGTATCAGTAAGAATGTTTTCTGGGCTAATGTGAAATTTATACATGAGACTCACTGTCAAGCAATTGCAACACATGCCTTCCAAGGGAGTTGCATTGCACTGACAGTTAACACAGATTCCTATAGTTTATAATCAAGAAAACTGGTCCACTGACTAGTGCGGAGTCTGGGAATGGGAGCCTTGCTTCAATTCGATGATCTTTATAGGTCCCTTCCACCTTGAGGTATTCTATGATTCTGTGATTCATTACTTCAGCACAAACACCTCGTTGGCTTTTGTTGTCCATATTTCCCAAGGATACCTGCAGTGCACCTGTTCTCACTGTGATCCTTTGGTACACCCAGCATCTCTTTTATTGTTTATAAGGAAACAGAATAAAAACAAAGGATGAAATTCATTCACCTCCTCTGACTTCAGCTGTCTAAGCCAGCTACCCTAGCTCTCAAAATACCCAGTGCTGAGAAACTGATATCTCCCCAAGGGCTCTTACACCAGTCTTAGGCTGAGACAAATCATTCCAGAAAGGGGCTGGAGAATGGGTTAATTAGAACAAGCTGAGCTGAATCCTGCATAGGTATAGCACAGACTGCCCTGTTGCATCACAGTGATGACCCAATAAAGATGGAACTCTCAGGTGAGAGTGGAGAAAAACATGTACCATTCAACTCCTATGTCTATTCAAAGTCAAGGATTCCCACAGTTTTAAGATTAGCGATACCATAATGAAACAGTACACATGAAAGTAATCTGATGTCAGCTGAAATGATTTATTATGAAAAAGAATTAAATTAAAGATTACTTGGGGCTCAGTACCCGCAGCGTTTTAAAACAGAAAGCTAAAGGTTAATGCACTTCATATCTATTTGGTCAGTTCAAAAGTATTCCCTTCAAAAGAATTCCCAAAAGCCCACACAGAGCAGGCTGCAGGACACTGAACTCTAAGAAAGTCACAGTCCTCAGTTCTCTTTCAGGTTACAAAAGACCAAATTCCTCAAGGCAATGCCTTCCTTGCATACTCTGAAGGTTTTGTTGGACCATTCTGATCCCTGTCCGCATAAGATACTATCACCAGTACCCTTGGAGATGCTAGCTGGGAGTCAATCATTTATAACACAAATCATAGTCATGTAACCAGCATTGAGACTGAACGTCAGTCACCTGACATACAGCTCAGAGTTTGGTGTTGGCAAATAATAAAAAACACCAGTGAGGAAAGGGCTCACAGTAAGGGTGCAAATATAATCATTTTGTACTGCATGTGTAAAACATGTTTTTTACACTCCTGATGTTGTGCTCAATGTGCAGAAGGAAAAAAGCACCTTGCTGACCGAAGTGCAGCTGTGGAAGTGATTGCTGTTTGTCTTCTAAGGGAAATGAAGCAATGCCTGTGCTTATGGTTTTACAATGTGCATTTTCTTCAGGGACGACTTTTGAAAGGCATCATCTGTCTCTAGAGTTCTTGTAATAACCTTGGTTTATACACCACCTTGGGATTAAAGACATTAACCACCTTGCCCTGTTAGCAGCATCACTGAAACAGGGCAGTTTTTTGAAATGCAGTTTATTCTACAAACATTTAGAGTAAAATCTTTAGCTAATTTCCATAAGTGCTTATAATACCAGAAGGAAAAGGCACAAGAGAAGTATGGTCATTTGAAGGTTACTCACAGTTGCTTTCTAAACTACTCACTTGCTATGGAAGCATTAAATGGGAGCTGAAATGTTTATTTTATGCTCATGTTCTCCTCTTTGAGCATTTTGTTTCCACACACGCACATTCATCTACATGCACGTATGTGAAATGGACTTTCTTATGCCCAGAGCAAACCAGTTCCACCTTCACTTCGTGACTCCTTTTTTCATGGCAGCAAATGCATTTGTGTTCCATTTCATTGGCCTCAAAGGAATACCTATAGAAATGAGATTTGCACATCAGTCTGGTGCCTGTTGTCTTCTCAAACTGATCAGTATTTGCTGCTCCAAGTGGAGGAACTTCTAAGGAGCAGAGGCGGAAAATTTCCTATTCATTTTTCTGCTTATCCATAACAGTCTTTGCTCGGGATGCTATCAGCCATGCAGGGCCAGATCATCTGACACCAATGGGGAAAATCACAGTAACTACAGTGGATTTTGGATGAGGCCCATTCTGGCAAGGCAGAAAAGAACAATTCATGCAGAGACCAAAGAGCAGGAAAAAACTCCACTAAACACCAGAGCTGTTCAAAACCCACATAAGGACAAGTTTAAGAACAGGTAGTTAATAAATTTAGCTGATGCCTTGTCAAAGGGATCTATTTTTCTACCTAAGATAAGGCACTCCTGTCACACTAAAGACATTTAGTCACATTGCTAATGATCGCTGTTCTGCACACTCGGTTCCATCAACGAGGTTCTTTTAAACAGCAGAAAGGCGACAAACAGCTGCAGCCCACTGGTGACAAGAACCCAGGAAGAGCAGGCACGGGGGAGGACAGAGAAAGGTTTCCTACTTACACAGTATAGGTACTGCATGTCCCTTCACAAAAGGGCACTGGGACTGGAGCAGCTGACTTACAGTTGTTGTGGACAATAAACTGCTCTTTCACATTGCGTTTGCATTTATGCGGCAGGTCGATACCTGTGTGGGAGAACATTTCTGTTAGATTTCTTCAGACTGGGGAGTAAATGTTTTGAAAGGTATCTTATAGGAAACCAAGGGCAGATCATCCCACCAAAATTTTTTACAGCTCAAATGATAACCAGAAAAAACAATGACAGGGCGAAGAGGCACTAGTTCAGCAAAGCGATTTCCTGCTGGTCAAGGTACTTTTTTATTTGCAAAACAGCTTAAATGTAGACTTATGTGTAAGTCCATGAAAAGATACTGTTCAATCAAGACCTAAAGGAGACATGAAGGATTTGGTTTTTTAGAAATTATTATAAAATGACATTTAAGCTTTAGAATTTTGACTCTAGAATTTTGGCATTTGTGACTCTATAACAACCTATGATTTTGAGGTGGATGTCACAGAAGAAAAGACCCTTTTTTTCCCATGCAGTTTCCAGATGGAAGAATACAGAGCATATTTGATACAAAATTTCTTATCTGGACTATATAGTTCAAACCAACAGTATTTCAACTATTAAAAAACATAGAAAAAGAGATCAAAGAATTCTAGTGTCCTGATTGGAAGAATGAGGCAGATTTTTCGCCTCAGCTATAAGTGGATTTTTAGCTTCAACTGTGAGATACAAAACAGCACTGCTGCTCTAAGAACAGCCTTCCAGTCTGTGGAAACTGAAGACTCTCAGTGCATGCAGAAACAGAACTACAAGCAGAGAAGAAGGTAACAGTAGTGGACTAGGGAATCAGTGATTTAATGCACTCACATGTTTTACAACAGCCGTCTGAAGTCACATCAACTGTCCCCTGTATTGAAAGCAAATGTAATCAGAACAGTTCAGATGCACATATTGCTAAGCAGCTAGTAGCAATGATGAGAGTGCAGGTATAATCTCTCATCTCTAACCAATACAGATTCCTCATCAGACCCATTTGTCTACCAATTATCTATAAAATGGCTTTAAAAAAAATCCAGCAAAGGAGGGAGTGAATTTTCTTAAAACTATATATCCTCTCAGAAGCCAATTAAGATGTCCGGCAACACATGCCTGACCTTAGGCAGGTGCTATTGAAGCCAGCAGAAAACACCCAGCCCCAGAGAGTGGCAGCTGCTTCAGGAATTGAACAGCCTGACCTGCATAGAACCTACGCCAAAGCTAATTCAAGTCAATGGCCATCTTTGTCCCTGCTTTGGTTTTCAGATCTGCTGCAAAGCCCCACAGAGCTTCTGAAAGTTACTGGAAACCACTAATGGCTGAGACCCAGGGCTTGAAGGGTGCCCCTTGCTCATCTGTGTAAACCTTCTTTGCTTAGTGATGCACCACGTACCAGAAGACACCGAGTTCATCAGTTCCCCCAGGCGTCCATGGTGAGTTACCATTTGGTCCATTGTATTTTGTAACTGGTGTTTTTCAAGTGATGAAAAAGACAATCTTGCTATTGCCCCAATATTCTTCTCTTTCAAGTTCTAGTGCTTATCCCACAAGTAAAATGTATGCGTTGTTTGCAAATAGTTTTGTTTTACTTCCATGGGACACTCCATTCAGGACAGAAAAAGCACATTTCCTTCAAACAAGGATGATCAGCTCAGGAAGACCAAGAAATACTGAAGTGGATCATTCAAAACAGTAGAGAAATCTCCCAGACCATCAGTCTTTTTGTGGCTCTAAAATACTTACTGGGACACAGTTTGATTCTTCAAACGGTAGGCAGACTTTTACTGTACTAGTCAAGGAAAACTGTCCCGCTGATTCAGTGCACGTGTACTGAGTGCAGTTATCGTATGGAGCTTTGTAACTCTTTCCAACCTGAATAAAAACAGGAAAAAACCCTCAACCCAATATAGTATAGCAGAAAAATAGAATAACACAATAGTTACACAGTCAATGAACTGGCAGACGGACTGGATTGTTCATACAACTCTGAAAGTGCTGAGAAGTGTAGGACTCACATCTGCAAATTATGTACCAAGCTCACCCACTATCAGCCTATGCAAAATCCCTTTTGTGGCCACCTAAGTGGAAAGAATCAAAAGCTGGTGGCAGAATGAGCATAGAGGTATGAACAGAAATGCCAGAAGGTAGGTGTGTTAGTGCACGTGGAATAAAATATACACAAATGAATAATAGTTATTTTAAAGGATTTCAACAGTTTTATTTTTTAATAGGTGGAAGAAAAGCAAGAAGTGTGAAAGAGAAGTCTTCATCATTGAGGTTAATGGATAAATGCAAAACCTCCTCATGGAAACATAAAAATTGTATATTGGCACGGGAGAAGTTAGCATGCACAATAAATTATCAAGGAATGAAAGGATAAAATAGAAAAGATACAGAATAGAAAAGATACAAGAGCTACCAGAGAAGCAACAGCATGTAAGACAGTAGTCACCAGTTGAGAGAGGAGTAGCAGGCTGTAATAAAACCAGAGAGCTACCCTGAGGCTCAGCCCATGTCTACGCTCACAAGACGATGTATTATTACCTGGGCGTGTTACCGAGGCACACTACACTCTAGCAGCTACGCCACTGCTGATTTCTGCCTCAGCAGGTTCAGAACTAGTGGTAGTACAGCTGCACCAGCTCGCTCACACTACGCAGCCCTGTATCTCCAGGGCAAGATAATGACACTGTTTCCAGATCGGAGCAGTATGATGTGAAGGCAGCTCACGTGTCTCTGCAAGAGCAGTACTACACAACATCATCATTCCCTCCAAATTCTTTCCCTCTGCTGCATGTCAGGAGGTGGGGGTGTAACATGATTTCCATTCCTGACAGAGATGCATCATTTTCAACACAATGGTGCCTGTGAGATGCACACAGCAGAGAGCAGCTGTATAAACACCTACATTTACTTTGGAAATACAGACATTTTAAAATCTCCTACAGGTCTTCCCAGCCTCAGAATGTATGACACTAGTTCAAAAATGCTGAGGTCTTTTTGATAATTCAGCTGTCTGTGCAGGGCAAGGGAGTGCTTACCTCAATGGTCACATTGCCAAACGGAAAATTTGCCACACATGCCACTTGCTGACACTGGCTGCAGCACTGACCCTCCTCTTCCACGTAGCGGAAACCCTGTGGGAATAATGTTTCCATTTAGCCATGTTACCTGATGTCTTGTTCATGAAGCAACTTTGGATCAAAGCCACGCTGGAGATGACAGGAGGAAACGGGCCAACCTTCTGGTTTCATTTCTGTTGTCTTTAGAAACCTGTTGGAACAACTTTAAGCCTGACAATCAAAGATGAAAATTTCTTTCTCTGATTGAATAGTGACTTCTGGGCCCTTCATTTACCAGGAAGACATTGTCATTGTCTATTCTTTGGGCTAACACACAATCAGACCAAGTAAATCAATTCAGCAGATGATTACTTGCACGATATACCACCAGTGCTTGGTCTGATATGATTATCCACAAGAATTGCTGCGGTCAGATATGTGAAGATCACGCATCAGTTTTTTCCTCCCCTGTGTTTTAGGTATCCATTGGTCTCTTGGAGGGTGTGGCTGGCTTCAGGATAAAGAATAATGGTTTTATCCTTTTGTAGGATTGGTGGTGGGTTGGCCTTAAATGGGCAAGAACGGAAAAGAAACCACTCTTTTCTTACATTCAGTAATAGACTGAACAGCTTGTGTGCAGACTCTCAGCTGACTGTGTCTGGAAACATATAAACCACCGTGTGGTTTCTTCACAACCTTAACTTTTGGGTGGACAATGGGCAACACCAACAGAAGGACAGAAACTTTGTCTGTCAGCAGCTGGACTTCTCTTTAACAATTGTTTTTGCAATTGTTCACCCTCAGGGCATCTTTCCAAGAGTGACCTCTAAATTTGCTAGAGCAAAAGTAACCAGCACCCCAAAAAGGAATTTGCAAAAACATATAGTAGAATGTTGTATCCTGCTATCTTTCAGTGAGGAATCAGTTGTACTATCCCAGTTTTATAGTGCATCCCCTCAGCAGCCATTGTTTGTGGTCAGGGAGGCTGAGCACGCAGCGCTGACCTGCTGGCAGGTGGTTTGGCATTTCACTGGAACACACTGGATGTAGTTGGTCCGTGTCACAGCGTCCTGCTCATCTGTGCACACGCAGTCCTCACAAGAGCTTTTAGGCACCATTGCCCCAGGCTGGAAATACAGAGGAGAGAAGAGACAGGAAAGAATTCACTGGGTTCTAGAATAAAAGTAGATCCGCTGGACTATGAATGCTTATGTTTGGGATTTATTTTTGGAAGGATTTCCTGAAATGAATACCTCCAGATCTCTAAAACCTCACACTGACAGTATCACAAAGCAAACACAAGGCTGACACTCCCAAGTACATCAATCACATTAACTGAGTAATTATGTTATCTCATATATTCCATGCATCAATTTTCACTCAGTTTGACCTAGTAATTAATCTTGCAACGTCCAATGAGATTTAAGATTTGTATTCAATCACAAATCTGACTTCTCAATTTTAAAACACAGGTAAAATCTCTAAGCAAGCTACTGGCCTCTAGTATTATTTATTCAGTAATGTTTCCAATAGTACATAAGACTACTGGCAGGGAAAAAATTACAGGCCATTCTAAATCCTGATTTTTATGTGAGTGTTGACAATAACAATTTCAGGAAACTGTCTCAGGCAGCATTAACCCGTGGAAAGAAGTGTCTGGAAGAAGACCTACCTTAAATTCAACTCCTTCAGAAACACATACACCTTTAGGTACTGTAAGAAAAAATAAAATTAAAAGGATGTGCTAGGAATGATATAAACAGTTACTGTACTCATCTCTGAATTGTGAGTGATTAAGAGGAGACAAAGAGTAGAACTAGGCTTATTCACTAGCTTTAATAGCCTGGTCAAAAGGAGGGGAAAAAGTAACTAGTACATGGTGCTAAGTGTTACTTGGAAGCCCACATGTAACATCTGCTCAGAGAACAGCCCCGCAGAGGACTTAGGAGTAGTAGTGGGTGGAAAACTGACTGTGACCAGCAATGTGCGTTCACAGCCCAGAAAGCCAACCGTGACCTGGGCTGCATCAAGAGCAGTGTGGGCAGCAGGTCAAGGGAGGGGATTCTACCCCTCTGCTCTGCTCTCACCAGGCCCCCCTGCAGTGCTGTGTCCAGCTCTGAGGGCACCAAATAAAGACACGGACCTGCTCGAGTGGGGCCAGAGGAGGCCACAAAAATGCTCAGGGGCACCCCCCTGTGAGGACAGGCTGAGAGTTGGGGGGTTCAGCTGGAGAAGAGAAGACTCCAGGGAGATCTTAGAGCGGCCTCCCAGTACTGAAAGGGGCTACAGGAAAGTGGGGAGGGACTCTTGATCAGGGGGTGTAGGGCTGGATGAGGGGCAACTGTTTTAAACTGAAAAAGGGTAGATTTAGATTAGATATATGGAAGAAATTCTTCCCTGTGAGGGTGGTGAGGCCCTGGCACAGGCTGCCCAGAGAAGCTGTGGCTGCCCCCTCCCTGGAAGGGTTCAAGGCCAGGTTGGACGGGGCTTTGGGCAACCTGGGCTGGTGGAAGGTGTCCCTGCCCATGGCAGGGGGGTTGGAACTGGAAGATGTTTAAGGCCCCTGCCAAATCAAACCAGTCTGTGATTCTACGATTCTATGTTATGTATGAAGTGGAGACGAGTTCTATAACCTGTATGTTCCATACAGAAAAATCTATTTACCTCATGTTTTCTTACTTATACTTGAAATTAGTTGAGGCTTTCTTTATTGCTAACCATCTTGCTAGTAACAGAGCCGATGGGAAGCTGGGTCAGGTATGTCAATCTGGAAATATAGTTTGGCAGAAGAACTTCTGGAAGGGTTCAATGCAACCAACATTCAGTATCTGATCCATAACTTTGAATACCTACAGAGAACCTGCAGCAGTTACTATACCTCCACAAAAAAACAAAAAGCTCCAAATGTAAAGGCTGAGAGGGAAGGCGAGAGACTACTGCTTGTGATTTTGACTCATTTAGAAAAAAATGGTTCAACGAATAAATAAAACACCTTAAGGAAACATGGTACTTACTACAGGAGAAGATAGGACAACAACCACCCTCAGATATAGCAACCACTGGTTGGAAGCCTAAATCACATGTTGTTTTGTTGATAATGCAGGCTTTTATATCACATTCTGCAATAGACAACAGAGATGAAGTAAGCCAAAACATCATCTAGAAATAGATGACTCTTGTACCAGCCATTTTTGGAGTTTGGGACATGTTCAGGTGAAGTATCTCTAAGCTCTCTCTATTGTAAAGCTCTTCCCTGGACATGTACTTCTGGCCTTTGTTCCTGCTTTGCTTCCCCACTGGGTGTAATCTTTATAAATCTCAAACACCCTCACCTCAGAGATGCGAGACATACAAGTTGGAGTAAAGGTAAATGACTCAGAAAGTGAAAAAAAATGAAGAGGTAATAGATGAGAGCCAAAGATGCAAGGCAAATCACCATGACAGTGCCCACTGGTCCCTCAAGGCATCCAAGGAGCCTAATGGACCTCTGCCCAGCATCATAAAGGGATGAGGAACAGAAAAACATCCCATCAGCATTGCCAGGATTCCCTGTCTTGCATCTTCCTACAGGTTCTGGGAATGGCCAGGGTTAGGAGCAGGCTGATGAGGAGGTCCTGTGCTGTGGTGAACATTTGGGACTGGGAGTGTGCAAATGGAAAGGTGAAGGCAAACATATATCAAGAACCTCCACAGAAGGCCTTGGGGGAACCTGGAAGATGAGCACATCCTCCCTTACGGGATAGATCTCTGTGCAAGGATCACCCTCTCCTCTCAGAAGGGAGAAGGGTCCTATGAAACACCTGGTGGTCCCAGTGATCCATGGGGGTTTTTCCAATGTAAATATCTGACAGGTCATGGCACTAGCTTAGAATACAAGCTGGACCAGAGGAGATCTCTGCTGATAGCAAGATCTCCTGATGTGTAGATGGAAGAAATGACCACTCCAGTGCATTTATTTGAATCTGGTACCTGAGGGGTACCAGATCTCACTTGAGGATTGCTGCTAAAGGCAAATGATGCTGCATTATGACATCTGAATTATCTACTCACCACAGACTGTTTCTGTGCAGCATGGGTCATCCAGACGTGGTTTTATTTTGCGTACAAAGCCCTCTTTAGTGCAGTTGATAGGTGGAGATTGCGCACAAGGGCGGGGGAAACAAGTGATATTCAAGGTCGCTTCATCGCAAGCACAGTATTGACAGTTGTGCTCCCAAGCCTCTCTAGGCTGTGAAAACAATAGGGACTGTTCAGAGAGCCAAAACTAACAGCATAATATTAATGGATGCCTGCTGCAAGACAGTGTAGGGCTGGGTTGTCCTAATTTATTATGCAGGAAAATCACAGTTCAAATGCCAGAGGGAGGAGAAGGAAGAAAAAGTGCTATTATCGGGCACCTTCCCTTGCAGGTTTACGAAGGGAAGCCTGGTCCTACCAGCGAACAGTGATTCCCACAAACTGCTATTTCTGCTTCTGTACCTCAAGTGATTAATAAAGTTCTGGAGTTTAAAAAATCTGCTCTTTTCTTCCCCACTGCCATTGCAGTTCATTGATAGTGAAGCTTAGAATTAAAAGAAGAAACTCATGCAGTCATTTTTACAGGAGGTCACAGCACCCAGCTATCGTATAAAGACAGTATTTTCCTTTTTCTTACCTGTTTCACCGACCCATCTTGTGCAGTGCAACCTATAAAATAAATTACAGATTACTTTAGGGGCAACTGAACTGGGGAAAACAACAGAAGCAGGATGACAAAAATAGAAGGAAGGTCTTGAAATCTGAGAAACAGTCACAAGGAGAGAGATCCAGAGTGCAAAGTCACAGGTTGTGTACCCAAAACATCTTAAAAGATCCTCCTCTTTATTCTCTTGAAAGTTGCACTTCATGCATAAGATCAGGCAGAAACTGCCAATTTGAAACATTCCCAGCCTAACTAGAAAGAGTCAGTATCAAGGTCTCCCCCATTTCCTCTGTACCCAGAGCAGTCTGCCTTAATGTGCATTCTAGTCAAGCTCTTATCTCCCCTTCCCATCCCACCATTTACATTATTTCTTACCACAGACAGAAACACAAATGCCATCATGATCATTCAGCAGAATTTTTCTATCAGGGCAATAGCATCCCTCAACAAACACTGGTGTGTTATTTTGGGAGGTGAAGGAGTCCATAACGACTTCTCTGCACAATTACAATATAAACAAGAATGAATGAAAGGCAGAAATGACAGGGGCAATCAGACACCCATCCCAAGCGAATGTGAACTTCCAGTCTTCCTTGGCGATTTTCAAGTTATGGACTTGAAAAGTGCCTTAGGAAATGACCCACCTGCTGAAGCAAGTGTTTCTTTTTGCTTCCCCACATGGCTTGTAGACCTGATCCTGAGGACAGCTGGCCTCTGTGGAGCATTACAACGCCGAGGTTAGAAAGCCCAGACCCATGTACCCTTCGATGCACGATGGACGCACCACGCACGCTAACGCAGCCCACCCCATGGGTCCGCACAGCCCAGGCTCCTGCCCAGAGAGGGTCTCCCTGCAGCTTCAGCAAGAGCTGACAATGGATTCAGCAAGGTGCTTGCGACAGTACCCCTGAATCCCTGGGTCCCCCTGAGCGGAGCAAAGCACGCGGAGAGAAGCTGTGCGTTGCCATCTAGTGATGAAGCTCCAGGTAGCACACAGGGCTCCTCAGCAGAGCCGCTCAGGAGGGACTATTGGACCTGTTTTCCCCTGGTTTTGTACCAGTTCTGGACTGGAACAACCTCTCTGATTTGTTCTTGCTTTTTCTCAGGCCCAGAGCAGCTCAGGAAAGATTGAAGCCTGAGGAACACAAACAGGTGTGTGGGTGAGGAAAGAACAGAGCGGAGTTTCTTCACCACCAGCGGGTCTTTCTCAGGCTTACCGCACTGCCCATTGGCCTGTCTCCTCCAGTCCACGCAGACCCCGTGGAGCCCGCACAAGGCCGCGTACATCTGCATGCTCTGGCACTCAGTGCTGGGGTGCCGCTTGGAGCACCCGCTGGCCACACACGCCTCGTAATAGGGCTGGGGGGGTATCACACCATGGCACTGCGTCAGGTTCCTTTGCAAAGCAAGGAGACAGACATGGCATTTCACTTCCTTGGGCTACTTCCAAGGAAGAATTCAACTCAGAACCAAACCCATCCCCACCCAGAGAAAGCCTCAAGGTAAAGATAGAGCTACAATTTGCTCTGATAGGCAATACATGCATACAGTTTAAGAATGAGTTTTATCTCCCATTCCTTACAGTGTTTTGAAAGCAAGCAATTTCATGTCGGTCTGATACCTTCAAAGAAAAATCTCCTGCACAGCTCACAGCTATAATTCTATATGCTGACATTTGTATGTCAGCATGTTTGACAATCCTGTTTTAAACCACAAAATCATTTTAAAAACAGACACACCTTTGCTTACTATATTCTGACTGTGTTCCTTTTCCTCCAGAGCTTTCAGATACTGAATTATAGTTAGTTCCTGGTTTGCTTCTCCAGAACTGGCAGGCAGAGGGACTGCCAAGCAACACACACTACTAAGGGAGGACTGATTTTGATGATGCTGCTGAAAAATATCTGACAAACTCAGGAACATGCACCTATCAGTTTGCTGCTCAGTTTTTCAGGATATGCTAGACTTCATATTTTCATCATGTCCTATCAGTAGTTCACCCAAGTCATGTAGTGAAGCACAAAATTATCTTGTGGACTTATTTTTCTGGCACCTGTGGGAATTGTCTTACCAGATGATTTTACACAGATTGGAAGGCTCACAGTGCTGATGATACTCAATTTCATCTGGTTCTAAAACACCTGGATTACAGTATCTGTTGGTAGGATCTGGGACTTTCCAATCTAATCCCATGTCTTCGAAGGACTCGATAACCTCACCATTCCTCTTCATAGCATCATCAGACTTCTGATTGGTGCAGGTACCTGGTAGCAACATAGAAGCAAAGGGACAGTTCAAGGACAGTTGATGCTGATGAAGACACTTTTAGAGAAAACCTGGAGGGAAGTTCTCCCTGTGGGAAGGTAACAGCAACATGTAGGGTCCTGGATGAGTTCACAAGAACTGTTTGTAGGAAGATAAGGCTAGAAGAAATAGTTTGCTAGTTACTCATGAAAACCAGAGCTGACATGTTGGTTGATGCATTTCTCATGGTGGCTGAAGCAACTGAGATGGATCTGCCTAGCACAGGACTCTCCAGATTTCATATATTCCCATACTGAGTAGGTATAACCAAGAGAAAGGGTTTAGAAAGAACCTATCTCCATCCACCAACAGACTGTGAACAGAACAAAAGAAAGTGACTTAAAGCTCTGTCTCCTGACAATCTTTCCACCAAACAGAGATAAATTTATCAAAGTTTGTGAGCAATAGAAATCATTGGAGTTGCAAGCATTTAGAGATGTTTACAAGGGGATGAGAGAAAGAAGGAGGAAAATTTACTGCATTCGTTACCATCAGCTGATGAGGACACTCACCACACAGTCCCATGGTACCGTTATAAAACATTCTGTAAGGGAGTTTTATGTAAAATGCAAGTCGACTGTAGGAGACATAGACTTCTAATTCAGGTATTTCAACTATGACGTAAAGGCCAGAACTGGTTATCGTGATACCATTCTTGGAAATGTCTGGAACAACTTTCTTATCATTAAACAAAATCTAAAAATAAGAGAAACAAAAGGTTTCTATGGACATTCTTCCAGTTTGTGCGATTGGAAAGCAGAGCAGAAAAAATTCAGACCTCAGGTGCACCAAATTAAGTCTGTTAAATTCAGTCATTTAAGCAGTTCTGTATGATTCCTTTTTAATATGTTGTAATTTATATTTGAATACTCATGTCAGGAAGAAAAACACAATTTAAAATTATGTGATAATTTCCCAAGTTCTTAGAATATACAAATTTTTGTTGACACAAAGGAAAAAAGAGAGAGAGAGCGCAATGTAATTGCATTTCCTACCCATTCCATTTTTTACAAGCTTCATCCTTTGTCCTGACAGGACATTTGGCAGTAGAGTAATATAACTACAGTGAAATAATATTGACAATTCATTTTAACACAATGCTTTACCAAGTTCGTTTCTTTTCCGTGTTCCATTGCTTGTGTCAGAATAACAACAGAGTTGGAATGAAAAATGAGAAGGGACATTGAACAAATCGCTCCATCAACGGCACCACAGTAGTAGTTGTCTATATGAATCCAGAAGTTGTGATGAATTGACTTCACGAGGACATAGGTGCAGTTTTCTTTAAAATGATAATATGTTCCATCAAAAGTCACATAATGCTCATTTCCCCATCCACTGCAAATACCTGGAAGACAAAGGTAAAAATTTAGCCTAGTAAGGACACCTATCTGCTCTTAACAGCCAATGTTTTAGATGGGATTTCTGTTCCATTACATCTTACTGAATTAATATGAACATAATACAGATGTTGACCATATAGACTTGTGTTTCTTGAGGCCCAGCTGGGCGTAACGCGAGTTGCAGGAAGTCTCCTGCGGCAGTACTTACACTGACACTCAAAGACTTCACAGCAACCAGTTTCATCGTAGTGTTTTGTGAATGGGAAACCATTGACACAGAGTTTCAGTTGCTGAGAAGGGCAAGTCATACTGGACAGTTTAATATTATTTCCTTGTCCCAGGCAAGTGGCAATCTGGCAGTTTCCAAAATTCCATGTTTCATTAAACTATTGATGGATTGAATAAGAAGAGGAGAGGCACATAACAAATTAATGTAACACAACTTGTAAAATCACACACAGCTACTACGCTCCATTCAGTTAATTGTCTAGCATGGTTTTATTTGCTATCTACTCTTTCTCTAGAAACTTGGCAATATGATACATAAAATAATCAACAGAACCTTGATAATCTAATTCTGTTCTACAATATTTTGCATAGGACTCAATATTAAGGTCCTGACCACTTCTGATGATAAAACACTGCCAGATGTGGTTTCCTAGCCTTTTTTCAGCTTAGGTAGTTCTGCCCACACACAATCATTTAGATGTTTTAGGAGAACAGAATAATCTTCAACTTATTCCCTCAATTATTTGGGAGCTTCTGGTATACTTCTAAATCATCTAATTCAACCACACCTACAGTCCAGCTATAGCAACAGTTAACAGCATCAGAAAAGTACACCAAATTTTGGCTGTCCCACCTTTCTGGGAGGAATGAGCCCAAGACAATCGCTCACAGGAGCCTCTGTGGAAGCAGGAACCTGGATTGTTGCACTGGGAGCAGATACTGGTGAACAGGCTTTGGAGTCTGGATCACAGATCTCGAGGGCCTCAGCATGACCAGTTTTACACTCTGCCCAAATTAATTCAATCTGACACGATGCATTGCAAATGGAGTAAGCACAATGACCTGATACATTCACTGCCAGAGAAATATTTTCTCCTGCAAGGACAAAACCCAACTGTTAGTGCAGGACTCTGTATGGAACTGGTAACTGTCCAGGGCTATGGGTCACAGACTGGACACATAGCCCTGCATTTAACTAACTGTGTCTGCCTGTACCCCATGGCCACATTGAGGTGTGACTGTCTGCCTGCAACTCCTTGAATTCACTGACTGAACCAGGGCTCAATTCATCCAAATGGCAAAGGCTGAGGGAAGGCCACAGGTGGCTAGTCTGAAATTCTGCTCTTAAATGCATTTAGTGGGAATTGTAAAACAGGAGAGAATACCGAATACATCACTGCATGCATCTGGTCTTCACAAAGAGCAGGGGACAGGTAGTTCAGGAGCTACTAAGAGATGAAGAAGAGTCTTCCCTCCTTTGTTTTTGATATGTGACTGTGGATTACAAGCCCGTGTTCAGCAGTTTGGAATTCAGGGTTTTTGCTGGAGTCCACTAAAGGTAGCATCTAGTATAAGCTTCCTTACACCATGGATATCCAAACCAGGACAAAGTTGTAGGGTATGGGGGAGTTGTAGCTCTGAAGGTGATACAGTTCAAAGTCATAACAACTTGTGGTAAAGTGCAACTGCAGCAAGCTGAACGAGCACTTGCTGAAGCACCTTTATCTAACAGTACATCTTCCCACAGCAATGGTGCAGAAAAAAATTTGCTTGGTTTCTCACCCATTTGTATCAATTGTCCATTGTCATTGCAGAAGCAGGGAGTGGCTACCACTGACGATGGAGGTGCAGATGTTACAGGTTGCATATGTGGTTCTGCAGGAAATGAAATAAATTAATATTCAAATCTTCTGCTACTCTACTTTCAAGCTCTACGTCATCTATTACTTTCTCTGCAATAACAAAAAGAGGAAAAAATTAATCATTTTTATACCCCCACCACATTCTGTACATGTACACACTAAAACCATCCTCTGTATTTGTATACACTCTCTCTATTACACTGTATGCTACTAGAATAATGTACACACACTCCCCCTTGTAGTTTTTCTATATAGAATACAATAAATCACCCTTCTACTATCACTCATTCATTTCAATTTAAGCTTTCTCTGAACTTTCTAATCCTGCAGGATTTAACCTGACTTTGGAGAAGTGATTTCCAGTGACACTCCATTTTGCCTTTTAATGCCTTGTTGTGAAGAATCTGTTGGTTTAAATACAGACAGTTTGTTTAGACATTTTACTATGCCCCCTATGCTCTGCTTTCAGTAGTCCTTCCTTTCCTACCTATTACTCCATTATATTTCTTATTCCACTTGTTAACACATTTAATAAATACCAAACGCATGGTCTCACCATCAAGTCTTTAGCTCTTCCACTCCCTTGAGTAGAGAAAATAACTTTGAATTTTCCTTGTCCCCTCTGTATAATTTGGTACAGGGATAATAAACATTTTCTTATGCACTTATTTTTCTTTGCTATAATCATGTGGCAAAATTCCACCTTTTCTTCCTTTCTCTTTACATCTTATTTTCAGTTCATTCACATCCCCTTCACCCTGCAACTTCTCTTTTGGGAAGGGAGTAAACAGCCAAGGCAGTTTTATTTTCTTGCTTCAGTGACCCATTTGAGACTGACTTATTCCAATGCAGAAAACAGTACAATAAGAACCACAGTGTGATATAGGTGATAAGAAGGATAAAACCAAGGTTTTTAAACTAGGTTTTAAAATTCTGAGACTAACACCACCAGTGTCAACTGTGGTATGCCCAAAGTTTTTGTAAAAGCTGTGCTGAAAAGTGGCCAAATATATCTCTTCTCTCTTTACCCCATTGACAGTAAGAAACTATACAGATTACACTTTTGGTCAACACCATGAGACCCTTGTTCCTGAACCTTCAACTTCCTTAAATTCTGTGCTTATCCTAGACATGCAGTAGGAGTCTTTTTTCCAAGATGGAGGAATCTCATTACCATTACAGACATTCATAAAGTCACCACCAAACCTCTCATAAATCTAGTACCTTGTGCTGGTGTGGATGGTGTTCTGCAAGGGATGGGTGTTTTAATGACCTCTCCGTTAGGGCCACAGACAGCATCACCGCACTCGGTCCCATATACTTGGCTGAATACAGTTTCATTTAAGGCATAGGTCTTTCCATTGTAGCAGCAAAGGCAATCTGAGGCGCCAAAAAAGCAAATGCCATGGTAACAGGGGACACTTGTAACGTAAATACAAACAAAAAGAAAACCAAACTCTCCATTTACCCTTCTGTAACTGATCATCCAACATGAATTACCTGGCTGAAAAACTTTCTCAGTTTCTACTTGAGAAGTTGCACTGGGAGTCTACCTCATTTATTTAAAGTGGGCTGGATTTATGTTGTTGGTGGTGGTGTTTCTTGGAGTTAGCATGCATAGAGGAATTACTGGCTGATGAAAGCATCAGAACTGGCACCGTCCTCACACAGCACAGAGCACAGGTCCATTCCCTCTTGGCAGGGAATGTGACTGGGATTGCTGCCTGCCGAGTGATCAAACACTGGCTCAGAAGGTGTTGCACAGCCATTTCCATCTACTAATGAGGAACATGCAGTGATAAACAATTTCACTTAAATTTATAAGAAGCCCTCCAGGTTTTGGAGAATGTGCACTCAGGAACCCAAGGGAATATATATCTATTACTGTAACAAAATTAGCAAAACTGATTTTGTATTGTCTGCTGGGTCACCCTGCATTTTGGGATGTGGTTTCTCCCAGATATGGGAATGAACTGATATCATACCTTAAGGAGTCGTGCCCTTTAGGCACACAAAGTTGTCTCTCATGAGCTAGCTGTCTAGGCTTATTACGAATTTAATAGACAGGAAATAGCACCTCTACAAGATTTGTCCTCTTTTAAAAGTGCTTATTAAAACAGGTACCATGAATGGCCTGCTTCAGACTACTTTCTGTCCATCTTCACTGACTACCAAGGAAGTATAAACCTGGAGAAGTGGCATTTACCTGGGTGAGATGAATCCCACACTTCGCACCTCTCTGCTTCCTTTCTGTGATTATCCTTTAGATAGTTCTTCAGGTCAAAGGCTGCATTTTGCTTATCAAAGTATATCTGTGCACACATCCACCTACTGAGCTAGCTAGCTGGAGTCCTATTACCAACACGCCTGCAGTAACTGTGTTGTTGGGTTGTTTCAGTCCTATTATCACTCAGTGAAAGGTGAGGATGGTGAAAAGTTACCTTTGGAGTCTTCAATACATAGTTTCTCTTCAGGGTCGCTGAAGATGAAAAGGAGAAAACTTGTTTTATTGACTTGAATCAGTATGTGGAATAATATGCGCCAAGGTATCTACTTTTACATAAAAGCCTACTTCTGGAGGATTTAATTATAACTGCCATTGCCTATGAACATAAACCAAACATTGCCTATCTTGTCCTTTCCAGTCTTCTTCTACCTCTCTCACCATCAACTGACCTACCATGAAGTGCAGTTGGGGAGGGAGACGCACTCCCTACTCTCCTCATCAAAATATGGCTTGTCAGGACTGCACTCAGGGTAACAGCCTGGAAAGTTAAAGTAAACAAAGCATTCTTAGTCTGCTTTACATAGATCCAGGGAAAACACATAAATACCTCTATCAGATCCATTTAATCCCCAAATGGATGCGGTCCCTGGATGAATGTTCCTTACCCTACCAATTATTTTTCCACATCCTCTTTTTCCCTCTGTCCCAAAAGTTTTAATTAACTGTTTGTCAGTAGATAATGATTCATTGCAAATTTAGACTGAATGACTGTTTTTCTATCGCAGGTTTAAAGGCAACAGGCAAATTATGCTATTAATGGCACCATTACATGGGGAATTCCTGGTGATGAATGGTCAATGAGTTTCTGGGGCAAATCGGGTAGCCCTTCAGCAACCTTGATGCTTAAGACATTGAAAACCAGACAAATATGTTCAACTCCCATAAACTGCATAGAAGTCAAGCAATAAAATAATTACCTTCTAAACTGTACAGCAAGTTCCCACACTTGCCGTGTGGGTTCCTGCAGGTCTTTAGACAAGGGGCTCCGCAGGGTTTATAGAACCACTCATGTTTGTCAGGTGGATTGTAATAATCACAGAACACGGCTGGAACAGAAGAATAAATAACCTCCAGTTCTCAGACACCAGGCAGGGGTTATTTTCTAAATCTTGTAAACAAGAGTTTGTTTAATCACACATACATAGCGATGTCAGAATTCTGCTCTTTATCTCCCATGTGCCTGAATGCATGGAGCACTGCTTGTCTGTGTGCATTTTTAGTGCAATACTTACGGCAAATGGCAGGCGTTCTCCAGTCAATACAAACACCAGCTCTGCTACAACTTCTTGAATAAGCAGCAACTGAGGTACAAAAGCACTCACAGTCTCCCACACTGTCACAGCCACAGAAGTCAGAAACACAAGATTCATAATATGGTATGGGGTTGACCTGTCAGAATACCAACAGATCTGTTACCACAGAGGTACTTGGTGCCCTGTGTTTTAATGAGAGAAAGGGCTCTGAATTTCTGCCATCAGATGGCAGTTTCTTTGGCAGAACCAGGCCGAGTTTGTGACAGACTGGGTTTGTCATGAAGGAGCTATCATATTTTACAACAGGTAGTTTTCTATTTTCACCTGCCTGGTAGAATTAGACTAAATCTTCTCATTCTCATGTGTGTAATACGGGCATCTACATCCAAAATGTCTTTTCAGTGTAATTTCTGCAGGACTGAACTACCTTGCTTTGGGTTAGCACAGCTATATGGTATGTGCACTCTCTAATCATTGAGAGACAGTGATTAAGTGAGTATAAAAGGAAATCCTATTTCCACTGAACTTCACTTCTGTTGTGTTTTAACCTGTGCCAACATGAACTAACCAAGGAAATTAAGCCAAGTTTGCTTTTAAAATGGCTTATTAAATTGCACTGAATCTATGCATAGACATTCTCATTAAGAACTAGTAGCATTGTTTCTGTTTACATTAATTCAATTTCTGTCTAAAAAAAGAGACAAATAATTAATCTCTTCAGGTAAATTGAATAAATTTTCCCAAGGATACCCATACAAACAGTCTTACGCTAACTTATATCTAGATTTTACAGATACCTAATGTTTTACTTCTAAAAGTAAAGTAGCCAACTATTATCCTCTTTGTCTTCAGTTGCTCAAAAGAGGCACTGTTGTTTCCTCAATGCTGTGCAACAGTATTCAACTGGTATAGCTGAGAGAGGTAGCCCTTGTACTTGACGATGCCGTGTAGTAGCTTTTAATATTAAAAATTTGTGTGCAAATGTGCTGCATAATAGCATCAAATACCTCGTGTGAAACCACTGAGGATGAGAGAACAGGATTACCTTACTGTGACAGGCTTCAAAGATGTTACTCTTAATGATGCTGCAGTGCTTCTGTCCCAGGGCAGACTTGAAAGGTTGATCAGCACACAGGTCCGTCATGTTTAGATTTGAGCAGGTGCTTGTTATTTTCCAGCTATTTCCAAATTCCTGGATGCTCATCTCCATGGACTGCCCTCTGGTTGTGAAGTCATTCCTTGAGCGGCCATCAAAGTCCCCACAAAGGCCACAAACCTTTCCCTGGGTAATTTGTGTTGACAAAGTAAATGGCTTGGTTATTTTGAGTGAAGCCCACTGGTTGACAGAAATACACTACAGAACAGGCCAAGGTAAAATAGCTGCAAATTTCTAAGCTGCCATCAAAATATGGCTTAGAAAAAGCTGAACTTCAAGTGATAAGATCACTCTGTTAACCCTCATATACTGCAAAGTGTTTGACTTCATTTCTAGCTCCAAATATTCTGGAGAGTTTCATACTGACTGAACAATGAAATAAAACAGAAGACATGACCTGCTTGCTTCCTTTTGTCAACCAAACTGAACACTTTTCCACCCCCTGCTTTTCAAACTGGGACTTCAGTTCTGGATACATAACTTTGAGTTTAAAATCATAGGTCTTAATCCATCTCATACTTACCTGGAAAGATGGTGCCACATGAACAACAACAGTAGTCTTCTGGTCCCACATGAAGTTCATCCCTTGATTTGTTTCAATCACAATATAACCTCCTCTGAGATCCACCTTGTAATTTTTCTTAGCTCCTGGGTCAGTGGCTATCTCTTGAATTCTTCCTTCCAAGAGCCTGATTTCACTGCTCTACAAGGAACAGATACATTTCATGGAAGGAAGTCGAATAGAAAACTTTGTGTAACAGCACTGGTATTCTGCCTCTTGTCCTTCATCTGAATTTTTCTGTAGTCTTTGCGCTACATCTTAGTCTATCACCAGACATGTGAGCCACAGACGAGACCCACTGAGTTCAATGGGAAACGTCTGCTCTTGCGTGACAAGCCTTACCTCATGGCCACAGAAATTGTCTGCATTCTAGATGAAATCTGTTCTGCTGGCACAGCAGCTCCTGAGTGCACAGGCCACTGGGCACGCTAGAACACCCCTTGTCATGCTGCTTTGTTTCACCATCCCCTCACCCCCCACTATGGGAGAAATCTTTTTTTCTGTGTGTACACTTTGGGGAAATGCTAAGCCTGAGCTGGAGGGAAGAAACTCTTCCCTCTGTAGTTACATCTGCCCTGTGCTCATACCGTGGTACAGAAACATGCTCCTCTAAAAACTTTACCATCATTTCTATACCACTAATGGCACAGATGTAAATGCACATACACACATGCACATGCATAGGGTGCTGTTGAATCCCTGCATCTATCCCTTCACCTGCAGAAGTGTCCAGACCTGTTAACAGCAAATACCTAAAACCTTTCCCAGCATGACTGCCTCTGCTTTCAGGCTGTTTGCTTTCCATAGGTACTCTCTAGCAGCAGCTGAGTTGGAATATAAGGGGATACTACACTAATGGCTACAAAATCAAGACTGTAGCTCCTCGGTTATAACCTATTCTAAACAAACCTCAAAAATCAGTGTGATCTTTAGGGAGCAGATGGAGAGTGACTTCCCACAAGCGTTGTTCTGAATTACAATTCGGAAGGTGCCAGCATCCACGTTATTGGGGCAAAAATCCTTAGAAAAATAGATAACATTGTATTAGATCTTTTCAAGCAACTAGACCAGTCTTAAACATGTTCAGGGGCTCTGAAGGAATCCAATCTGACTCTTGCTATTTTGTCAGTTTTTTGTTCACCAAAACTCTGGGCATTTTTGAAGAATCTGGTGGCAGCTGACCAGGTGGCAGGTTTATGTTTGACCAGGAGTTTCAGAGAAAAACTAGGGAAAAAACCCGAGATTTTCATAGCACCACTCCTGCACAGTCAGAAAGGCAAAAATACTTTTTCTTATAATTAGCAAAACTGTAAATTAGGGATGACAAAATGTCTCACTGAGTACTGTCTCATTACATGGAATTATTATACACGAGGCTGACACCTTAATCTCTACCTGCTTCTGTCACAACAAAAATACTGTCAGTATTGGGTGGCTGAGAGAAACATTTAGCTTCTCAACACCACACCAATTCCTTTCTCTTGCAGATGCTGGAATTATATCAGGAAAGGCCTGTCCAGCCCAGGAGTTAATCGTTTAGGATCACACAGTGCCCTCTTGTGTCACTTCTGAGGGTGAATTGCCTTTATATGGAAAATCTCACCGTATCTCCTCTGGGTACAAGAGGAGGGGAGTAGGTTCTACTCACCAGTGTTGATTATTTTGCATGGAATATCCCTTTAGTCACCCAGACTGAAGCCTGCAGTGTAAGCTGTGAAATGGATAGGAAAGTGAAAAAAAAAAAAAAAAGATACCTGAGCTAGGATATAGTCACAGTCTCCCAGGAAATCAAACTTCTCCCCATCAAAGCTCATGTAGTGCCCGTTTCCATACACAGTGCAGGTTCCCTTGCAGGGGTTGTCTGTGCAGTTCCATTGCCTTTTGTTGCAGGTGCTGGGAGGCAAAATGCAAACAAGCACAGTCTTTGTATGAAACGTGTTTTTTCCTGGAGCCCAAATAGGGGCAGAGTAATTCAAAGGTTTGTAATCTGCAGAACATCAAAGGAAGCAATCTCTCACTCTTCCAGGCTTACCCTCTCAACTGTTTTTAGACCATGCCATGAGATGTCTTACTAATCAGAAAGTCCATGTTTACTACTGAGACACGTTTGAACTTTGTCTATTTTTCTTCTATCTTTTCCTTCACATATCTTTTAAATCAAGTCCTGGCAGCAGACAGTGGAGATTTAGGAGGTAAATTCAAGTTGAAGGATTGAATATTTCAACCATTTCTGAATATTAACCCATGAGGTACCATGTGGCCCATTCTGTTCTTGACTACAGTGGTGTGAACTAATATTACTGCTGCCTTCCCCTGTGGATTGGGTCAGGCTGAGGTGGAGTTCCTTGTCCCCGCAGCACCCTCCCAGCGCCGTGCTCCGTGGGGCAGCTGGGCAGGTGCTGATAACACCGCAGGGTGCTGGCTGCTGCCGGGCAGTGCTCGCACAGCAGCAGGGCTGTCTCTCCAACGCCCCCCCTCACCCGTGGGCTGGGGGCGGGCAAGATCCTGGGAGGGGACACAGCCAGGACAGCTGGCACAGAGTGACCAGAGGGATATTCCGTACTGTGTGATGTCTGCTCGGCCATAAAAACTGAGAGAAAAGAGGAGGGGGGGGGGGGCATTCAGTATTGTGACCTTTCTTTTCCGAAGCAACTGCTATACATACTGAAGCCCTACTTGCTGGGAAGTGGTAGACATCGCCTGATGATGGGAAGTAGAGAATAAATCTTCTGTTTTCTTTTGCGTCTGTGTATGGTCTTTGTTTTCATGTGTGAACTTTTCTTTTGTTTTATTAAACTGTTTTTATTTTGACCCACAAGTTTTTTCCATGTTATTTTCTGCCCCCATCCCCACCCCATCCTGCTGAGAAGGGGAGAGAGAAAGCAGCTTAGTGGGCATCTGGCATCCAGCCAAGGTCAACCCACCACACCTTGACAAACTTAACCTCCAGTTCAGGGGGACCACAGACAGAAAATTTTAGTTATATCCCTGACACAGAGACTGCAGGTTTTTTTCCAATGTGTGTCCTGTTCTCATAAGAGAACAAAGCCCTCACTGCAATTAAACTTCTTAATGGTCTCTGCAATATCAACAACTGCTCGTCAGGGTTTGGCTTCACGTGTTAAACTTGACTGCCCGTACAAGTGGTGATCTGCCCCTTATTGTCTGTGCATCCTCTTGGCAGGACTATACAGTCTCATCCTCACTAAATAATTGGTAGGGGTTCAAGGCATTTTACCCACCATGATCAGTAGTAACAGTGAAGGCTATGGCAGAGTTATACCAGCAATTGGAGCAACTAGAGCACTCAGTTATCTTATCTGAGAACCATGCATGCAGAAGCACTGCAAGTCACTGGAAGATTGTTGCATTTTTTTCCTCCTCTAAATTCAATCCCTTTCTGAGGTTCAGCTGTGTCCAACAGACACAGACTCAATTTCCCCTTGTAGAATGACCAGTCACAGACCAACCTGGATGAGGGCGGTACTTCTAAAGCTGGTGTGGAAGCAGTTTGCAGAAGAGCTTGGAAATCGTTTGTCAGATCTTGGTACTTGTTCTCCCTAAGCACAGGTTCATGCAGCATGTTGTAAAGAGGACATGTTTACTTTTTTATTTCTACTAGAGGCCTGATGGCTCTAATGATGAAGAGGAAGGCTTCAAAATGCATCCTGCCCCATGGGTGCACTATGCACTGACAATTTTAACAACCTTTGTAATAAAAAAAGGCTCCCTGGAATAACATACCATGTGTTGCAGTCCACTTTGATGGTTTCCCCAGGTTTATAAAAGTGTCCACCATGGACACATGGGCATTGATCTTTGGGAATACATCCTCCACTGCCATCCAATACCAGCCCATCAGGACACATGCAGCCAGAAACACATTCAGTGACATACTGCATATATAAAGACACAACGCAAGGCAACTAATTAATACACAAAAACTACGGGGAACCAGCAGAGACGCTAACTCTGAGTGCCAAACTTTTGAATTTTTTTCTTTTTAAATCCCATAACTGTAAGTTAATGACAGTCAAACTACAAGTATCACAGCTACATGGCTGAGCTGCTGTGTTATCAGTAAAGTAGTTGGTCTGTGGACAGCGTAACGTTACCATCAGCATTTGTTAAGGACAATCATACATGTGCATTCACATCCCATGTTCCCACCAGGAGGCAACGTCCTTACACAGTGCATGTCCTGCGTCTTACAACTTTTCTGACATTCTGATCCAATCGCACCAAGACCCGCAGAGCTGCAGTTGAAGTAATACATAGGAGCTGGGCAATCTATAGGAGGATGAAAACATTTTAAAAAGGTCATTTAGTGAAAGGAATAAGGATGCCATCAGCAACTGTAAACAGGAGCAGAGCATTTCAGAGGTCAGCATGTGTCTCTCCATTACAGTTTTTATTAGCTTTTGCTCTGCCCACCAACAGTGTGGGGAGAAGGAGACAGATACCTTCTAAGTTTTGGGTAATATCTTCATCATTTAAAGAATTCAGCAAGTCCGGTGACATTTTTACAGAGACAACTGTTATCAATAACCAGCGTATTTCAGGGAGAAGCAAAAATGTGCAGAATACTAAAATGTTACAGAAAGTTAGAGATAACACAGAAAAACATCATAAATACTAGCTGGCACCATAATGCCATTATTTAACAAAATCTTACCTTTTACCAGGACAGTTTCTCCAATGCAGTCTAATCTTCCTTGAATGCATTTGCTAAAGAGATTCCATAAAATGAAACACATCAGCTCTTTGCACATTTCTCTCTCACTAGAGAGAAATGCACTGCAAAGCTTCACTAAACACAAAATTAACAAATTCCTATCAAAATGAATATTTGCTACAGCTATCAGGTTCACAGACATGAATTATGATCCCCAGAAGGAAGATTAAGACACCCAGCACTTAAATGCTTTTCCTTCATCTGCCACTGGTTTACTGTGTATTTTCCTTGAATCAAGTTTTTTCTAAGCACTTATTTTGCACTCCCTGAAATGAATCTTATACTTTCTTAAATAAGAGACCTCTTAAATTACTATGTGAATCTGTGTTTACAAAATAGTCTAGTATCTTCAGGAAAAAAAAAAAAAAAAAAAAAAAGGAGTTGGAAGAAAGAGAGAGAGAATATGTAGATATTTAAAGATAGAAATAAATTGAGAAAAACAGCCTTCCTCTGGTGTGTTTTCACTGTTGCCCTGAACTGATGGAAAATGAGAAAATGACAATTGTTTTTCTCTGCAGATGAAAATGAATTACGTTATTTTTAGTATTTTCCTCAAAAATTCTCTCTCTTTTTAAAAATCTCCTTTTAAAAACTGAGATGTTGGGGCTTTTTCCTGGACCATTTTAAATTTTAAAATAGTCTGCAGGATAGTGTGTTTGTGGTTTTTTTACTTTGGTTTTTCATTTCAAAGCCAGACACTTCTGCAAGTCCCCCGTTTTCAAAAAAACTTCCTCCCACTGTGTAAGGAATTTTTTTACACACGATAAACTCTGCATAGAGATAGATTGCAAACATTACTCTACTTAACATGTTTTCAGGTTCTTGTTTGCTACCAGGAACATAGAATCTTAACCTTTGCTGTGGCTGCACTTCCTGCCAGGGGAATATTTGCTTTGGTGCAATCTAGGAGAAATTTGTCATCATTCCTTTACGGTAAAATGATACCATTCAGGGATTAGAGCAGGGATTTCCCCAGCGTGGGCTGACGTCCCCCAGGTATGCAGCCTTTGCATCATCAGAGCAGCTTACCACATCAGTTTGTCCTCTTGGAAGGAGTTGCCAGGCTGGACAATCTTGCCTTTGTAGTAGCAGGGACATTCATCTGGAGTTACACATTTCTCCTCGTCATTGAGGTAGGTCCCTTCAGGGCAACCACAGCCCTCCATTGGAGTGATCTGAACTTTACACAGCGGATCGGGTTCGTCCAGCGAGCGGCAAGACTGGTTACAGTACTTCACACTATAGTTATAAACCATAGTCTCAGGACACTCCTCAGAGGGATCTTTGCAAGAGAAATAAAATGGATGTATGGCCTTCTCTGCAATCATCACTCATGCTGTTAATGCAGCTTTCTGCATGTTGGTACCCATAAATGTGCTTTTTTCAAACTAGAAGATCTTGTCTCCCGGTGGTCTGGGTGAGGTCTGCTCACATATCCTAAACTATGTGACACTGAATACTGAAATGCTCAGCAGGGAATATCCTGACTGAATAAAGGAATCAGTAAAATTTTGTAATTTGTACAATTAACATTTCTTTCTTATGCCAAGAACTGAAACAAATAGCTTCTGACTTGTCCTTGTGGTTAAAAATTAATTTTCTGTCCTTTACTAATAATTTCTTTGACTGGGAATAGTTAAAGAAATGTAAAGGGTAGATTTTGACGTTAAATGGGTGGTACCAAGGAACTCTGCTAATCGCTTGATGCTACTGAAGAAAGTGTGTTTGAATTTTCATAGGTGTCTTGAGCAAAACTCTTGCTGTCATCCTCTGGGGAAATAAGAAACAACAGTTTCTATAACTTCTGGGTGGATCAAATGGTTAAATACCAAAATCTAAAGAGCTCAGCTGACTCTGTAAGACAGTGAAAAGCTGATTAATTTTCACAGGCTACCACAAAACACCTTCAAAACTCTGCCATAGAATCTGCAGTAGTGATCCATAGGGATAGCATCAAATAATGTCAGGAAATATCAGCCACATTAAGGCTGTGGTTTTCAAGAAAGCCTGGCATCCAGATTCCTTTGAAATTCAACAAGAACTGGGGATCTAGTCATCTAGACTGCTTTCTAACTAACTAACCCCCATAGATATAACTCCACAGATGTTCTTCAGATACACACATGTACTAGACAGTACAGGGCGGTTGTTCATGGGTAATTGTGCTAATCAACTTTGCAGCAATGTTATCACCATATCAGCAACAGGTTCCATGCTTAAACAAAGCTCTGCATGGCTTTCCAGTCCATGACCATAGTACACGTTCTTAGATTAATTAGTGTTCTAGGTTTGTGAACACGTTCAACTCCACCACCTCCACCAACAAAATCCGGTGGGTTTCCTGGTCTTAGCTGGAGCAGACACAATACCCTGTGTATAAACTGGGCAGGCCATATTCTCCTGCTTTATAGGCATACAATGAAGATGCAGCAACTGGTATTTGTAAATAAAAAAAGGCCAAATAAGGAAGTTATTAATAAAGATGTTGAACATGAGTTTTCATAAGATTTACCTGAATGGATGTCTCATTTGTTAGCTGTACAATAAAATAATGTGTTTACTTTCTCCCTTTAATTTTTAATAGAGGAAAAAAATTAATTTTGGTAAAGCAAGATCTGGTAAGAAAAAGGTTATTTGATGGTACTACTTATGGTCACAGATTTGAAATCTTAGATTGCATACATAGAGCTGGAGGTGCAAATGCAGAGAACGTGAGCATACCAAATATAGCTTCAAGCTAGCTAGCACAAGGAGCACTAAAAAAACCAGTACCATGACTTAACAGAGGGAACTGACCCCAGTGGTCTTCTGGGTAACCAGTAACTCAAATAATGGTTCATGCTTCCACTAAAGATTGGGTCACATAAGCACACTGCCAACAGTTAGCTAGTAGGATTTACTGATTTCATACACTCTACTGACTGCAAGGCAGACATGCCCTCAGGATATAACCTGCCTGGGATGCTGCCTGCAGCCCGGCTCAGCTGGACACAGCTGCAGGAGCTGGAAGAGCCTTTCCAACCCCAGCAATGGGACAGACCACAGGCCTATTTATTCTTTCACTCATGAATAGTGCAACCTTCAATCTTATCACAGGCATGTCCCCAAAAGATTATTTCTTCTTAAATAAGGCCTAAAATATTTGCACTGATTAAGCCATTAGCGTGGTTTGGTTTGTGTTGTTTTTTTTGTTTTGTTTTTTTTTTTTTCCCAAGGTTACTGTACTGCTTGGATCAATATGAACTACTGAGCCATGAGTCCACAGATTTCAGTCTAACCCATGCTGCAAACCAGCCTTGTTTAGACATAAAAAATGTCAGTAATTCTATGTTGATAACAAGGCTTTCAATAAACACAGACTATGTCTAGTACATAAATCTTCTGATTATAGGACAATTTGCTGTGGATTACACTGTGTTCCCTTTGAATTATTTCAGCACAAATTTGTTAAATTGTTCTTACTGCAATTTTAAAAGCCTTAGACAAAGCACCATAGTGGTTACATTGTTTGTCTCCATTAAATACCCCAGCTAGCCTCTAAATCAGGCAATTAAATAGATCATACCTGCATCAAATCTGCATTAAAATAATTGTTGTTAAGTTTCCTATTCAGATGCTATTGGTCAAGTAACCAATACATCTGTTTTCATGTTGATATAGGCAAATCTCACTTGAACTATCTGATTGTCAGTGGAAAAATGGAAATGTTGAAGTAAAATTCGGAAGATGGGACTTGTGAGATTTATTCTCAGCTCTGATGCCATCTCCTAATAAACTCTGGCTGTGCTAAAGATACACACATGTGGACTCCGAACCCACAATTTAGTGACAATGTGTGTGTCCAAGAAACTTTTATTCATTTGTTAGCCACTCCTGAGCTGAAAATGCCTTTAAACACTTCCACATTCTCAGATTATCACCAATATATATTTACTAAAAATCAGTACGATTTTACTGTAACATGGAAAAATATCGTTAATGAGAGTGATACCATTTGCGTGGGAAATAGGGCTGACATAAACTGCAAAGAAAGTATCAGAATTAAAATACATGTCAAGGTCCACGTGTTCAAAACTAACCTAATTGCAACTCCTTCTTGTGATTTGATTAATACACTTCATATTCTTTTGCTTCTCTGACTACGGAATTCACCTAGCATTTTACACAAGGAACATGCATCATAAGCGCATTAAGTGGACATGAACTGCTTTTGGCAGGCAAAAAATTTTTATAAAATCTATGTTACACTGTTTTTCAAAGACCTACTAAGTTGATGACTAAGCACAAAAGATACAGACTGCCACAGGCTGCTCTCTCCTGAAGCTGTTCCCCAGTATCCCAGTATCCCTACCCAAGGTATTTTAGGATGCATACCACAGATGCCCTGCCTCCAGCCCTTCAGGGACACGCCTGCTGTAGCACAGTCTCTGGAGTAGGTAGACAGCACACTACACAGGGCAACTTCACTCTTCTCAGCATTGCAGGTGTCATACATACATTTCTAGGAACAGAAAAGGACATGGGTATTATTATGCCCTGTCCACAAAAGAAACAGGGAAATATAGCAATTCAAAGAGAAGCCAGCCAATACATATATTTTAGAAAGCATTATTACCAATGAAACTTAATTTGTAATACCTCTAAGAGAAAGTGTATGCTAATGAAATACTGTGCAAACCTGAGAAATAAGAAATCAATTACAGTCATGCAACCGCAACGACGTTATTCCTAACACAGGTGAATAGATGAATAATAAGAATAATAAGGGCACCTATAATTCATCAATGCACTAAGAAATGTCTATACCAGCTTCTCATGAGGATGTACAATCTAGGACATGTCAAAATATGTCACCTGAAAATATACAGAACTGAAAACACTGCATAGCGGTGACTGGCACTTGTGTACCTATGGAGTGTGTGGATAAGATACACCCAATCAAATGACAGGTGCATAACAGAAGACAGTTTAATAGGAAATCATATGTAATGACATCTAATGAACTAGTTAGGTAAGAATAAAGGAGATTCAAAGCTCAAGTTCTTTTAATTGTGTGGCTGGATGGAAGAACCCAGATACAGCCAGTCACTCAAGAGCAGTAGGGTCATACTGCATAGGTGGTGACTTATCCTGCCGTTACTGATGTTGTGGAGAATGCTGCCATGAATGATGGTTTAAAATCTGATGAGATCACCGGGAAAAACAGACATGTCCATAAGAAACTGGTTTTTACTTTCCCTTAATTGAAAATTGCAAGTTCCTATTTTACTTATAGTTAAGATGAATTCTCAAGCAGACATATTTTCTGAGGGAAGCGTGAGAGAGGTAAAGCATAAGCCATATTTTTAAAAGTGCTTGAAGACATATTAAATTTTAGATAAAATTTCAGGCCCAGGTATTTTCTCAGTAAGTTGTATCACACACACACCCCCTACATGAATTTTCTGTGGTTTTGCAGAAACTTTTTACTATTCATATAAATGCAGCAACTCTCTAGTTCAGCCAACTTCCTTAGCAGCATTATAGAGCTGTACACCAAGAGTATTTTTGGGCAGCTTCTTGCATTCTAAATTTGAGGAGACTAACATGATTCCACAGTAATAAATGGGATATAAACAATGTAAATCTAGTATATATTCTCCCCCTAGATGTGACTTTTAAACCAAGTCAGAGGGAATCCATGGAGCTGAAAAAAAATCTCAGTTCAATTCCACGCAGAAACACTGATTTGGCCTTTGAAAGAGTGAACAGTTTTCAAGAACAGTAAACCCATTTTTTTCTGCTTCTGGATCATGCAACAGAACTGTCAGTGATGGCAGTCACTTGACGTTTTCAGGGCTGCAGCCAAAAAGGTCCATCGTATCTTGCATAAACTTTCATTTTGCTATTTTTCTCATCAGCATCAGTGAACTTCTTTGTAAAAAGGCATTACTGTAACCTATTTCACTGCCTTAGGCCAGACTACCTTCGTGGCAGATCAGTCTCTCAACTAGATTAAACCACCCATTTGAACCAGTGCCTTACCTTGATGTACACAGAAGTGTCTACAACAGAGTGGCAGGCAGCAAACACACTGCTTGTGTTAGACAGAAGAGCACACCAGTGCTGGGCAAATTTTTCTGAAGCGGGAAAAAAATATCATTGTCCATAGTCACTTAAACCACATTAATATCTGAACCAATATTCTTCAGGTATCACACAGAACTAGAATGTCTTGAAGTGTTCAGATAACGCCAGAAGGAAATACAGGGCAATAACATATCAAGGTGATAAATACAGTTGGATGGGTGAACAGCCATCTCCCTAAGAGAAAGGTTTCACCTTCCAAGTACTAACACATTACTGTGTCTGGATTTGCAGAACATCCGCAAAAACTTCCCATTTTCATTATTCTCCATCAAACTTTCCTGTTTCTTTGCAGTCAGGAAATTCTTTATAGTCAAGCAATAATACCAAGCATGTAATAATCAGTAAGCTGTGTGGCTCTGAGTTGCAGCTTTAATTACATGTGGCAATACCTAGAGAATACCAGTCTGAATCTTATATATATCCAAACCCAGCCAAAGTGAGAAATCAGACAGGGCACCAGGTATAGTACAACGCTTGCTGAAGTCAGTACTGTTGATAACTTACTCCTTTTGACTTCAGTACATCTGTAACAACCTAGATTGGATGAAGATCTTGCCCAAATATTGATAACCAAATATGCTCTGCCTTAAACCTAAATTGTTCTCATTGATGCTGTGTGTGCTTTTCAAGTCATCAGTGAAGAAGGTGTTGGGTCTTTCTCCAGCAGTGAAGGTTTCTTTGTTTTAAAAGCAAAGCTGTCACCTTGAACACCTGTAAAACCCCATGTGTTCTCTCTAGTAACAGCCTCAATGGTGATGGCTTTTGATGCTTGTGAGATTTCTAAAGCTTTTTTAGTTATCTGTCATGTGAAAATTATTTAGCACTAGTAATCCAGGGACAAGAAGTCTGCTACCTCTATCCACACTGTTTGAACAAGGATCTTCAAAGCTGTCTTCAACATCAAAACAGCTGGCTCTAGTTTTCCATGAGTTACCAAAAGCAGAAGCTGAATCTTCCACAGCTCCAGTGACTGTTCTGAAGTCATCAGTTTGGATATTATTGAAATTGCCACAAAGACCTTGTGTGGGTAGCAGGAAAAAAAAAAAAAAAAAAGAAATTAATTCGTGAGTGTAAGAGGAATGGCTTCTAGATGAACACTCTTAACTCGATAATGGACCTTGCCTGAGATAAGCTCGTTTTCTGTCAGACTTCCTGATTTTCCCACAAATCAGACAGGATCATGTCTTTAGAGTGTAATTATTATTTTTTCTGCATTATGTAGCATTTAGTGATAGCACAGAGATTAGAAGCTGCTTAAATGTGCTTCAGTAAACACTGGCAGACAAAAACACGTGCCTTCCCGAAAAGATCATAAGCAAAGGAAATTGCAAAAGCAAACCAAAATGGGTTGGAGAGGCAGGATGTAATCCCATTACAGGGATAGCAAACAGAAGCACAAAAAGCTTAAATGATGTAAACAGGAGATTGATGGAAAAAACAAGAGCATAGCTGGCATCTTGTAAGTCTCTGATGAAGGTTTGCTTTTACAGATAGAGTCTAAAAAACCTAGACACACTAAACATCACAGAGATTATCTAATTTTCTTCAGGAAACTGAAGGGTTTAGCCAACACTTTGTTTCAGGAAGACTATAGAATTAGCTCTAACATACCAAAGTCAATATAAAATCAAATAATTTGTTCACTTAAGGTGATAGACAAGCAGCTATAACTCAATTTAATAGAAAACTGAAGGAAGATGATATGTCCTACCAGATGTGCGATTCTGATAAGAATGACCAACTGTTATGGAGAGCTGCATTACAGGTTTCATTTGCGCTTGAATCCGCACTCCAGTTGAGCTCAATATTTGGACGAAAAATGTAGAGGGTCTGAAGATGGTGATGCCATCTAAAGAGGAAAAAAAGAAAAGAAAAAAAAAAAAAAAAGATGCATGCACCTGCAAATCTTTATGAAGCTGAGTAAATAGGAACTCCTCTTTACCAGTGCATCCAGTGTAACGCAGGAATTCCCACGGAGTCCCAGACCTAGTATCCACCTAATTCAAATGACCTAACAATGAGCAGGATCGTGTGCTTTTCAGAGAAAGGGATAGGAATCCCTGTGTAAATAGGTGTAGGCTAGTCTGGGGGAGATGTGAAGGACATTTACCTTTGCTTACTGGCAGCTTCACAATGAAATTGTTCATGTAGATATTTCCACAGGAACATATTTTTATAGTCTGCAGGGAAAAAGAAAAAGCCCATAGTAGTGAATGCATATGACATGAGACAGATAATAGCAACACTTCATTAAGCATTAAGAAGTAGCGTCTTCAAAACATGATCACCCCTGGGGTCAATATAGCTCAGTGTCTGGATGCCATACTGTAACGTAGATCAAATCTCTAGGCCATTTTAATTCCATTTTTGTTAAAAATGAAAAACCCTCTCCATAAGCAACAGTTTTTATTGAGTGCTCTCACATACCTAAGAGGTTAGTTAACTTTTTCAGCACAACATGTGAGATGTTACGTGAAGTTTTGGATCCACCCCATTGGAAATGTAACAATCCCAAAATGAGAGCTACCCGACTCAAACTCCCTCAGTAACCAATGGAGGGAGACAAGCCCCTCCAGAAGAACTCGTCATACCTTGGGCCGACTTGTCCTTTGGAGATCTCCATCTTTATTGATTATAGAATGAGATTAAGATGATGGATCTCCTAACAAGGTTAGGACTGCACCAGTTAAGCACCAGCTGGACAGAATGTATCTGTATATATTTAGGAGTGCAAAAATACCAGCCCTAACTCATCTTCCGCTGAATTAATTGAATCATGGCATAATCTTCAATAGGAGAAATTTCTGGCTTTCATTTGGAAAATTCTGCTATTTCACTCACTGCATTAGGAAAAACCTCTGAACTCAGATCAGTTGTAAACAAAGGGGATCTTTTCTCATAAAATTATCAATCTTTCAAAAAGAAACAAGTGAAAAAGTTCGAACTCGTGAAAAAGAGAGAGAAAGTCAACAGGGATAATTTTTAGTCATATACCTCTAAAGAAAATGGGAAAATCAGAATCCAAAAAAACTTGAAAGAACTCTTGTAGAACAAAACTGAATAAACACATGCACTGCATCATCTGCTGGCATTAATCTTGCAGTCTCAGGACTGCAACAGATCAAAATGAGTCCATAGTGTTAGAGAAATCCCATCTTTGAACCTAAATAAAAGTGTCATATTATGTGTCACTAATTAAAGGAAGTTACTTACAGTTCTTCCCAGTGTGACTAATACATTCTTTAAGCAAGTCATTGTCTTTGATGTCCCACACTGAACGATCTCTCCAATCACCACAAACGTGTCATCAGTATTCTGAAAACGTGTGAGAAAAGGGATGTGCAGGCATTGTTAGTATGTTAGAGGAAGTGAGCTAGAAGAGAAAAAATGTGTCTCTAAAGAGCTGAAATGGAATAATGCAAGAACTGGGGCATTTACTCTCTGACTGCAAACTGCTTTATTTTACTGCCAAAATCAATGATGTTCACTGCCTTTCCTCTGCACCTGTTTCCTTGCTATCAACCTGTGTAGATCACATTTCCAGAATGTCATGTGGAATTCAACCTTTTTGCAGGAATTTTTGCTCATCCACTTCTTTTTAACAGTCATACATGAAGAAAGCTTCAGAAGAAATGTTTAAATCTACGCTAATACAACCACTAAGAAAACAAATTCATTAAAAAAACAAAGATGTAAAATTATGTTGAAGCAGCAAAACTTTGATGCTAAGCATCAAGCAATTGACTTGCAATCCATTACAAATGGGGAAATTTATGGGATTTAAGACTGAGCCTGTGTTGAAGTGCTTTGCTGGATTGGTGCCATTTAATTAAATTAAGCCATATCAAGCTCCAGCAGAGCTTAATGCCTCATGCTCTTCAAGAGATTTAGGAATGAAACGGGAGATTGTTCATACCTTGGCTAAGACATAATGGCAGTTGCCATGAAAATTGAATCTCTTATTATCGAACGTTGTTATATGGAATCCTCCATCTATATTGCAGATTCCGGAACAGGGCAGAGAGATACAGCTCCAGTGACCTCCTTTGCAAGTACTGTACAAATCCCAAAAAGGAGCAGTTAGAATAAACATAGCTTTAAAAGAGCAAAGGTGAGACAACATCTTGATCTCAATCTGCACAGATGACACCCTCTTTGTCTTTTTAACTTGTTATTTGGCTGCTTATTAAATCTCTGTGAGAGGAAGACTTTCAATTAGTCCCTTAAAGTGTGAAGGTTGAATGCTTCTTAGTGAGAGAGTTAACTGCACTGGGCTTTGAACTAGCTATGGGGTCACCTCCAAGGGAAATCTTACAGTAAGCATCTACTACCGACCTCCAAACCAAGATGGTAAGGCCAACAAAGCAATATTTGGGTCACTTAAGCAAGCTTTGGGTCAACAGAACCTGATTCTTCTGAGTGATTTCAACTGTCCAGGTGTCTGCTTGAAGAACAATACAGCAGCTCACACGTCATCCATCAGATTCCTGGAATGCCTAGAGGACTGCTTCCTCATACTAATGTTAGCTGTGCCAACCAGGAATGAGGAACTGCTGGATTTGCTACACACAAACCAAATAAACCTGGTTTGTAGTATCTTGGCTAGTGATAGCTTTGGCTGTAGTGATCTCAATATTGTGGAGTTTGGGAACCTGCTGAGGACACTGCAGGTTAGTACTAAGACCAAGGATTTTAGATTTTAGAAGGGAAAACTTCAGCTTGCTCAGAGCCCATTTGAGAGGGATTCTGTGGGAAGTTTCCATGGAGGATAGAGGAGTTAGCAAGTGCTGAGAGTTTTTCACAAATGCACACTTGGAAGCACAAAAACAGTTCATCCCCTTTAAAGTTAAGGGAAGTAGGTAGAGCAAAAGACCCCACTGGCTTAACTATGAGCTTCTGAGTCTGCTCAATACCAGAAGAGAAGTGAACCAGAGATGGAAAAGCAGACAAATATCCACTGAGAACTACAAGGGCATTGCCAGGGTGTGCAGGGATGCAGCTGGAAAAGCAAAAGTTCATCTTGAATTGAAATTGGCCAGAGAATCACAGAATCCTTCAGGAGAATCATAGAATATGATTATCCTTCCGAGGGATACTGAGTTGATTAAGCAAGAAATGTTGTTCAGGGCCTAAATCATTTACTTGACTTTTTAAAGAAAGAACAAACTGCTTCAGGCAGGATCTTGCAACATTTTAAGCTGCTGATGACACTGTTCAGCAAGTTGTTGATGCAACATTTCAGCAGCTAATTGTGGAGAACCTGAGATAATGAGCAGTTAGAATTCTTAGAGCAGTGCACACAAGAGAACAGCCCAGTCATGTTAACTCGGGCTTTGTGAGGAGTAAGAATGTGGCTATACGGAAACCATCCAGAGCCAATCAAGTTCAGTTCCTCAAAACTGCAGGTTTTGTGGAGTATTACCTTAAAATGCAGGAAATATTCGATCCAGAGGGGTTTGCAGAACACCTGGCCTACCCCGACATGCACAGCGTATTTCATTCCTCTCTATAGTAAAGGTTAGGCTATGGTCAAGAAATGATGCTGTGTCACAGGAGCTCAAATAACACATACAGCTGTTCATTCACTGGATAACTCACAGTAAGAAATAAAACTGGTTTGAGAATAATATACCTGAAGTCTTATCACCTTTCAGTAGTGTAGAGTGGAGATGGGTTCAAGCTACAGGGTTTTTTCTAAAACAAATCATTCTCAAGGATCAGGACTTCTGAGATCCAGGACTTGAAACAGCCTTTTGTAGATCTAGAGGTGGTTGGAACTGTAACTGGTTAACATGGTATGGCTCCTTGCCTCACTTTAGGGACCAGTGCCTCTGAACTAATCATCAAAGAGTCTCATTCTTCTGCATTCTGAAATCTTGATCTCAGTTTTTGCTGGCAGTTCCAAGTGAGGGTGATAATTATGTGAGGTTGTGGACTCCCCCAAGTTTCATGTACTGTTGAAATTCAGACCCAGGTTTTGCATTATTATTAAAGACAAATGTTAGTAATAAGGGGGGAAAAAATAATAAAAGAACAGAATACAACTCATGAACACTCTGAAATAAATGCCTCTGCCTTGTTAGTGCAATCAAGTCCGCAACAGTACCAGTTTTGGCAGGGAGTGGAGTAAGTCCCTCCAGATGAGTAGACTTTGCCTTGAAACATACAGGGGCAGCTGTCTCTGGGGATGCATTTTTTGCCACCGAGGTCATCAAGGATGGTTCCTGTTCAGACACATTGGCTAGTTAATACGTCTTTGGTAAGTCTGGGAAACACCATCAAGGAAAATTAGAGTAAAGAAAAAACTCTGGACTATTGAGCATTTCTGGATGGGGATATGTTTTAAGGAAAACACCACACTAGGCCCTTTCGGGTGTTAATGGATGGGAAACATTTCTTACCAGACCTCATAGGAAAACGGTGCAAAACCCAAAGAATATCTCTTCATGCTACTGAAATTTGTCACTGTGAGCCAGTTTCCATCCTTTTCTAATAGTGAATCTAACAGAGATCAGACCCCCATTTAGCTTCTACTTCTTGTGCAAACTTGCACATGCACAAACCTGGCAATGCGTTATTACATGTGACTTCACCTACAGCAAGATCCAGCGCCATAACAGGGAGGCGCCTCTTCACACATCTTCACCTGCATTCTTACTGTCTAGAGAATAACCCTCCTTTTCCCACATCTGTACCGTTTTTCTCTCTAGTCCTCAGAAACCTTTCCCTTCCCTCCTCCAGTGTCAGGATCTTGACTCTTTAGAGACCTGGATCTTCCAATAAGAAAGTTGTTAAATCATTCTAGAAAAAAAAGTTTATTAATTTGTTTTAGTGTAAAATGTTAAAGGAAAAAAAAAATGCCACTAACTGAAAGGGAACAAACTCCCTCTTTGTCCCTTGATGTGTGTGACCCATTGGAAGAAGCGCAATGCCTTACCAGGAGGACAGAAACAGCCATCTGTACATGGGGCTTTACAGATCTTGCTTCTTTCTGGGTCAGCGCATGTGTCAGCACAGGAGTTTCCACATTCCATGTACTCCATGTTGTCTGGGCATTCCTGATCTGCAAGACCAAAAGAAAATAGGGTATGTTAATGATATATTTATAAGACCCCTCAAATCATTGTATCACCACCCAAATCCTTCCTCCTCCTTTCCCCTGTATCTCGTTTGCTAAACTTTCTATCCAGATGTGTCATGTTTGTTTAACCTCTAAAGGAACTTTTTATGGTCACTTTTACTTCATCTTTGGAGAAAACAGTACTGCTGGAAAATATGTTATTTCACATTATTTTACTAGCTCAAGGTTGGCTGAAGTCATGATGCAAGCACAGAACACCGGATAATAGTTTGTTCTTGCCTGAAGCATCAGTCATTCTGGCATTAATTTTCTATCCCAATCCACACCAGCAGTTTGGGAGAATTACTTGCAGTCTTCCCCCTGGGTTTACTGAGTACGAAAACACAGGGTAAGCTAAGGACAAACACATTAGACTTCTCCGTGACTTCTGACTAGATGTCAACATTTAAAACAAGGCTATTCATGAGTTAAATGCATGGTAAAATTCAAAACAGAACTGGAGAAAACTTAGCCATAAGGAGGAGGGGGATAATATTAAGTTATAGTTCTAATTTAAGGAGCAAAATCAAGTTAAATTTGTAGGAGCTTTTTCGTTAACAATATTTTGGACAAAGTACTTCTATAGATTGATTCACAATAGTTAACAGATCTCCTGGTTTTGCTCTGCTGGGATCAGAATACATACATTTATGCCTGACCTGAAAGAAATCTCCAGAGCAGTAGTTACTTACAGCAAAGTTCTTTGGTTCTCCATTCCCCAGGGTCTCCCTTCCTGAGGACACAGTCTCGAGAATACTGGTTTAAAGTGCTGCATATGCAGCTGGAAACCAAATCAGAGTGAGAAGAATTAATTGCACAGTGGCACATGTCTTCAGTGCAGGTCTCTACATAGTCATCAAATGCAACGACTCTGGGGCAATTGCCGAAACGGGACATAAGTTTCTTGCATTTTTTTTTCTGTAAAGAAGAAAAGAATGACAATAAAAGCAATACCTGTCATTTTACCAACTTTCGGGTTTAAGGATGCACACCCCAATTCTTGATGATGCAACTCCAGGGTTACAGGATAATTCAGGTTGGAAGGGACCTTGGGAGATTATCCACTCTTACTTTCTGTCATGAGGTCCTTTTTCTTGGACTGTAAACTGTCATTCAGTCGTGCATTTTCCCATTATCTATTTCTTTAACACTTTAATAGTATATTCTTTAATCTAAAAGATCAACATTTTTCTCAGATTCATGGGTAGACTCCCAAAAAATTCTGTTCAGTGCATGCTCTGTAATTAACGCTTGTTTCAACACAGCCTCTCCAGGGCTGTTGTTCAGGAAGGTTTATACTTCTTGGCCACTTATACTTACATATTTACTGCATCTATTGTCTTCCCTCCTAGGATGTCTTCCAGTGTGGTCATCTGGACTCACATCAGCACACTTTTCTGATGGATCCTCTACTTTGTGGAAGTTCCCAAACTGCCTCGGATGCATTTTATACCCTGCAAAATCCCCGGAGGCATCTGAGTAACTGCCTGCAATTCTTTAGATCAGTCAATGGGCTATAAAGATGCACTTAATCTTTGGGCTCTAAGGCAGTATTCTCTTCAGCAAATGCCCCAATTTAACCACAGCATCCATATTGTAGAGGATGTCAGCATCATATATGTAACTTCTGCTGAGCTAAAGCCAGGAATCTTGCACACTTGTATCAATCGCATGAGTCCCTTAACCTTTCTATTCCACCATATCACTTCGAAAGACTTCTGGTTTTTATGAGTGTATTTGATCTTACAGAGTTTTGTATTTGCATGTGTAATGATCATACATTTTAGTTTGCCTTCTACTATCACAACCTAGTGGGTGCCTTAGGTGCGTATGTTTGCAATCATCTGGAAATCTATTACTTTTTACAGGCTAGAGAAGTTGGGAAGACAGAGCAAGAGGAAGACAGGCACACAGTGCATGTATGTAACAATTACACTAGCTAGAGGAGTGCATTTTCCCAGTGCATTACCAGAAACTCGATCCCAGACGTGAGAAATCTTTCTGACAAAGTTTGAAATTTATAAATTTTTATGGAGAGTATGCATTAATTGCCATTCTCTGATTATTTTTCTTTTTTAAAAAAAGGTTTAATAGACAGATTTCTGACCAGGTCTATTGTCCTATAATGACTCAGTCCCTTGAGAGCAGGCCTGAGGGAATGACTTCCACAAAAGCATTGTTTTCAGGTGCTTTACCACTAGGTTTTCTGGAAACAGAAGCCCTTCTAAAGCCCTCAGCTCTAGGAGCCATGTGACTTGCCAAGGCTCTCAATTGATACTAAATAATATGACGAATAAAGTTTCAAGAAGAGATACTCCATGCAGAAACAGGATTTTTCTTCCTGAAAATTATTTTCCTCAAGACAAAAGAGTGTGAAAGTGAGAATAAATTTTGGACTTTTATGTGCAGTAGATCTTAGCCTGGGTAGGCAGAATGACTACAGCCTGCTCGACCCAGGGAGAAGAATGTGTTCAGAGCAGAAAGGAGGGATACGGGAGGCCACCTGGTCCACGGATGGGGAACCAGATACATAAAAAAGAGCCTGTTTTTCTTAGAACATTGCTTCTCAACAGCAAACTGTTTTTTTCCAGATAAATTTGAGCCAGTTTCAGTTTTCATCTGTTGCACTTGTGAAGAGCAGAACCATGACTAAGACGTATCTAAAAATCTTAATATGAAATATGAAAATGAACCCCACTACAAGTGGTACTTTTAATGAAATCTCAGGATTCTTTCTGAATGGGTGAGATAGATGATAAAATTTTTCTGGTGACTTAAGAAGATCAAGTATTATATGAAGGGATGATGGCTTCAGTTCTGCAGCTAATATCCCAGGATGCAGGTTTCATTTCAGCTCATGCAATCTGCTGCAGAATTGTAGCCTCAGCTGTTTGCTGTGTTGGCCTCTTTCCAGTTCAGTGCAATATCTGAAGGTGTCAGTGGATGGCACCACGGTTTTTGCAAAGATGCTCAGTGAAATCTCCCTGGCTCAGTGATGATACTTGCATTTCATTACAGAAGCAAAAATGATCACACTTGATATCCAACTGTAAAATGATGAAAATGGAAGGACAGAAAATGCACTTGTGCCGCATTTGAGCCTACCAGGTCCTTAAAGTTTGCTACTATCAGTGGGAAACCTGGCAAAATTGCTGCATGATAGTAAGGCAATTAATTTGGTTTAAAGAGGTTTGAGACTCTAGCAAGTTTGCAAACAACAGAGGAATCCAAATCATCCCAGAAACTCTTAAAATACATCTCCTGTACATGGAAATGTTAATGTATTTCAAATTGTCTGTCAGGAAATCTGAAACCCTGCTTAGGAGAAGCAGATATCAAGTTTTGTGTCAGGTCTTAACAGTTCTGTTCTATGTGGAACACGATGTATTCGTGGCCTACCATCCAAAATCAAATCATTCTTCTCACTGCCATCATAGTTCCCACACAGACCACAGATTTTCTCTTTATATGTTTCTTCCAGGTCCAGCTACAAAAAAAAAAAAAAAAAGGAAAGAGGAAACCCAGAGTTTAAAGGCTTTTCCCCTCATCATCAGCACGTTACAAAGTGGTTCACAATAGAAGAGCGTGGTAGCAGAAATGCTCATTACCAATTTGTAGCAGTCTCCTTTTCTGTTACAAAACTGCCAGAAAACTTACCTGCGGACAAGTTGACTTAAATAGGAAGATAATCTTCTAGCAATTGTCATTCTTATCTACTAAAGAGCTAACTGAAACATGCTGAATACTGGGCTAATCCTTTGACCAGTGTCTCCCAGTATAAAGTAACTGGCATATAGACATGTGGTACCTCTTGCAAGGTACTACAGCTCCACTCTGGGCAGGTCAGATAACTGTGCTCTAATGCTGGATGCTGCAAAGAAGCAGCTTCTGGTCAGCTGCTAGCCATATCTAAGGCTTTTTCTAGTCCATAGGCTAAATGGAAAACTTCACAGCATTTCAGGGGCATGTCTGTCCAGCATAACTTGTTCTGTCCATCCTCGGGGGCAGTAAAGAGCCAGATTAGCACATTATTGCCTTGCCAGATAAAACTACTGCACCTAATCACTCCAACATGCTTGGAGATTAGTACTGGCATCACTCAGGTCCACCAAAAAGAGGCAGTGCTTTTCCTACATGTGTGTCACCCTAAAACTGTGTCCACTCTACAGATAGGGCCTGTAATACTTCAGGTATCAGTTAGTACAGGGGAAGGGGAGAAGAAAACACTTAATGAAACCAGAATTTGAATACCACTTGATTGCTTTCTGATTTTTTTTCCCTCTCCATTCACCTTTTGCCCTCTATCTGTCTCTCTGAACTGCAAAACATGATATACAACTTTCATTTATTCATTCTCAGTTCTGATGGTGGAGGATAAGTGTTCACACCCAAATGTGTAAATACGCTGTTGCAAAAGAGGATATTTTAGCAAGGGATGTACAGAGGGGAATTCCCACATAGCAAGACTTTGGAATGAGACAGGCCAAGGTCCGAACTGGCCACACAGATTGGTTTCCCACACAGGATGTGCATCGAGACAGAGCGTAAGTAACAAGTCAGAGCTGGAGGGACTGTCTGTGCTGCTGCCAGGGCCCCGTGGAGGAATAAGATAACTACAGAGCTGCTATCTCCAGGGTTAACAGTGGCACCTTTTGTCACATAAAATCAGTTGGGAATTCCTGGAGGTTGTGACTCCGTGCCCCTCCCCCATGAAACTATTACCTAGTTGCTGATCTCAGCAATTGAGGTGGCCACCAGATTCAGCAGTCAGCTCAGAGATAACTTGTTTTTCATCTCAACCAAAACTCATGTCCCTATCAGCTTGTGGATACAGTGATACCTCCCCCCCCCCCCCCCCCCGCCCCAATCTATCAGCATGGTTCCTGCATCCAGCTCTGCTTTTCATCACTAATGAGGTTCACCAAGAGAAAAACAACTAACTGGCTGTTCATACTAGGAGAGTGTCAGCCCAGTTCCACTTGAGTGTCAGGCCCAGCTTGGAAGTGACTTGGAAGTAAGTACAGGTGTCCTCAATCAGGATGCTCTTCAAGCTGAAGGGCATGGGGATCCTGGAAATTGGAGGGAACAAAACAGATTGCATTGAAAAAAAAGACCGATGAAATCCTATCAGAGATACAGGAAGAAAAACTAGAGTCAAAAGGAGTTAAATAAGCTATGGATATGTTCTTTCCAAGGTCAGCCTTCATCCACACAATGCATTAAATTTAGCTATGATCACTTTGTCCACTATGACCTTTTAACAACCGTAATCCACGACACAATGTAGTATGGTCATGAGTGTGTCAACACTACATTAGTCACCTGACTGATACCAATGCAGCTCTGTTTGTTTACATATCCCGAGGACCTAACCCAAAAGCCTATAAGGAGCAAGATCATGATACTGGGAAAATGACCCTCCACATGAGGATACTGCAGCTTCCCATCATCCCTACAACCTTTCCTTGACATTTGGGGTTCACAGAGCTGTGAAAAGAGCTCTGTTCTGTTACTCAGGTACTGACATGACTCAGACCTAGATTATTTTTTTATCTCACCAATGCACTTACCATTCATTTTCCCAGAGTCTGAAAAAATTAGAAAAATCAGAAAATGGCTTAAAGATAGATTTCTTGCTCCTTTTATTTAGAAGATACATGTGGGCTTTGGTACTACAATTACATCTAAGTGATACTATTCTATATTTGGTTGTTTCTAGAAGGATGTCAAGAGAAGACAGCCCATGTGTTTGCAATTTTCTCTCCAACAAGATTGTGAGGATTTTTCCCAGAGTCAAAGCTTGTCTTGGCCCTTCATACCTATCTATATGCTGGAAGCAGGTCACTGCATTTCTCATGAGGACTACCCTTACAATTGTGCCCAACTTTCAACTACTGTTGCATATGACATTTTACTTGTGGAGTATTTTTACCCTTCTGTTTGCAATGCTCTTTCTGGTTCATTTCATATTGGAATTAAAAGCGTAGATTTTGACTTCTTGAAACTTCTGTCTTTTGTGTAAGAGGATCCCAAGACAAGCTGTGATCTGCAAAGCAGTCCAATTTTCTAGAATAATCTATCTGGAAACAGAAAATGTTTTCTAAAAGGACCATCTGTTCCTGAACAACAACGTACAAGCGTAAGTTAGAAATAATGTTCTGAGAAAAAAAAAAATAAATGAAGGTTTTACAAAATCAAAACCTTCTATAAATAAAGTGTTGATTTAATCTCTTTCCCTTCAACCCTCCCTCCCAAATCAGGAAACCTAGACCTTCTGTTTTTATAACATACACATTGCCTTTTCTTAACATGTTGGTGTTGATCTCTGGGAGATGCAGTTTACATGCTTCTTGCCTCCTCCACCACTGAGGGTGGACTCTTTGCAATACCCTGTTCAAAGTGCTATGAACATATCGTACACAGCCGTTTGCATCTCTGCAGCACAGGACCACTTTCTAGACAGACCACCTGTTGCTAATACATAGCAATAGAACTCCTGTACAAGAAAACAACAGCATGGTCTTTACTCACTTGTTCCCATTCACTGTGATGCCTGTCTCCTTCACCTCCAAGATCATTCCATCAATAGTGACAGTGAAGTAGATCAGGAAGCTATTCTTGGCACTACGCCTGATTTGGATGTTAAAGTCCTGGTAGCTGTCATTGCAGTGCGAAGCAAAGACATATGTGCAGGTTCCAGGAAAAGTGAACTTAACACGGTCAAATGTATGAAAGTGGAAGTTGCCCCAGGTGGCACATTCACTCCTACTGACAGTAGAGACCTGGACTAAAGACAGAGTCATAGGAAGGAGGCTTAGTAATTCACCACACATGAAGTGCTTACCTTTTTTTTGTTGAAAAACATTAAAGGAGATATTTTCAAAGGCAAAAATGTTAACCCCTGGAAGATACTACCTTGTGTGAAGGAGTTTCACCTCACTGAACTTTTGAAGTCCATGTCAGAGATACCTCCAATGTGAGCAGGTGAGCCCAGGCTCCTCTGAAGTTAAATGAGAAGTAGAAGAGGTTCAGCTTCCCTATCTTACATATCTACCTAGGACGAATATGATCCAAGAGTGCATGTTTCTCTCCAGTGTCTATAAAGGTTGTGGAGGGGTGCCAATGTAGATGACATCCCCCAGTATTTACATTGTAGATACTTTTCCACTCTAGATGTCTAAAGTGAAGTGAGGGGAATCCCTTCCTGGCTGCCTAAATCTCACTTCTATTCTTGAAATCATGCTTCTTAACACAGGCAAGACTTTGGTCCAAAGTCTTAAATTGAGTCCCTTTCAGGAGATAGCACAGGTGGCATAACTATTCGGTAAAATGGCAGCTGCTGATCTCAGCAATTGAGGTTGCCACCAGATTCAGCAGTCAGCTCAGAGATACTTGTTTTTCATCTCAACAAAAACTCATGCCTGGGTTGTCTAACTTGTACATCTGTCGAAGGCATTGATACATACTTTAAGCGCATGTAAGACATGACTTCAGAAAACGGTTGAAAATGGGCAAAATTCTTTGTGTTGTTTATTGCAGCACATTCAGGAAAATCATCATAGCAACATCCATCACTGATCAAATCAAAACCAGTCATTAATGTACTCAGTGAACTCTAGAATATTATTAAATACTCCTACCTAAGAACCAGCAGGGGAACACTGAAAAATTCAGATCTTGATGTTAGAAATGCATAACACAAGTGCCAAGAAGTCCTTACAGAAACAGCTATTTAGAGGGACTGTCATTTGCCATAGACATTGACAGCACTAAAATGGAGTAGGGTAATTTAGCACTTTTCTACACAAGGAGGGGAAATGAGAAAGTCTGGCTATTCTTGGAAGAGGAGTTGCTAAAATTACTAAAACTGCAATAATTATCACATCAATTCTTTGTGTATTAAGCAACTGGGAGAAGTGTAAGACATTCGAAACCAAAGCAGGAGGTAACAGTGCAGCAGACCACAAAAAATGTGATTACTCCTAATGCAGTATTTCATACTGGTCAATCAAGCCTAGCAGGAATTACGGTAACATACTTCTATAAAGAATATATGTGAAATGTGTTGAAAAGGGTGTCACCGTTTTTTTTATAAGGCAGGCTTCTTCCAGAGAGTCTCCTCTTTAAGATTAGTCACTTAGGACATAAACCAGTTGATAGTAGTGAAAGAAAAAAATTAAAATACTTAAATGGTTGACATTAAAGATGACAGTGTACAATGTTAAACAGTATCTGGAATGCCTACAGATCTTACATGAATAAATTACACATTTTCATTTGACAGCTCTATTTCTCACCTAAGGAGAGCAATATGTGAGCAAAAAATCTGAGAATGAGATTTTTTTCTTACCTATCTGAACTGGTTCTTTGCCCTTGCAACAACTCCAAATTAGGCAGAAGATCCAAAATGACCTCCCCTTTTTTATTTCCATCTTGCCATGAAGCAGTAACTTGAAAATCCTTCCAGGGAAGTGTTTTTTTCTTGGCTTATAGGCAGTTTTTTATAGTCCAGGAATTTGGCGTGAGAACAAAACCTTGACGGCAGGGTCCCTGAAAGGTGGAGCTTCATTCAATTTTCTTTCAGTGGTTCACGTTTAGCACCCAGCAACCTCCTGTCTTTCAGACAAGACAGGCATAGAGTTTGCTCTTGCTTTATGTGGAGACAGAGAGCTGTCCTTTTCTTATTCCCTTTCTTTAATACAGGTCCCCCCACCTCTACAGTGTTGTTTTTTCTTTGGCAACAATAGTTTTCTTATTTTTGTCTGATCAGTAATAAGAAATCATTGCCTTCTTTCAGGGCTTTTCTCTGGCTTGTATGTCAGCACAGTCCCCCAGCTCAAGAAAAAGTGTTGCCTCTGTTAGCTTGATGGCAACTTCGAAGTGTTAGAGCAAAAAATATTGTAAAGGTCAGGCATAATGTATAGTTTATTTAGAGCAAAAACTTCTGGCAGGAGGGCAACGTCCTTTAAGAAGTGTATCCAAAATATCTTACCACAAAGGCCAGAGACTCCTTCAACAGACTAGGAGTGACGTTAGTGCACAAAGTGCAAACTTCTCACCTCTGCTGCACGAATGGGATTCAACTGCATCACTCAGACATGGAAAGTTAATTTATTCTTTAAGCACACAAAAGTGGTGGTTTCTCCAAACACCACTTTCTCCAAAAAGCAGGGACCAAGTCCCACCAAAATGTAGACCACAATTCCTTCCTTCACCTCCTATATTATATATTACACCCTTGCTATCCGAGTGCTTTCATACCCTATCTCATACCCATAAAAAATGCAGTGGGCTTAGTCATGAAGTCATCTACATTCCACAGTAGGACAGCTCTTAGAGACCCTGTCACAGTGGTTTGATGTCAGTAATTTTAGGGTCTCTTTTAGAGATCTACTTGCTCTGTTGGCGCAAGCTGACCTAGTGTTCCTTCACCTTATTCGTGCCATGTGGGAGCTGCTCCTGACGCAGAGGAAGCCTCTCACCTATTCCCTGCAAATCAAACACAGGTAACAGTCCTTCCCACACTTTCAACTCTTCCATGCCCCTTTGGGAATGCACTAATGCCAGAATGATTGCCAGTAGTAAGTGGGCACATATACAGTTTAAAGTGGGAGTAGTTTCACCCCTGTTGCAAGTCCTCAGGTCGAGTGTCTCTGTGCACTCCCTGGGGAATATGCATGGCCTTTTATCTGCTTGGCAGACAGCAAGCTGGTCCTTGAGGACTGCGCCTTGCTCACTGCTTTACCAAGCTTTCTGGCATTTACTGTGTCCCAGAGCTGGCCCACTGTTTCTTTCAGTTGTTCCCCCTACGCAGTTATGACCTGCTTACCAAGTGACTTATAGAACTGCAGGTGCAAACATCTGCCAGATGAAGATTTGCTGCTGCGGTTGCCCTTAAGAAAATCCTGCACTAACAGGTGAGAGCATTGTGCCGTACATGAAACATGAGTTCGTGTTACCCCTTTCCCACTGTCCGTGCCCCATTAATTCCATTGTCAGTCGCACTTGAGGCAGGGCACTACTGGAAGGTAAAGTCTGTTCTTGAAGCCCTGCCAATTTGGCTGGAATACAGAATGAACAACCTTTACGGCACCAGTAATGGAAGTAATAGGCTTCTGCTGGTTTTCCTTTTAATCACAACATATCTGCCTGCTGATCGCCATCCGAATAGTTACAGAGTAAACCAGCAGAATATCTAGTAGATAAACTGAACCATGAGAATATGACATTGTAGATAGGAGAATGATCTGAAATCGAGTACAGTGCAATAGTAACACTCAAATTTAGCAGATTCCCCATGGTACCTTTCAAACTGAGTTCTTGTTCATGCCACAGCTTTAATGGCAGGTGTGGGGAAGGGAGAAGAACATGGGTCAGCAGACCACGGACACTGACAAAGAGAGCTTAGTTGAGGATAAAGACAAAAAGATGAAACCTATTAATTCTCCCAAATCAAAGATAGTGTCAAAATCCAAATGCAGAACTCTGTTGAGTTAGAGTCATTTTTTTTTTTAATCATGGTCCTCTTGCTTTCCCATTCCCACCCAGTAAATCAAGACACCTATTTCATTCATATGAGAGCAGAAAGAAGAACAGAACTCTAGGAGTGTGATTCCTGACCCTAGAAAAAAAAAAAAAAATCGCTTTATTCTGAGTGGGCAGCACAAAACCAGCGGGAACCACATATGAACTACTTGCCAACGACACCCTGTAAGTTGGAGTAGTCCTTAGATAACAAAGACACGGTGAGGCTGACCACTGCAACTCCCAGGCCTTTGTCTTTTACATGTGGAGTGGTTCAGGGGAAAGCCAGGGTGGGCAGGAGGGGTGAGCTAAGGCATGATTTCCCCCTCCAAGCCCCACTTAGCACTTAGGAAAAACATTCCAAGTTTAGTCTGGGAAAAACATGAACAGCACATGTTAAAATTGTGTCAAAGGAACAGACAGAATAAAATAAATAGTTCATCGACCCACCATCCATTCATCAGAAAAAGGAGTATTAGTCACCTGAGATCCTCCCCTGAGAAAAAGCAAGAGTACATCACTTGCTGCTCAGAGAAACAGGAAAACCAGTCCTCTTGCTCTGTATCTAGCCATTTTCTTACCTCTGCTTGTCTGCTCTGTTATTTTTTTCATTCCTTTACCATTTCTTGGGGATAACAATTCCTCTCAGTGACTAACCAGAGCTGCTGCTTCTGACTTCTCCACAGAGAGTGCTGGCTACACTCCTTAGAAATCACCAGATGCTTCAATCCCCTGCAATGATTTCAGGGCTACTGACAGGGGAAGGATATTTGCATTCAAATTATGTTTTTATGTTAAAGTGTGGCAACACTGAGGTTTTTGGAATAAAAACATGGTCGTTTTTCAGAAGGAAATTCAGATTGAAGGGAGCTTGTAAATATGTTGATCACTTACCACTGAATCATTGATATTGCAGGCACGCAGATGATAACTATTCCCCCCGCAGTGACATACTGGGATAAATAACTCCTCCCTTTATTGGGCCCTGCAGCATAAGAGGCCTTCAATCTGCTGCAGCTGTACTAGCAAAAAGAACAATTCCTCTTGGCCCCTTTACAGCCCATTTCATGGATCATTTGCCATTAAAGGGTATGTGATTTTAGTAAATACAATAGGTAAATATTAACTCAGCTTCTTTATCACCACTGACTCACTGGAGATAAGCCACCATGAAGCTAATGCAATACACCAGTGACTCACATCTCATATTTTTTAATACAGAATTGGTAAAGAGTCGCTCAGATTGGGGACATCTGGTGAATTAATGCCATTCATAGCCAGCCACCATACTGAAGCCTGGCAGTTGCGTTTGTATCATACCCCTCTGTCAAACGGTGATCCCATACGTACTGTAAAGTGTTAAGAGACCAAGACTTTTCAAACATACCATCCTGGGGCAGTCCAAGCACTGGTGGGTTTAGTTTGGAAGTTCTCTAATATTCTAGTTCATTTCAGGCAAAGCTGATACTGCTTCTTAAAATGTCAATCCACATTAAAATGGTGTTCTACAAGCAATGCCTACATAATGACTCTAGAGAAATGCTGTCTCCTTCATTAACAAGATAATGCTGGCTAGGGAAACAATATTTTGGGTTTGGTGTCAAGCCCTCTTGTGTTGATAATTCACATGATAAAAAGAATCTGAAGTTAATTTAGCAAAATATTTTACATGATTGATGGTTACAATACTAATTTGCACATTCTAAATTGTCAGAAGAATTCAAGAACAACATGGATCATATATTTACCCATGATATAATCACATAAAATTTAGCAAATTCACATCAAAATTTATTTGATCCATCAGGTATGCATTCACCCCTCAGTTTGAAATGACTGGCAGTAAGTATAAGGTGATCTGTAACAGTCAGAGGAAAAGCCAGGAATGGATCTCTGTCATTAAATGTCATTTAAATATATGAAAAATGTCTTCAGTATTTTAATGTTGATAGGAGATGGTTGAGTGTTTTCTTACATTTTGACTTAGAATGAACACAAAGCTCCTTAACCTCTCATCTTGCCATAGGATTTATTGACTTTTCCTGAACTAATCAAGGACATTAGTTACTCCTGTTTGCAAGGAATCAGTTCAACTGCTCTTTTCTGGTTTCTGGTGGGGCTTTTTGTTTTTGTTTTTTTTGGTGTTTTTGTTGTTTTTGGTTTTTTTTTTAAGATGTAGATCTTTCAAAATCCACATACAAGGAATAATGACATGTCTGATTTGTGTTTGTGCACACAGGTCTCATTGACCTATTGGCACTTCCTCACGTAAGAAAGACTCCCTGCACAGAAAGCCATCTCATCAGAAGGCTGGGTCCTTGAGCTTTTTCTACTTGAAAGATTTTTCTTTCTTAAAGAGCCTTCCTGGTGAAAAATATGAGTAGCAGAACAAAGGGAACCCAGGGCCCTGTGTGGGGAAGGGTATGAACATTCTGCTTTAAGAATTTAAGCTTTATGGGTTTCAATCTAGGGCAGATTCCACCCCTTTTTTAAAAAGCAACTTCTTATTTCATGGATGCCAAGACAATTCAGAAAAAGCCACTGCATACTTAATACTGAAGTCTCTATGACCCTGAAAGTACATGAAATTTCATACGCAGTAACCACATCCACCATGACTAGAACTTATGGCAAGACAAAAGAAAAGCAGAGAGATAGGACAGAGAACAGGATGACGTGAGAAGCTAAGCAACCTTGGCCTGTTATTCTTATAAACTGGAGTTATACTGTGTCTCTATTAAGGATCTGATTTAAAATTCTGTCAGAGCATTTCTACTGGACTCATGAGATTATGATCCTTCCAACATGAACGGTGGCACTTTGCAGTAAGCAACTGGAGTTTTTATGTCATCCAAGTTGCAGAGCTTGCCTTTTCTTGAACACTGTAAAACCAAAGCAGTTTTGTAGGTAGCTGAATATCAATTTTCTTTTAAATTCAAATGACTATCCAGACAGAGGAAAAAACAGACTAATCAGATCACAGTCTTTCCTCAGGCCTCTGCTTAGCATGTTGCAGATTTAGCCACCCAATAACTAGCTGCCCTTAGTGTGCTGTGTTTAGCTCAGGCTCCCTGTGTTTTTAAGAAGAATGAGTGTACAGCTCTCATAGGTCCAAAAAATCCCCAAATGCACTAGTCCAAAGATAGAGTCTATGGAAATTTCAGTGCTGTGTCAGGTCACAGGCACCGTGTAAAGCCGTGTTCCTTGATCACAGTTCCTGTTGCCTTTTGTTTCTGCTTAAAAGAGAGCTGCGTGAGCCAAAGGTGCTCCTTCTCAACCTCAGCTCTGCCATACTTACTCTCTACTTGATTTCTGCCAGTTAGGGTAGTTGTATGCATCTTGCTTAACTCAGTATCCAAAGTTATTTCTCTACCTTGCCCCCGACATACATGCTAATCTTTGCATGATTTGAAAATCTGTGATGTTTTTCTTATCATTGGGTCAGACTGAGATTAACAGCCTTGGTATAATCAGGTGGTAGCTGCTTCTATGTGTGAAGATACATATATGTGTATACATTCAGTTAGTCTTCACACATACATATGTGTGAAGACTAACTGAATTAGGCTCTCATGACTAGTCCTTCTATTTAGACTTCCAAGCAAATGAGAAGGATTTCACCTGTCAAATATACAATTTAATATGACCAGGAACAGACTTCCAAATGATTCTTACCAGCTGCTTTTTGTAAGCTATTGCTTATCATTGGAAGATCCATGACTTCCTGGAATGAAGGAAACTCAGTGGCAGGTGGGAGAACCCGTTTCTTCGCCAGATGCAGAGAGGAGGCTAGCCAAAAGCACAGCAAAAGGTAACATACAGTGTCTTCTGTCTTTAAACCACTCTGCAACAGAAAGACATTCTGATATGCAAGTTGTTGCACGGAAGCAATATCAAAACCACATTATGAGTTCTACTATGTTTGGTGAGTTTTTTTCAAAGTCTTGAAATAAGGAAAAAATTACAGTAGTGTTTTTCACTGATCTAGAGACAAATTTGTGAAAGAAATTCAAGAACATCACATGAGTGCTGAAAAACTGGAACATTAAATGAAGTCCAGTTTGAACATCTCAGGTTTTAAAAGGTTGGCACTGAAAAAGAAAGATAATTTTCTATGTTACTGATGGAAATATAACTTACGAAGCCTAGTTGGAAGATAGTCTGGGAGGCTGCCAGTTAAGAATGCAGTTGTTTGTGACAGCCTGAAAAGATTGAGTTAATTTAGTAAATCTGGCCTAGGAAGAGTGCTACTTAACTTGAAGAAGTTGTTTTGCCTTAAAATGCCCCTACCCTTCAAAGCTTGTTCTGGAAGATGGAATTTCAGAAATTATAAATCAGTTCTACAGTTATTTAGTTATTTCAGTTTTTGTAGGACATAAAGTTCACAAGTATTTTCTTTCCTATGATCTTAGAGTTTGTAAGTCTATTTCTGCCTCTTTTCCCAGTATCTGAGTTTGCTTTGCTCCACAAGTTCAAATAACAAGCACAGTAACTACATGATTATTTACTTTGGGTTTTGCCTTTGCTGGTCCTTTCATTGGGGCTTACGTGCAGACTTACATGTGCTTAGCTCAGTGAAGTGTGGTTTAGCAAAATACAGTCCAACAGTAAACATACAGAAAATTTTATCTTCATCTTCCTCTTCTACAGCACAAAGTGATAACGTTATAATACATAGTTACATCACTAAACAAGGTAGTTATTAGATCAGAAATCTCTACCTTGTATTACACTGGGGAGGTTTTTTTGTGTTTTGCATCTTTTTCCTTTCTGAAGCCCATCTGCCTCACCTCAGATAGCAGCAGTGATTTCTCCATACTGCTAACATTTTTCTTTCTACCCCTAGTGTTCCCAAAACGCTTATCCAGTAACAGTTCATACAGCTGTGTTCACTTCATCAGCAAATCTGAGAACTCCTTTTTAACTCCAGACGTAAGTTCTCACTGTATTACTGTAGACTTATGTTAACAACACTGAGTTTCCAGTGCAACTCCAGGTAATTGAGAAGAAATTGTCTGAGCTTCAGTCTACCTTGGCGAAGACTACAACTGGAAACAAACCTCATGTACTTCCACAGATACAGTGCATGCCACAATTGCCTTGCTTCCAGGGAAGCATGTAACCTACCATAAGGAAGGCTTGGGGTGCATCTAAGGGAATATTTGTGTGTATCTCCCCAAAGAACCCACACTGCAATAGGACAGTGAGCTTTTTCTTTTTGCTTAGCAGAGTCACCAAGTGTGTCAAGAGCTGCACGGGAGGCCCTCAGCTGCAGTGTTCTTTACTCGTGTGGCAACGCACCCTCCCTGAGCTGCAGCCAACCCACGTGGGTTTGGTCCAGCATTTGGCAGTGGTCTCCTACAGCTAGCTCTATGCTGTGAGGAGCTTCCTTCATGATTGCAGCTGCCTGGGAAGGTTTTTCTTGAGCTTCCAGATGCCTTAGAGCAGTCTGCACCTGAGGCAAGGACTCAAAATCACAACCTCTGGCGATCAAGGCAATAATCATGCTCAGGTAAATCCCAGCTTCAGCCTGTACTTGGGAATTTCAGCCTGCCTGTATCTGCCCTTCCTTCCCTTAGGAAAAGAAGCAATAATGCCATGATTTTGTTTTGTTTTGTTCACCAGAATGTCCAAGCAGGTTCAAATTATTCTTTGAGGGCATCAGGGACATGTTCAAACCCCATGCTTAGAGGAACTCTTCTCATCTGTTGCTTAGGGACAATGTGACAAAGTGAGGCCAAACCAAGCAGCTCTTGGAGAGCAAGACCTAGTACCCTGACTTTTGGTGCCTTCAAAGGTTGTGTGTCTAGAAGTCCCACTTGCCTCTCGCTTTTTTTCTAGGCAAAACAAAAATTGTTGGGTAACTGGAGATTAAGAAACTGGAGTAACTGGAGAAAAAGAAACAAAACAAAAAGAAAACCTTTGGCATCAATGAAAGTAGGAGGCTAGACAACGTCTAAGAAGAGATGAACACAGGACTTGGGCATGGAGACATGACAACGTGTTAACTACTCTGCCACCCAGCTGAACTCTGCTGGGGCTCTTGCTACTGCTCCCTTCTTGCTAGACTCTAGAAGACAAGGAAATTCCTGGAGAATGGAGTCATTCTTGAAGGACAGTTGGAGTCAAGTCTGTTCTCTTCCAGCACCAATGCTTTTTATGAAGCTGCCAATGTCCTTTGCAGTAGGTCCTGCCTGGGACACAATGGGATCAGAAGGTTCCACCATCTCCTCTGAGCTCCTGAAGGGCTGACATTGCCTTGTGAGACATTTCTTCAGTTTGTCCCCTGGGTTTTCCAGATGAATCTCTGTTTGTGACCTGCAGACCCAACAGCTCTTTCTTAAGAAAGAAAATGGTAGGGCAGATCTCCATGTACTTCCAAGAGGGTTGTGGGAACAAAAAATAGTGCTGCTCACTGTCACTAATAGAATCACAGAATCATCTAGGTTGGAAAGGACCTTGAAGATCATCCAGTCCAACTGTTAACCAAGCACTGACAGCTTCCAATTACACCAGATCCCTCAGCGCTATGTCAACCCGACTCTTGAACCCCTCCAGGGATCCCGGGGACTCCCCCCCTGCCCTGGGCAGCCCATTCCAACGCCCAACAGCCCCTTCTGCACAGAAATCCTTCCTCAGAGCCAGCCTGACCCTGCCCTGGGCAGCTTGAGGCCATTCCCTCGGGGCCTGGCGCTGGGGCCTTGGCTCCAGAGACTCATCCCTCCTCTCTGCACCCTCCTGTCAGGGAGTTGCAAAGGGCCAGGCGGTCTCCTCTCAGCCTCCTCTTCTCCAGACTAAACCCCCCCAGTTCCCTCAGCCGCTCCCCAGCAGACCTGTGCTCCAGACCCTGCCCCAGCTCCGTTGCCCTTCTCTGGCCACGCTCGAGTCATTCAATGGCCTTTTTGGGGTGAGGGGCCCAAAGCTGAACACAGGAATCGAGGGGCGGCCTCACCAGTGCCGAGCCCAGGGCTCAGATCCCTTCCCTGTCCCTGCTGGCCACACCAGTGCTGACACAAGCCAGGATGCCATTGGCCTTCTTGGCCCCTTGGGCACACTGCTGGCTCATTATCAACCCCCCCCCAACACCCTCACCCCCGGTCCCTCTCTGACTGGCAGCTCTCCAGCCACTCCTCCCCAAGCCTGTAGCACTTCTGGGGTTTTATATAAATATAAATACTCTCTTTGTAGACACAGACAGTTAAAACTTATTTCCTTCCTTCTCTCCAAAAGATGATTTGTGGATTTCTCTGCTGGAAAAAGTCTAATCTGTTCAATTTTGTCATCTAGTTCCAAAGGAAAAACAGGTGTGAACTGAACTGCAAAGTTCTAGGTGATTAAAAGTGCAGAAAGGGGTGGAGGTTTGACATGTACAGTTTGACCTGGAACTGCCAAACACTTGTAAGCAAGAATTCTCTGACAGCACCCACTTTGGAGCCTGCTTGTGGGCAGCACTGACCCAGCACCAAAACTGAAGCAGCTGCTGTAATCCAGAGCACCACAAGGAACACCATCCTGTGCATGCCTGTAAATTCCTGCCAGAATAATTTTTCTTCAGTGCTTATTAAGAGCATACAACTGTCTTGGGGAAATACCAACATTCATTTTTCTCAGAGGTAAAACCCTGTACTTGAGGAAGTACAAACTCCCTTTTGGAGGCAGCTTGCTTTTTTGTGTCCGAAGGGATTCTACATTATTAGCCATAGACTGCCCTGTAGTGGTGAAGCCAAAATCTGCAGCCTTACTGACTTTTATACAGGATCTTTCAACTTCCTTGTTTAGAAGCAGTTTGTCCAGCACTAGAAGGGACAGAAAGAGACCATGCAAACTAAAGAACAAAAGAAAAATATTAAGCAAGGGAGATTTTAGCCTTCAGTGTAAATACAGTGTGCAGCAAAATGCCACCACTGACTTGGAATATTTTAACTCTTTTTAATAGGGAACAAGACAGATTTGATCACACCTTGTATCTCCTTGTCTCCAGAAGGTATTTGCTGCCATCAGTCAAATTTAACTGCAAAAATTAAGATCTCAAAGACAGCTAAATGTCAACAGATTTTGAGAAAAGTGGTTTTTACAAACAACTCAAGGAAAAGTACGGCTGTAGAGTCAGCACAGAATTTGTTACACTGAAAGAATCCTCAGAGGAAAGTCGTCTGCTAAGTGGCCCAGGAGATAAGTCCCAATCACATCTCACAATGGACTTAGAGATAGAAATCCTTAGAAACCCATACTAAAGCAGAAACCAGACTTCATTATTTCTGAAGCTTGCTTTGCAAGCTCACAAATCTCACCCCTCCACCCCCCACCCCCCAAATTAGCTGTCTAATCATAATATTCTAAAGATGCAAAATTTCTGTAGTTTCATTTCCTGTGCATTCCTACCAGTGTCTGCATTCTACATTGCAACACATTTGGCAGGGTTAGCAGTAGCACAAAATGGTGCCATCAATCCTTTAGGTCGCAAAGTTGGCTGTGCATCAAGCAGTTACTTTAAGTTCTCAGAAGGATAAAGCACAATTAGTGTTCATTAACAGAGCCAAAATAATACCAGAAGCATTTTTCACACGCAACAGAAGGTGTGGATTACCCTCATTGTACTTCAGAAGATTCAAGAGAGATATCCATCTCTCAGCTAATCTCCTTCATCTCCCCTTACAGTAAGATGAGATAAACAGGCACTTTAGAATGCAGTTCAGCTAATCTCCTTTGGATATGTCCTTTGTTGTGAGACAAATGAATGTCGAAAATGGCTATTTGTCTCCATTTCCTGTAAAGCCTTGTATTATTAACTTGGCGATGAACATTTGTTTTGCAAACGTTGGAATTTGGAGACCTCCTACTGTAGCACTAACTATACATCACTCAAACACTGACTGAACTTCATATTCTCATAGTTGAGGGACTACTTTCTGAGTGAAAATACATAACTATGATGAACTGAGACACTTCTAACATACTCAGCCCTGCTAAAATGAGATCTGGTGCTGAACTAGAAGTTTCTCCAAGTCATCTGAATCACTTCATGATGCGTTATTCATCTTTGGCTTTGTTCTGCCAGACAGCATCAAATCTGTCCCACCTTACACATTGGGTCCTCCAGACAGCTTCTGATATTTCAGTTTTTAAGGAGCCAGAAGTAAATGCCCCCAAAATTTAGGAAGTATGTCAGCTGACCTCCTATAACTTGAAAAATAACTTTTCTTTTTTAAAACTCAGGCTCATCAAGACAGCACGTGAATAAGTACAAACGCCATGTTTTTTGAAATGTGCTTTTAATCACTAGGAGAAAATAAACTGATTATAAAAGGATCCAAAAGGCTGTGCACTTGAAAGAATACAATTTTGTGTTCTTATTTTGTCCACAAATAAATAGAGCACTGTTAAAAACAATCAGAGAACAAACAGGATAAATGAACTGGGAAAAGCAAAGTTCAAAAGCAGCCAAGGAAGATGGGAATGGTGCATAGTCCTTTTAGTTGAATGCTGGTAGGTTTTTTCCCCTTCACTGTGATGTTAAGCTGATGGCCCTCTTGATACGGTTCAAAGTGTCATTTTCTTCTCTGCTCTGCGACTCTCCAGACTGTGATATGCTGCATGTGGTGTCTTGGCAGCTGCAGCTTTCCACATATATATACTCATGGGAAATGGAATGCCCATGAGGGCATTTCAGGCTCACTTTCTTCACAGTAGTCTTTGATTCCCTGCAGCAGGAACATTTGTGGTCCATGGAATTGGCCTCAGCAGAATATCTGTTAACATGGAAAATGGCAACATTACTCTGTGCCAAAAGCCAGCATACAGAGAGGGTGAAGTTAGGTACAAAACTCCTGGGAGAAGTTTGAAATAATATGTAGAAGAGTCACAGTTGTAGCTAATGGAAGTGTTAAGCTCATCTGAGAGAGCAGTGGTTATAACAATATGCTTTTAAAATTCATTGCATTTGCTGAGACTTTTTTCTGGTAAAACAATTGGTATCAAAGTCCTAGTAAAAAAAATGGGTGAGTTGAAAGAGCCCGGCTTTCTTAGATTCCTCTCATCATCCCAGTGCTGATGGATGTTAAATACACCAGATCAACAATTAAGGACAATGCCCTGACCTGAATAAGAAAACTGCATAGACAAGTGGCTACAATTCCACCTACAATGGCATCACATCAATTGATTTGCTACAAGGGCTACAATTGCATCATGTAAATCAAAATGCATGTCCCAAGCCAGGCAGTGTTAACAGGAAGGGGAAGCAGCAGCTCTTTCTATTCCTATCTCACAGCAAAGTATTTTTTGAAGCCCTGTGTTCAACAGCTTCCCAAACACCATTCCTAACATGAAGAATCTGTCAATATCAGGCTATAAACTGTGTCAAGTGCCATCTTTTTCTTCTTTTTGTGTGCAGAGGTCACCACAGCGAGGTTCTAAGATGATAAGGTATTTCAAAATACTAATAAACCCCCTTGCTAACTGGGGTTCAATCTGAGACTAAAGATCAGTTTTCTCCCATGTAAGGTGCCCTGTGCCATACTCAATGGTAGGCATCATGTCACCGTTTCTTGGGGGGGTTAGAATTATGTTTTTCCACTATTTTAATAGCTCAGTACCACGTGTCCTACTAGCCACTGTTTTGTAGATTCTCTCATTTCACAGAAAAATGTACAGGGAAACTACTATCACCACCCCTAAAGCATTTGTTTTCTAATTTCTTTACTGTATAAAATTTGTGCATGTTTGACTCTTCCTTTGAAAGATGTGTCTGTATTTCATTTCAGACAATAAATACTGAGAAGCAGCTTTTCAGCTTATGAGCATCAGATCTGGCTGATCTCTGGGCTCATTCCCATTACAGGAAATAATCCATTTTCTTCTGTGATGAAGATCAAGGTAGTCTGACACAAATGACAGCCAAGCCAGCTCTTAATAGATTAATAGACCTTATTATAACTGTCTGCGTTCCAAGGTGAGTTAATACACTTTTCTGCTTTCTATTAGGATGAATCAACTGTTCAGCCACAGATTTCATGATTTTGTGCCCATGGTTCAGAGAGTTGATAGTTTCAGGTCCTCTACCATTCTGTGGTCTACCTATTTATTGTCCCTTTAATATAAACAAACTCTGTGCCAGCAGAATTCAAATCTCATTGTCCGATCAGTTTACTTACAGTGAGAAGGTTCCACATGTTCCTTCACATTCAGTCATGACAACTCTGTCCACAGAACGGCAGCCCTTATGGACAATAAAGTCTTTTCTCTCACGGACAGTGCATGGTGACGTACTATCCAGAGGTGCACCTGTAGGGAAAGATTAGAAAATAGTTTCAGTGAAATAGCTCCCGAAGTTCCTTGCAGTTCAGTACTCTCTGGGCTTCACTAGCGCACTCAAAGAATTGTCTTAAGTGGTCATTCTGCTTCAGTTTAAACTTTCCCGGAGAGATTGGACAGTGAATGCTTGGAATGACAAACATAAACATAGAACTATCTATTTAAACACAAACATATCAGCTTCTATGGCTGGACAATAGGGTGATCTAAGAGGAAAATTAATTCTCTGCATTGTTGATTCAGGTACACTGGCATACTTACAGGTTTTGCAACAACCGTTAGGTAAGAATGAAATAGTTCCCTAAAAGAACAAAGAAATAAAAAAAAAATATTATTTTCTTTTATGATATTAAAGAGACTTTTAGACCAATAACTGAGGAGAGCAATTTCTCAATGAATGGAAATAACCATCAAAAACTGTAGTGTTGATCTGAATAAACGGAGATAATGCTCTCTTCAAGACTTGAAATCTACCGATTTTGGAAATAAAGATAATGCTTGGAAGGAAGTCTACACTTAACATTATACAATTTTTTCTTAGAAACAATTCCAAAAAATGTTTTCTCAGGGACTATGCACCATATTACTAGCAGCCTACTGACTGAAGATTTGTATTTCTGTCACATTCATCACACACGGTTCTTGTTCTGACAGGACACCACACAGAGCAGTCAGTGAGGACTTTATATCTCAGAGCCTGGCTACTGAGAGACAGCTGGCAGTTATAAGCCTTGAACTCTCACCCAGATACCTTATTTTATACTCTCTGTAGGTCTGTGCTTGGATGCAGCAGGAACTTTTGCCCTTGGGACTGAGAAACTGGTGAAAGGTCGTCAGAGTTTAATTTGATGCTTGTTTCTAGTTAGATGGCTGAAATGAAGTGATCTATACATTGAGTAGAGGGTAAGTTTTCCATATTTACTTACAGGTTTGCAGCTTTCCTCATTGAATGCTGGGCAGGTAATCTCAGATGTGGAAGAGACAAATTGGTTGTGGACTTTTACACAGCTGTAAATGGTGCAGTTGTTGTAGGGATCATTTTTAAACTCTCCAGGCTGCAAGCAAAATACAAAATATAATAAGGAAAGTTGAAGGGAGCTCAGACAGAAATTTTCCTGTCCTCTGATAATGACTTTCCTCTTGTTTCCCAGACAATTATTTTTAGGCTAATGACTGTTTTGAATACAGATTATTACTTGTATTGCAGTATGTGGATAGAATCTTCAATTTTACATGGGATTTCCCTTGGAAAAGAAAAACCCCTCTAAAGTATAACTTTAGAGTTATTAAAAAACTCATCAATGGATTTTGCCTAGGGAAAGCTGAACTATTATATGGTAATTAAGAACAATTCTAACCTTTCACCCTACAGGGGTAATAAAATTGTTTCATATGCAAGTTTTACCAGTGTTTTTCAGTACACAGAAATCAAATAATATAAAAAAAGCACAAGCTTCCAGACATTGCAAGAAAAATCCTTCCAATAGCATTGCATTTGTCATCTCTTACAGGAAGAGACTTCCAGAAAATTTTATTTAATGGGTCCTTCCTTCAGGCCAAAAAATTGTAGATAGGCTTTGCTTTAGGTGAGCCTCTGACCTCTCAGGTGCAAACTTACAATAAGCCTTACCTCTGACAAGGAGATGTTCCCTCTCTGAAAGGGGAAACTTTACAAATTTGGTAGAGATGTAAGATGTAGAGCGTACTTACACTCAAAATGAGGTGCGAATTATGTGCTGTACGTATAACACACTTAGTCTGCACACATTTTCCACAACATTCACCTTTCACTGGTTGATGTTCATATCCCTAGATATTAAAATTAATTAAAAATGAAACCAAAATACATTCATTTTTGAGAAATAAATGAAAACATACTAATGAATTAATTGATTATGCTTTGACATGCACTCTAGATTTGTGCTTTTCTGTGTTCCAACACAACGGAAGACAAGTAATAAAAGCAGGCTATGGATGGAATAAATTAAAGCACTATAAAAAATATTCCTAATAATTAAATATCATTCCATTAATTTCTCCACAGAAATTTCCCAGCTAATCATCCCAATGTGAACTAAATACTCTAAGTTACACAATCAAGCTTCAAGCAACAGATTGCTCACAGACAGTTGGCATCAGCGCTGGAGTTGGACTCTGAATTTCTGCTCCTGTCCTTTGCTTATACCACTCATTGATCAAACTACTTTTAATGTACATGTGTACTTTTTTTTTTTTTTTCTTAAGTTTGTCACTTACCGGTTCACAGTATGTGTTGCACGGAATATGTTCACATGAGATTATGTTCAGTTGAGTGCTGACATTAACTTCATTAGTGCAGAAACAATTCTGACATTTATCCACAAAGACTGAGGAATTGGGCTATAAATTTTAAGAAAAAAAATGGTTCCTATTTTAACGAGATATGACATGTGTGACAGACATTTCTTACTTTTCAAAAAAGCAATAACAAAGGAAACAATCATAAAGACTATTGGATATGTATTTGGTTAGCCATTTATGAAGACAACATTTGAAATACTGGATTTAATTTATCATGTGTCTTTACTGAAGTCCTGTATAGCAATGATGAACTCAGATATTAAAAAAGACAGGTGTACGAATATCTGTAATAAAACAATTACTAGACCCAACAAAATTTATTAGGAATCTAAGACTGTTTAGAATAATACTTATTTACAAATCTTCTCATTTTTAAAAGTAGAGTCTTAAAACTTCAATAATGTGCTAAGAGCAGATGTGGATTGACTTTTAAAAATGCATGCACACTAACTCTAAACCCAAATCTCTCTCTGATACTGATATACAAACAACTCTTTGGTCTCTTTCATACACAGTAACCTTTTCAGATAAGATACAGGCTTTGTAAAATTGATGAACTCCTGACAGGAATTTTAAAAATTCTAAAATATTGATTGTACTAGATAACCCTCCTCACAGAACTTCTGATAAAGTGTATTAACTGGTCTTTTAAGCATCTTCAGAAGACTGTTGAAAAAGAAACTTACCAAGAACTCAGCATTCTGATGTACACAAACCCTTTTGGGAACTGTTAACAAACAAGAAGTTAGATGGTTACATAGGGGAAAAAATAAGAAAATATTTTCACCCCACTCTAGTCAAACTAATTTCTCCCACAATGAATCATATATGAATATGGTCAAATATATTGGTTATTCCTCATTTCTGGGAGCAGGTATGACATATGTAAATACTGCATGTGCAAAAAGGGAGGAAGATTTGTCCCAGTATACACAATCCAACTCATAGCCAAGAACGTCCACTTAAAAGGTACAAGTAGTTCCTTGTTTTAATTACAATTTGTAAAGCTATATTCTACTGGGGATGCTTACAGGGACATTTTGCTAGATTAAGGTCAGACTACAGTCCTAGTTAATTCTGTAGCTTTCTTCCCATGTATTTACAATCAAGAAAACTGAACTTGAGCCACCTGAACTATATCTGATTTCATAGTTGCCCTTCATAATCACAGCAGTAGCAACCAATGTTAATAGTAACCAGTTTGTAGAATCTGACTGTATAATTCCTCTTTCAATAGGCTATTGCATACAGTCTTACTGTGATACTAAATTATGTAATATATAATGCTAATAATTGTAGTATATTTCCGAGGGACTTACCACACTCGTACACAGGACAGCAGTGACCACTGGGAATATGAGAATGAACTTCAAATCCCAGTTTACATTTGGGGGCTTTAGCTGTGCACAGGCTTGTATTGCATTCTGAAAAAAAAAAAAAAAAAAAGAAAAAAGGATTAAGTCAGAAAGTACACTAAATCACAGCTACTAGAAATGGGCCTCTATCTTAGGATAGACTTTCCATTGCTAGAAAACAGTCCAGATCCTCTTCAAAGAAACAAATTGCAGAAAGAAAACATATTTTTCCTAGCAAATTCAGGCACTGGACTGGAGGACTGCACTAGTTTATGAAACTTTTTCTACTGTGTAATAACCAAGTGTAAAAATGTATCACAATTCTTTGCAGAATAGAAGAGGACAACAGTTACTGTCTCCAAGGTTATAGGCAACTGCTGTAAAATGAATATCCACATAGAATTCCATAATCTATCTGCATTTTACTTGAATAAAATGTGGTTCTGAACTCTGTAACTATACTCAGTTACTTTGAATCCCATAATTGTAAATTCAGTTATGCCGAATCATTGCGATATTAAAACATGTTTTTCCTAACAGTGGAGGAACACATGAGGAAAGATACTGTTTTGTGACTCCCTGCTGCAGGTCTCTGGTGTTAAGCTAGTTCAGTTCTCTTTTTCTTTCTGTTCCTAGAAGATATAGAAAGATTAGAAACAAAAGCATAAACTCACTACAGGTGACGATGGGGCAGCAGAAGTCTTCAGAATTGACTTCATTGACCTCATAGAAGCCTTCTCCGTCACAACTGGTCTTATTTTGTTTGGCACATTCATGAGGCTCACACACAATGCCACTTCCACCTTCCAGGCAAATACAGTCTTGACAGTCTATAGTAAACCTTTCCCCAAACTGTCATAAAAGAAAAATAAAGTGAGTGATTATGGGGTTACCAATTAAAAAGAACAGAAGTAAAAACAGGAATGAAAAGCTGGGACACCACAAAACAAGGCTTCATCGGTGGAGACCAGTCTCCTCTCCTCACTCCCAGCCTCTACTTGAAATGCAAAAGCATATGGCAGCGTACCTCTCTTGGTATCTTATCCACTCCAACACAGCCTGTGAAAATATAAAAATAAATTTCCATTACCACTCATATAACAGTAGACATCTCTACTATTTGTTGTATGAGTACTGCATGCAGTCAGATCTATGTTGCATACATTGAGAAGGAAACAACAAAGAGGAAACAAACATGCATCCAAGTGAAGCAGTAATACTCACCACAGGTTTTCACGCAGACATCCACACCAGAGTCATACAGCATTGTTCCATTAGGACAGAAACAGCCTTCCACTTGTTTAGTTGAAGTTTCGTTTTGTTGACTGCATGAGACAAAAGGTCAGATGAACACCAAGAGTTTCATAGGCATGGGGAGGAGGATTGTGCCAAATAACTTTTCACTGGAGATACAGGGGCAAATGATCCACACATTTGTGATTTAGGGATCGTCAGTGTTCATGTCTGGCGTAGCCAAACAACATAAACAGTGCAGGCATACATATTTAGGACCAAGAGAACAGTGGTACCAAATCTGACAGTCAATTTAAGACATGACAGGAGGCTGATTTCTCTCATCCACCTGTGCATTACATGTGACTGAACAGTTGTATGAACTATAACTAACAGTGAAGAAATTATTTACCTTGATTTGCAGGTTGTCTCTATAAGAGGACCACATGCTCTGTATTCTTTATCTGAGGGGCATTTATAAGCTGGAATGGGAGAATAAAAAGGAGGAAGAGCTCAATAACAATATAATATAAAAGCCCTTGACCTTATGCCAAGAAATTAAACACTGACTACGCATTTTCCTATGTATCTTTGACAGTCTTGAGAAGCAAAGAGGAAAAAAAACCAGCTATCAGACTCATGATTCTGAATGAAATTATCTTACTCCATTTAGCCATAGAGATGTAGCACCATACTTTACATTAAGGAGATAAAGCCAAGAGTCTACATCTTGATTACAATTTTTTTCATCATTTCAGTCTCTTTTGCACAAGTTCTCAGAGGGTAGTGTATTCCTACTCTCTGTCATCTTGCTACAGCTGAAAAAGAATTCATATCGCACTAAATACAGAGTGATCTGCTGATGCCTGCAAAGCACAAAACTGCCTATGTACAAAAATGTATCTACTGATACAGGTATTTCTGGCACAGTCAATAGATGTATATTTTTGCAGGCTCATTTATCATTTCCATTGTTAAAAATGTTACCTATAAAATTAGTTAAGGATAGTAGCTGGTGTGATTTATTGATATCTTCATTGCTCAGAAAGCAATATGACTTACTGTTAGGGCATTATTGCCGAAAAAGTTCCACATAAGCTTCCCTAATAGTTCAGCAAAATACTTACAGCAAACACCATTGGTGTGACTTCTCCAGTCAATGCACACACTTTGATCAGCACAGGTGGCAGCATAGATCTGCAGACTTGAGCATTCCAGGTCTAAGTTGGGAAGCACACAGCTATCAAAAACGCAGGCTGCGTAGTACTTTTCAGGCTGGACAAAGCCATGGCATGGCTCAAACACACTAGAGGTAGAAATATTTATCATTATTAGTTATTGAATAATCCATAAATTCTTCAAAGTACGTAACATGGTGCTTAAGGAGATGTGAACAAGGACTATTAGTGAGACATTTTCACTAAGAGCACTTATCTAGATTGTAGCCTTTCAACATAGATTAGAACGTTCTCCCCTCACCTACAAAACACTCAGGCACCAATATTTTCTGTCCAGGAGCTACATGAATATTATCAACTGTAAACATGAACTACTTTTCTAAAGATATTTGTGGGTTTGTTTTTTTTTTTTTAATTCGAACACAACATTATAAAAATGCAGACCTCTGTTTTCAGTTGGACTCTGGTTTCTGCTGAGTGTGGGAAAAGGCAAGAGCACAGGACAATGGAGAGCAGACAGCATAGAATATGAGAACATCAAAAAAGGTTAATGTAGCAGCCAGAGGGTTGGAAGCAAACTGTCAGCAAAGAGTGACATCTAGAAACAGTAAAAAGAATGGAAGCAACTCACAAAGCTACAAGAAATGGAGCAATAGTTAAAAACACTTTTTATTGAGAAATGAATCCTAAGATTGCCCCTTAATTTGAAGATCAAAGCCTTATAAACCCCAGAGGAATGTCTACCTTCCCAGAAGTAGCTCGCAGATGAGAGATTCTTTGCAAGGCTTCACTGGGGTTGTGATAGGTGCTTTGGTAGGAATTAGGCCTGGAGAGCACTGTGGTTTGGAGGGATCAACAACTTGCCAATGATCTGCCATGGTTTGACAGTTTTCTGCAATGTTTCCATTCGGCAACATGCAGTCATCTGCCGTGTTGTTATTGCAAGTACCTAAAATTGGTAATGGGAGAAAGAATTCACTCACAGGTTTGCTATGAAATTCCATTCATCATTGTGGCAAGGCTGTCGTTTATCTGTTTGTGGTTTTCTGAGAGAACGAATATTACAAGAGTAAGCCTTACCACACTGTCCATGAGTGTTGTTACCAAACAGGCTGTAGGGCATTCTGATGGAAAAGGACAAGCCGTTGTAGGTCACATTCATCTTTAGTTCAGGGATTTCCACTACACGATTTATGCCTGACTCATAGATATTCAAGCCAAATTTTTTATAAGGCAAAGCCACTGCCTGTTTGTTTACTGTCACCTAGTAAATAAAAGAGAACAGAAAAGAGACTTACATTTAGTTTGACTTTAGAAAACGATTGACTGTTCACTGCTTTGCATTAGAGATAGAATGTAAAGGCAAATAATGTGCTTTAAGTTTGTAAAAAGTATCCCTGTGTTTCTTTTTATGTTACTGGAAAGTCAAAATTTCTGAATCAAAGAATAGGCCTATGAGCCGCTGATAAACCAGGCTAAAATTCAGAGTTTAAACCAACTAAATTACGACACTCAACAGATTTATTAGAGTGACTATGGCATTGAGGACACCCTATGAAAGTGCGATATAAAATTCTCCTAAATTCCTTGTGCACACTGTTTTAATTTTCTTGGCATAAAGGGAACACACTTGTAGGAAAATTAAATGAAAGAAATAAGCCAAAATCTATATCATTTATTTAAATACAGTAGCCGTGACATGTCTATGGACCTAACACTACTACTTTCAATCAGCAATGGTACTTTTCCTTGCTTTGTAGAGGTCTAAATGTTGCAAATTTTCATAAATATGATGCAATTTAACTTGTAATATTCCCACACAGTAACGTACAAAAATAAACCCCATAAAACCCTGAAAATGAACTCTTCTCACCCAATTTTGAAGCCCCAAAGACAGGCCATCATATTTATCAACAAAACGAATGCTTAAGTGCCCCTATTCTGAAAAATTAAAAAGGTGACACCAATCAAAGCTAGTAATGGTACTTCTAAAAAATGTTTAAGCCCAGTACTTTATTGTTATGCCTAGTTTACATTGTATACTCCCATTCAATATTTATTCTCTTCTTCTGTTACATTAGTATTAATTATAAATTAATTTATTTTATATCCTTAACTCTTAGCAATTTGTCCATGTTTTTATATTTAGGAGAGATGAGGCACTGCAAATACTTGAGCTTAGAAAGGGAAGAAGTTGTGGAAATTTTCCCCCATATTCAGAGCCAAAAAAGCAGACTTTCAGAGATGTCCTATTTTATAATCCAAACTGGTATTAAATCTAAACCACGGATTCCTTTTAATTTTTTTTCTAACATTGTGAATATGTTCTTAATCAAGAAACCAAAGGTAACATTATCCAATACCTCTACTTGTAGAGTATTTGGTTTGATTGTTGCCATGCGCACTTCCTGAGTCTCGTGTCTCACAATGAGTGTTCGAGGACAGGAGACTACATCCCGTGTATCACAATGGTAGTTATCGATGTAGACACCAAAGTTGTCAACTTTCTTATTAATCTCCTCCACAAGGACGTATGTACAATTCCCTTGATAACTGTAGTACAGTCCATCAAAAGTCATGTAATGTGGGTCTCCCCAGCCAGTGCAGTAGCCTACAAAAATGTACAGCTAGGTTAGCTTCTTATGGCAACTTACAGGATCAGATCAGACTACAAACAAAATCTGTGTGGGATTAATCTCATCTAACTTAAATATTTAGATTTTTAGAGAGTATATGTCAATGCATGAGCTCATTATCTAGAACTCATCAATAACAGAGAAAAGCAGGTAATTTCAGGGCACAGGTCATCTGATATTTCTGATAGACAACTAAGACTAAATTCACTCCAGTTATGTAGCAATGATGGTAATTTAAGATCCTGATTAGATAAAAAGAAACAATTAAGCACACCAAACAGAGCAACACTGGAAGTCTGAGTGTCACAGCCTTGTGCGATACTCGTCCCTTAATAAATATTGTTGCTCTTGACAGTAATATTGTTCCCACAGGAGATAAAACGTTCAATAAAATATATACTTACAATCACACTCCCAGTGCCAACAGCATCCATCCTCATCAATGACTTGCACAGGAGAAAGCCCATTGGCACATGTAGGTTTAGGAGGTGGATTACAGACTATGGGAACCACCTGGATTATATTGTCCTCTATACATATTGCCTGAAAGCAGTCACAGAGCCACCACGACTCACCTGGCTGTGTTTGGAAAGAGAAGGGAAGGGGAAGAGAGAGAGAAATCTTATGAAGCAGTGGGACTGACAACAGTTATGCCTGTATATCTTTTGCAGAGTTTTAAAATGCCATATGTTTATTGACAATTTTTTGCCCACCAGAAGTCTGAAAATGGGAAGGAAGTGCAGCAGTCAGCACCATCAAGGCCTGCAAAATAAACTAGCACTCTACGGAGAGCTGCTGAGTGAAAAGCATTACTTACAAAAGTCAAGCCAGTAAACTGAAGTGGGAACTGCCATTTTTAGTTTCAGCTATTTAAAAGTTAAATGTCTGATCTAATCTTATCCCTTTCTGATCAACAGTGAAAGACACCAATCAATATCAGTGATCAATATATGGTCAATCCCCTTCCATGATTGCCTAGAACAGATTAACAGCCAAAGCGACACAGAAAAATAAAGCTATTTGGGGAGTAATGTCTAAGGTGATTATGTGCATGCATTCTGACTGTACACAATTTTTCTATCTTCCACCAGTTTTTCAGCCATGTATAATTTTTATCCCTGCAGATCTACTGAACAAGTTGATAGACAAACTGTGAGGAGGCTTTAGAAATATAGAAAACATTAGCTTGTCTGTCTCAGATGTGGAGGGTTCAAAAAACCTCAGAAATCAAATTTCACGAGCATTTGAATATAGTGATCTGTTTCACAGTCCTCTCCTGAAACCAGACTATGATGAAGTATGACCTCATTCCAGACTCAACTAGTATAGCCCAGTGGTTTATTGTTGGGTGGTACTGTAAACACACAAACAACTTTACCCCACTCTGAACCTATTCAAAAGCAGAAATAGAAATGATACTTTAGAACCACTTAACCCATGGTTACCTCTTCATCAAAGCTTTACTAGAATAAAGAGAAATATTGAGCAGTGATACAACCTCTTGAAGAAAGCCTTTTAAAAAATATCCCCGAAGAACTGATAGTAGTATATAAGCTATCATACTGAAGATCATTGGAAGTCATGCCAATAACCAAGAAAACAGAAGGGAATAGAATGGACTGATACTTCATTTTCTATCCAGATTAACACCGACTTTGTATGTTACTAACATTAAATTATTTGTCTAGTTTCCATCCAAAGAAGAAGGTTAAAAAAACTGCATAAAATCTACTCACTGCATAAGATTCATTAGGTAAAATAGAACAATTTTTTCCAGGAGTGCTTGATGGTGGACTTGTAATTAAACCAGGTGGAGTAACTGTGCTGTACGTAGAACTTCCTACAACAGTGACTGCACTAGAAGTAGCAGTTGGGCCAGAAGTAGTAGTTGAGACAGGTGAAGTAATTTCCGAGGTGGTAGTGGTTGCAGTGACTGTCGTAACACTAACAGAGGTTGTTCCTGAAGTAGTGGTAAAAGATTGTGTTGGAGTTGTACCAGAGGTTGTGACTGGCTCTGGGGTTGTTGGTCCTGGTGGTGGTGTTAGGGTAGTGCTGGCTGTAGACCCTGGGGAAGATGGTGCAGAGGTTGTGGTGCTGATGGTGGCAGTAGGTGTTCCTGTTGGAGGGCTCCCTGTCCCGGTGGTAGTGGTCTCCTGGGTAGATGTTGGCGTCACTGTTGTGGTGCTGTGGGGTGTGGGTGATGAGGGTGTGGGGGTCGAAGGGGTGGTTTTGGTGGTTGATCCCGTTTCAGTGACTCCAGTGGTGGTGATTGGCACTGGGGTTGTTGGTCCTGGTGGTGTTGACTGTTGACTAGTGGTGCTTTTCGTGGACACTGTACTTTCAGTTTCTGTCGTTCTAGTTGTTGTCAATGGGGTAGATGAAGGAGTAACTGTAGTAGTCGTCTTTGTTGGTGTTCCTGGTTGAGTTGTTGTTTCCTCTTTAAGACAGAGAAAACACAATAATTTGTTTTAGTAGACATATTGCTTTTGTTATTAACTTCATTTCATTTTCTAATATGAAAATAAAATTCAACTAACCTAAGCATATGGTGTTTAGATAGGAATAAAGCAGAAAGTATTTTACTAATGGCTTTTGCATAACAGAGATTATTTTTAAAAATCTCCTGTCTTGCATGGGAGATATTGATGTAAACACTTTATGACCCATTAATGCCAGATGGAACAGCTCTGTGTACGGTTAAAACTTTGTACTGCATAGAAGAGTTCAGCAGTCCTAAATCTAAGGAATTGAGTTGATCAGTGAACTCTTTCCTTAATACTATGTTTCTGTTGTGCTGTATTCTATAGATAAACCATTGTTCCCTGTGGTAGTTCAGGTGGCATGTTCATACCAGCATTTATTGTGCTCAGAGTCATTTGATTCTAATGAAACTGAGCAGCTGCTGGAGCAACTGTTGTTTGTGTTCCATATCTAATGCCCAGGCCTTTAAGATTACTCACCCAGAAGTTATTCTGGAATGCTAGGAACCCCATATTCACTTTTCTGCTTTTTCCTTCTAAGACAGTTTTGAACTCTTGTGAGACCCCACCTGGAGTACTACCTCCAGTTCTGTGGTCCCAAGTACAAGGAAAGACATGAACTCTTTAAGAAGGTCCAGAGGAAGGCCACAGAAATGGTCAGATGTCTAAAACACCTCCCCTATGAAGAGAGGCTAAGAAAGTTGGGGTTGTTCAGCCAGGAGAAGAGAAGGCTCCAGGGAGACCTTGTTGTGGCCTTTCAGTATAGAAGTAGAGCTTATAAGAAAGACAGAGAGAGACTTTTTACCAAGGTCTGTAGTTACAGAACAAGAGGCAATGGTTTTAAACTGAAAAAGAGTAGCTTTAGATTGAACTTAAGGAAGAAATTTTTTATGATGGGAGAGGTAAGACACTGGAACAGCTTTCCCAGAGAAGTTGTAGATGCCCAGACATTAGAAACATACAAGGACAGGAAGAATGAGGCTTTGAAAAACCTGTTGTAGTGAAAGATATCCCTGCTCATAGCAGGGGAGTTGGACTAAAAGATCTTTAAATGCATCCCTTCCAACCCAAAACATTCTATGATTCTATGAGTGTTTTGGAAAGATACATCAACTACACACCCTCAGAATACAAAAATTAAGACAAACATTAAGCTGACAGTAAACATTAATTTCTTCCATAGCAAGGCAACAAATAAAAAAGAACCAGAAAATTACTTATTGCTTCTGAAGTTGGAGGCGGCGGGGTTTGGGTGCTTATTACTGGTGTTGGGAACGTGCTTGCAGTAGTTGGGGTTGCTGCTGTTGTGCCAGTAACAGCCGTCGTTTTCCCTGTGGTGCTGCTGGTGGTGCTGCTGGGGGGGATCACGGTGCTGGTGGTGCTGCTGGGGGGCATCACGGTACTGGTGGTGCTGCTGGGGGGCATCATGGTACTGGTGGTGCTGCTGGGGGGCATCACGGTGCTGGTGGTGCTGCTGGGGGGCATCACGGTACTGGTGGTGCTGCTGGGGGGCATCATGGTGGTGGTGGTGCTGCTGGGGGGCATCACGGTGCTGGTGGTGCTGCTGGGGGGCATCACGGTGCTGGTGGTGCTGCTGGGGGGGATTGTGGTGCTGGTGGTGCTGCTGGGGGGCATCACGGTGCTCGTGGTGCTGCTGGGGGGCATCATGGTGCTGGTGGTGCTGATGGGGGGGATCATGGTACTGGTGGTGCTGCTCGGGGGCATCATGGTGGTGGTGGTGCTGCTGGGGGGCATCACGGTGCTGGTGGTGCTGCTGGGGGGCATCATGGTGCTGGTGGTGCTGCTGGGGGGCATCACGGTGCTGGTGGTGCTGCTGGGGGGCATCATGGTGCTGGTGGTGCTGCTGGGGGGCATCACGGTACTGGTGGTGCTGCTGGGGGGCATCATGGTGCTGGTGGTGCTGCTGGGGGGCATCACGGTACTGGTGGTGCTGCTGGGGGGCATCACGGTGCTGCTGGTGGTGCTGGGGGGCATCATGTTACTGGTGGTGCTGCTGGGGGGCATCATGGTGGTGGTGGTGCTGCTGGGGGGCATCATGGTGCTGGTGGTACTGCTGGGGGGCATCACGGTGGTGGTGGTGCTGCTGGGGGGCATCACGGTGCTGGTGGTGCTGCTGGGGGGCATCATGGTGCTGGTGGTACTGCTGGGGGGCATCATGGTGCTGGTGGTGCTGCTGGGGGGCATCACGGTACTGGTGGTGCTGCTGGGGGGCATCACGGTGCTGCTGGTGCTGCTGGGGGGCATCATGGTACTGGTGGTGCTGCTGGGGGGCATCATGGTGGTGGTGGTGCTGCTGGGGGGCATCATGGTGGAGGTGGTACTGCTGGGGGGCATCACGGTGGTGGTGGTGCTGCTGGGGGGCATCACGGTGCTGGTGGTGCTGCTGGGGGGCATCATGGTGGTGGTGGTGCTGCTGGGGGGCATCACGGTGCTGGTGGTGCTGCTGGGGGGCATCATGGTGCTGGTGGTGCTGCTGGGGGGCATCATGGTACTGGTGGTGCTGCTGGGGGGCATCACGGTGCTGGTGGTGCTGCTGGGGGGCATCATGGTGCTGGTGGTGCTGCTGGGGGGCATCATGGTGGTGGTGGTGCTGCTGGGGGGCATCACGGTGGTGGTGGTGCTGCTGGGGGGCATCACGGTGCTGGTGGTGCTGCTGGGGGGCATCACGGTGGTGGTGGTGCTGCTGGGGGGCATCACGGTGCTGGTGGTGCTGCTGGGGGGCATCACGGTACTGGTGGTGCTGCTGGGAATCTCTGGTGGTGTTGGTGTGGGAGTGGTTGTTGATACAGTTGGAGAGGACACTGTGCTCATTGTGGACGAAGGTGGTGCTGTCGTGGTACTCGTGGTGGTACTTGTAATACACTCTGGTATGTCAGGAACGCAGCAGAGACTGATCTCATAATTAAGGCAGACAGGCATTGGTACTATACCTCCCATGACCTGATCACTGTTGTTACAGATGAGCCCTGTGTTAACATCGCACTCCACTTTCTGCCCTAAATCTTCAATGTTAACCTGAGGGAATTGCTCCGCTCTGCATGAAATATTCTCAGCTTTCGCGCATACCCAGGAGGAGTTGTGCTTCAGAATATTCTCAAAGGTTTCATAGTCACCACTGTTTTTGTCAGAACTATTTGGGTAACTCACGTCAATCCAGTCCGTCCAGATGCATTCACAGTCTGGGGGACAGCAACAAGAGGAACAATTAGGAACAGACAGAGGAGAGACAACAAGCCGGGGCACTAGCACGCTCGCGGGTGGTGCTCTGGGCGTCCACTGCACATAAGGGTGCCTCTCGTGCATTGCTACACCCGTCAGCCAACCATGGCCACAGCAAAGCTCACTTGTGTGTGCAGCCCTCCCCTTCTTGACCCTACAAAGCATACTAGGGCCAAATGAGGATGCAGGCGCTGCCAAACCATGTGTGTCTCCCCCTTGCACCTAGGGCACGATGCTGTTTTGGCTTCCCATGTGCAAAACCACTCAGATAACGGCAATACACGAGGTGGAGAAGGACTAAGCAGGGACTCCCACCACACTCTCACTTTCTTGTGCCACTCACACCCCCTCACTATCTCAGGGAGAAACCAAACACCAGGGAAGGCCGTGACCACAAAACAAGCAGGCACAGGACACACAGTGCTGCCAAAACATCAGCTTGCTTCCCAGCAGTGCTCAGACCGCTGGAGAACAACACTTGTGGGAACACTGGGAGAACCTGGCTGCCCAGAGCCTTGGTCCATAGCAAGGGGCAACACATACCCTGAAACCTTTTCCCAAGTCCTGCCAGGGAAAAGTTTTAAAGTTTCCTACAGCCAGAACTGCAGGTGAGTGGCAGCAATGGCCACAGAGGCGATGCAAGAGAAGAACGGGGAGGCAGTCCACAGACCTGTGCTCAAACAGTGTCTGAAATGACAGTGCCAAAACCCAAGCCCCACTCCCATTGCACACCATGGGTCCCACTGAGTGCATTCTCTCCAGATGAAGGACAAGGTCCCACAGCAGCAAAAGCAAGATTTTCTCATCACTTCAGTATCTGTCTAAGCTGGGCAGAGGATGGAAAAGAGAAAAGGATGGAAAACCTCCTAATGTTCCCAATAATCAAAGGCATAGAACCAAGAACCAGAAAGATGTTGTGCACTTTCTCCCCCAGAGAGCTCAGTACAGGACCCTCTCTACTCCAACTCTCGTGAGACCCCACCTGCAATACTGCCTCCAGCTCTGGGGTCCCCAGTACAAGGAAAAACATGAAACTCTTTGAGAGGGTCCAGAGGAAGGCCACAAAAATGGTCAGATGGCTAAAACATAGCAGGGGAGTTGGACTAAAAGATCTTTAAAGAGGTCCTTTCCAACCCAAACTATGCTATGAATTTTTTGGAAACATGCATTAACTACACTCCCTCAAAGTGAAAAATTTAAGACACACATTAAGCTGCCAATAAACCTCGTTTTCTCCCATGGCAGAGCAACAGATGACAAAGAACCAGAGAATTGCTTATTGCTTATTGCTTCTGCTTCTGAAGTTGGAGGCAGCGGGGTTTTAGTGATTATTACTGGTGTTGGGAACATACTTGGAGTAGTTGGGGGTCGTGTTGTTGTGACAGTAACAGTTGTCACTGTCCCCGTGGTGCTGCTGGTGGTGCTGCTGGGAGGCATCGTGGTACTGGTGGTGCTGCTGGGGGGCATCACGGTGCTGGTGGTGCTGCTGGGGGGCATCATGGTGGTGGTGGTGCTGCTGGGGGGCATCACGGTGCTGGTGGTGCTGATGGGGGGGATCATGGTACTGGTGGTGCTGCTGGGGGGCATCATGGTACCGGTGGTGCTGCTGGGGGGCATCACTGTGCTGGTGGTGCTGCTGGGGGGCATCACGGTGGTGGTGGTGCTGCTGGGGGGCATCACGGTGCTGGTGGTGCTGCTGGGGGGCATCATGGTGGTGGTGCTGCTGCTGGGGGGCATCACGGTGCTGGTGGTACTGCTGGGGGGCATCACGGTACTGGTGGTGCTGCTTGGGGGCATCACGGTGCTGGTGGTGCTGCTGGGGGGCATCATGGTGGTGGTGCTGCTGCTGGGGGGCATCACGGTGGTGGTGGTACTGCTGGGGGGCATCACGGTACTGGTGGTGCTGCTTGGGGGCATCACGGTGCTGGTGGTGCTGCTGGGGGGCATCACGGTGCTGGTGGTGCTGCTGGGGGGCATCATGGTGCTGGTGGTGCTGCTGGGGGGCATCACGGTGCTGGTGGTGCTGCTGGGGGGAATCATGGTGGTGGTGGTGCTGCTGGGGGGCATCACAGTGCTGGTGGTGCTGCTGGGGGGAATCATGGTGGTGGTGGTGCTGATGGGGGGGATCATGGTACTGGTGGTGCTGCTGGGGGGCATCATGGTGCTGGTGGTGCTGATGGGGGGGATCATGGTGCTGGTGGTGCTGCTGGGGGGCATCACGGTGCTGGTGGTGCTGCTGGGGGGAATCATGGTGGTGGTGGTGCTGCTGGGGGGCATCATGGTGCTGGTGGTGCTGCTGGGGGGCATCACGGTGCTGGTGGTGCTGATGGGGGGGATCATGGTGGTGGTGGTGCTGCTGGGGGGCATCACGGTGCTGGTGGTGCTGCTGGGGGGCATCACGGTGCTGGTGGTGCTGATGGGGGGGATCATGGTGGTGGTGGTGCTGCTGGGGGGCATCATGGTGCTGGTGGTGCTGCTGGGGGGCATCACGGTGCTGGTGGTGCTGATGGGGGGGATCATGGTGGTGGTGGTGCTGCTGGGGGGCATCACGGTGCTGGTGGTGCTGCTGGGGGGCATCACGGTGCTGGTGGTGCTGCTGGGGGGAATCATGGTGGTGGTGGTGCTGCTGGGGGGCATCACGGTGCTGGTGGTGCTGCTGGGGGGCATCATGGTGCTGGTGGTGCTGCTGGGGGGCATCACGGTGCTGGTGGTGCTGCTGGGGGGAATCATGGTACTGGTGGTGCTGCTGGGGGGCATCACGGTGCTGGTGGTGCTGCTGGGGGGAATCATGGTACTGGTGGTGCTGCTGGGGGGCATCACGGTGCTGGTGGTGCTGCTGGGGGGCATCATGGTGCTGGTGGTGCTGCTGGGGGGCATCACGGTGGTGGTGGTGCTGCTGGGGGGCATCACGGTACTGGTGGTGCTGCTGGGGGGCATCACGGTGCTGGTGGTGCTGCTGGGGGGCATCACGGTGCTGGTGGTGCTGCTGGGGGGCATCACGGTGGTGGTGGTGCTGCTGGGGGGCATCACGGTACTGGTGGTGCTGCTGGGAATCTCTGGTGGTGTTGGTGTGGGAGTGTTTGTTGATACAGTTGGAGAGGACACTGTGCTCATTGTGGACGAAGGTGGTGCTGTCGTGGTACTCGTGGTGGTACTTGTAATACACTCTGGTATGTCAGGAACGCAGCAGAGACTGATCTCATAATTAAGGCAGACAGGCATTGGTACTATACCTCCCATGACCTGATCACTGTTGTTACAGATGAGCCCTGTGTTAACATCGCACTCCACTTTCTGCCCTAAATCTTCAATGTTAACCTGAGGGAATTGCTCCGCTCTGCATGAAATATTCTCAGCTTTCGCGCATACCCAGGAGGAGTTGTGCTTCAGAATATTCTCAAAGGTTTCATAGTCACCACTGTTTTTGTCAGAACTATTTGGGTAACTCACGTCAATCCAGTCCGTCCAGATGCATTCACAGTCTGGGGGACAGCAACAAGAGGAACAATTAGGAACAGACAGAGGAGAGACAACAAGCCGGGGCACTAGCACGCTCGCGGGTGGTGCTCTGGGCGTCCACTGCACATAAGGGTGCCTCTCGTGCATTGCTACACCCGTCAGCCAACCATGGCCACAGCAAAGCTCACTTGTGTGTGCAGCCCTCCCCTTCTTGACCCTACAAAGCATACTAGGGCCAAATGAGGATGCAGGCGCTGCCAAACCATGTGTGTCTCCCCCTTGCACCTAGGGCACGATGCTGTTTTGGCTTCCCATGTGCAAAACCACTCAGATAACGGCAATACACGAGGTGGAGAAGGACTAAGCAGGGACTCCCACCACACTCTCACTTTCTTGTGCCACTCACACCCCCTCACTATCTCAGGGAGAAACCAAACACCAGGGAAGGCCGTGACCACAAAACAAGCAGGCACAGGACACACAGTGCTGCCAAAACATCAGCTTGCTTCCCAGCAGTGCTCAGACCGCTGGAGAACAACACTTGTGGGAACACTGGGAGAACCTGGCTGCCCAGAGCCTTGGTCCATAGCAAGGGGCAACACATACCCTGAAACCTTTTCCCAAGTCCTGCCAGGGAAAAGTTTTAAAGTTTCCTACAGCCAGAACTGCAGGTGAGTGGCAGCAGTGGCCACAGAGGCGATGCAAGAGAAGAACGGGGAGGCAGTCCACAGACCTGTGCTCAAACAGTGTCTGAAATGACAGTGCCAAAACCCAAGCCCCACTCCCATTGCACACCATGGGTCCCACTGAGTGCATTCTCTCCAGATGAAGGACAAGGTCCCACAGCAGCAAAAGCAAGATTTTCTCATCACTTCAGTATCTGTCTAAGCTGGGCAGAGGATGGAAAAGAGAAAAGGATGGAAAACCTCCTAATGTTCCCAATAATCAAAGGCATAGAACCAAGAACCAGAAAGATGTTGTGCACTTTCTCCCCCAGAGAGCTCAGTACAGGACCCTCTCTACTCCAACTCTCGTGAGACCCCACCTGCAATACTGCCTCCAGCTCTGGGGTCCCCAGTACAAGGAAAAACATGAAACTCTTTGAGAGGGTCCAGAGGAAGGCCACAAAAATGGTCAGATGGCTAAAACATAGCAGGGGAGTTGGACTAAAAGATCTTTAAAGAGGTCCTTTCCAACCCAAACTATGCTATGAATTTTTTGGAAACATGCATTAACTACACTCCCTCAAAGTGAAAAATTTAAGACACACATTAAGCTGCCAATAAACCTCGTTTTCTCCCATGGCAGAGCAACAGATGACAAAGAACCAGAGAATTGCTTATTGCTTATTGCTTCTGCTTCTGAAGTTGGAGGCAGCGGGGTTTTAGTGATTATTACTGGTGTTGGGAACATACTTGGAGTAGTTGGGGGTCGTGTTGTTGTGACAGTAACAGTTGTCACTGTCCCCGTGGTGCTGCTGGTGGTGCTGCTGGGGGGCATCACGGTGGTGGTGGTGCTGCTGCTCGGGGGCATTGTGGTGCTGCTGGTGCTGCTGGTGGTGCTGCTGGTGGTGCTGCTGGGGGGCATTGTGGTGCTGCTGGGAATCTCCGGTGGTGTTAGCGGGGGAGTGGTTGTCGATACAGGTGTAGAGGACACTGTGCTCGTTGTGGACGAAGATGGGGCTGTTAGAAACAACAGGGACAGGGAAAACAGAGGTGCAAGATGCATAAGTTAGATGTAATATACACTGAATACAAGTTACGCCTTAGGTAGCTCCCAGAAAACTAAAGCTGTCTGTCCAGTCTTACCACAGTGAATCACTAGGTCTACCTTTTTGCCCCTGGAAAGCAGACTAGTTCAAAATCAGTGCCCAGACAGTGCCAGACAATCCTTTCATAGCAAGGAGACTAGTGATGTTGTAATATGCTTCTCACTAAAGCAAAAATACCTACTAATTTTAAGACATAAGGAGGAGTAAGGCTCCGAGGCTTTCTATTTCTACCTTATTACTTAGAGTACCTTGCTGTCTTATGAAGTAAGAACTGAGAGGGGATGCTCTGGTCTGGGAAGGAAGCATGTATGGAAATATGTTCCCGCCTGATGGTCATGTAATTTCCCTGTGGTGCAATGTTGGCCTGATAAAGAGGTTCACAGAGTATTCGTTGACCTCGGCACCTGAAGACCACACTTCGCAGCAAGCAGCAGCCTGCAGAGTGAAACTCTTCCTGAAAGCCTGCCAGGGGAATCCTTCCTTCCTAGATCTATAACCACATGCAAACTTTAGCACTGACAGAGGGAAAGAAGGAGAAAGAGAAGGAATTCTGTATAGCCCTGCCCAGAAAATGCCTAAAATGTTGGTACTCTTAATGAAGGCCTACGCTAATCTTGTACAACGGGTCCTTCTAGGAATCTGCTCTCCAGCAGAAGGAGAGAGCTCCAAACCAGCATCAGTAAGACTTCCTGCCAGCTCAATATCTGTCATGGAGATGACATGCCTTTAGGAGCCAACAGGCCTTTATTTCTCCTATGGCAAAGCAAGAGCAGAGATTATTGGTCTGCTAAATACCTGGAGAGGTTGAAGTTACTGGGGTGGTGACTGATGGTGTGAATTCGCTTGTGATGGTTGGGGTGGGTATGGGCGTGGTGGTACTTGCTGTTGGCCGCCTGGTGGTAGTGGTGGTAAGTACTGTTGTGCTGGTGGTTGTTGAAGATGGTGTTGGAGTTGGTGGAGTCTCACAAGGAATTTCATGCCACTCACAACAGTTTACCCTAATTTCATAATTATAGCAAAGTTGCCACATAGTTGGATCTTGCTCCTCATTCTTACAGATAAGTCCATATGTAACATTACATTCTACTTTCTGGCCAAGTTCCTCTAAGCTCACATCGGGCTTTTCTTTAGCTCTGCATTCAATTTTTTCAGGAGCTTCACATATTTTGTCTCCATGTTCATTTCTTATTGCATCATAGGTTTCATAGTCACCACCATCTTCTTCAGGTTTACTAACATCAAACCACTCAGTCCAGTTACAGATTAATCCAAAGCATGGAGCTGAAAGAAAAGACAGAAATTCAGCATCTGAGCTTAAAGACAACATTCTGAGAAGATTAGTTTTGTATTCTGTTCCATTAAGGACTAGGGTAATGCATTGTAACTTGTTCTTTTTACCAAGAGAAAAAGTTCTAAAATTGGTTCTATATTACCAGGTTTTTCAAGAGGAAGCTTTGCATCAAAATACAATCATCAATCTGAAGCCTTTAAGGTTCTTTCTTCTCTCTATACTTAACATATTTTTGCAATTTAAAAAAATGTATTTATTTGTGTTTTAAATATATTTTTCTGTAGTGGATGTCTTTAATTTACTCTTCCTTTAAATGTTCCTTTGACATTCTTTAACAACTTAGTTTTATATTTAAAACTTACTTATAGTTACTGGAGGTCTTGTAGTGGTCACTGAAATAGAAAAAAAAAAAAAAAAAGAAAGATTAATCCATCATCTTCAAGCTTTAGAAAAATACATAATAATAGTTTTAAATATTTTAATTATCTTTTTTGCTGACACTACTGAGACAATTTCTACTATCCCAGCAGGATATTGAGATGTTAACTTGTTTTACAGAATTAAAAAGTCACCCTGTACATTTATAGTTAAAATTTCTTCCATGATAAGTAAATAAATTCAAAATGTTAAAAATCTTTCTTGGTGTGTTGTGATAAAACCATTCATAAGTATCGCTCTATCTGTGTCAGCCATAAGCCCCTATACTTCTACATCCTATCTTTAAAGTATTTTCCTTGAAGGAAATAATTTTTAGATGTGCATCTCTGTTGAAGATTTACCTGTGGTGGTAAGAGTACTGGTAGGAAAGGGGGTTGAAAGGGTTGTAGGTGAAGTAGATGTCGGACAAGGAAAAGTACTTCCAACAATTACAGAACCATTTTCTGCACAAATGTATATTATACATATGTTGCCATCTTGTATTTGTGCCACAACTTCACCCACTTCATAACTTGTTCCATTGATGACACAAGGACAGCCTGCAAAAAAAGAGCAATTTTTCTATTATCAGGTAAGAGACAAAGGCAGAATACTTATGGACAAGGAAGCATTTGCAGGAATCATAGCTTTCAGAGCTATACCTGGAGTTAGACCTAATACATCACATTAATTTATCTTTACATTTAGAGGAACAATAAAACATATTTAATAAAGACCTGCATAAAACACTTGGAAGAACAGACTTACAAACTAGGTTTTAAAACATTCTGAGAGAAATAACAACTGCAATTTACTGTCTGACACTTTTCTATAATACTACATGTTCTGGGATTCAAAGTCTTGTAGCTAATTCCATTAGTTTATGTATGGGACATGGGGAGAAAGAATAAAAGGAAATGAGAAAAATGTTTGAAAAGTACTAACAGTAAGGTTCAACAAAAGTGCTGCTCAATTTTCTTCGGTCACAACTTTCATTTGCACTGGAAAGGATTATTCCAAATCAGTACTAAGTGTTTTGTAGAGACAAACATAGCAGTTCCATGCATTTTTTAATTTTTATTTGTAGAAAAAAAACAAATGTTATTTACCTGGGAGTGGTGTACACTGTATGGATCCTGAGGGGCCGCAGACACTAAAAGCAAAATTTTCAAAAATTAAAATGTTACAGATATTTTATGGCACCTGTTAGCAGAGCCAAGAGCACAGAAATGTAGAAATTTGTCACTTGTCTTCAGTCACACTACTGGATATTTTTCTGGGTGTAATATTTTCCAATATTGCCTATCATTATTTCATTCAGACTAAGCCATCACTTTCATTCTTTAAGTATAACACCTTAAAACTATCATGAATTGCTTTGTGTTGCAAGTTGCAGTAGTGCAATAATAAAAACTGTTTTTCAGAGCAGTGAATTTATAGCTAGATCGGGGTGGGGAGGTGGAGTGTTTGTCTCTGGTCACCATGCAGAGTCACAGATGTCAGTGCTATCATTAGAAATGCTTTAGGAATGAGCAGTTAGGAGTCAGCTATCTTTCAGGGCTAGTACAGATCATTTCAGATAACAATGGTTCTGAAATCCCAGTTTTAAGTGAGAATGCAAGGCAGAGTAGCCCCTCTCTTCCCAAAGAGCCATGAGAATCAAAAGGCTGTTCTAGAGACACACCCAGGTTCCATGCCATTATATAATTTATGACACTTCAAAGACTATATATATAAAATGAAATTGTTAATACACTTATTATGACAACACTATCAGCTAGAAATCTTGATTATTATGGATTTGGAAAATTATGAATGAAAAGTTTAGAATCTATACATGTCATAAGTGCAGCATTTTTTAAGTCTCAACTGGAATAAACAGTTATTAGAATGAATAGTTCTGGAATAAACTCAAGTTCTCAACTGGAATAAACAGTTATTAGAATGAATACACCAGCTCTTCAGCTGAAGTTGCACATCTATATGCCTGAGGCCCAATAAAGTAAACGAAGGGCTCAGCATACATAAATTCTTTCCTTAATTACTGCAAATGTTTTTGCATTCTTTATATACCATTGTGTACAGTTGTCTTCTGTGGGTATCTGCTCCCCAGGGGCCACGTGAATTCCATCGATGTAACACCAACATAGATCTTCAGGCACACATTCCTTTGTCGCTTCATTATAAAAAGGCTTGTCTGGAGGGCATCTGGGGTAACAACCTGTTGATGACAAGAATAGAATACAGGATGAAGAAAAGGTGTACAGAGTTAACTGATAGGATAGCTTCTGAAGGTAAATGATTCTCACTGAATCAAGCACAGTGAAAGAAATTGAGAATTTCCAGTGCAAATTAATCATTGGACAATTAGTCTTTCCAAAAGACATAAAATCACAGAATTCTCATTTATAATGCTGGAGTGTGGAGGATTGAATAAAAGTTTAGTCATGAAAACTAGGGTATTGTTTTTTCCTAGTTTAAGATCTTGGAGAAAGCCCTAATTTGTATTAATTTCTATGGGCAGCTAGTAATTTAAGAGAAAGAAACTTCCTTATTTTTCTATAGATATTGAAATGTGATCACTACATCAATAATACTTTTGTGAAGAATGTGGAATTGGATTCATTAACAAACAGGTTTTTCACTACATTTATTGGAACACTAGACCTTGTTTATGTGCCTTTAATAAATGAGGTATCTCCACCCAAACAGATAATTTTATCTGCATTTTCCATACCTTTGGCCAGTGACCCAAACCCCACCTGTCAATTCTCATTCCATTTTTCATGTAAACACACTTTTAAAAAAATGATTGTGTCTTGCTTCCAAATAAACTCTCATGAAATCCAGTTCTTAATTACTCTAACTGTACTGTACTGGAACTCTAAATAGCTTATGAACTGAATGACATTCTAAGTAACTGGTACTTAAAAGTTACTTCACACTGCCAGACTGTACTAAAGATGTCCTAACAAAAGTAAGCATGATCTATATTTCCACTGAAGATAAAAATAAAAAATAATTTAGAAAGAGAATTAGTTATATAATAATCTGCCTTCTGATACTTCCCAAATTTTTCTAATAATCTAAGACAATCTATTTGAAAACACAGAATTAACTTGTTTTTAAAAAATATTTTGGCTAGGTTTTGGGGGTATTTTTGTTTTGTTACCAGAAGATCGGGGATTAAAATAACAAAGTCAAACTCTGGGCATTTCTTTACAGTCCCTAAACTGGAGATAACTGCTTCCAGTCAAGACCAAAAAGACTGCATGGCTGAAACCATGGCTGTTTTCTCCAACTTTATCATGTGGTAAATGAAATACGTTTATAAAGTCATTCCATCCAATGAATGGATCATTGCAGTTATGCAATGCAGTTATGACGTGAGATTCCTTTTCAGTTATCAAGCACAAGAACTTGAACCTATTAATATCATATCTACAAATGAAATACACTAAAAATACAGGTAGCTCCCTGTAGCCCTCTGACATCATTTTGTGGTCTCCATAAAGAATTCAACATATAGCAGCATCAGTATGTTTGATATCAAAGATATTTTCCATTGTAAAGATAGGAGGATGTTGCACATTAATAAAGTCAAGATGGATCTGATACATAAAGAATGATAAAGTTAAAAACCCTCAACTATCAGTAACTTGCTTCTTTGCCATGTAAAAGGTTTTCCTTCTCCTGAAATGCCCTTGGGATGGGATGCAAAATAAGAATGGTGTAATAATCTTGCATGTTTCAGGATATTATCCAAGCAGAGACCTAGTTTTATGGCTCACAATAACGCAACCATCAGTCACTGATATTAATAAATAATAAATTATATTATAGGAAACAGTTATCTAAGACTGGAGACAAATTCAACATAACAGATATAGGAACAACTTGTCAAGCTGACTGACTATTCTATATTCATTAAGTGATATGTGGAAAAAGTGATACAAAATAAAATTTTAAAAATGACAAGGAATTTATTACCTTCCAGGTATGGCATTGTAAAGTTGGTGCTGACATTATTAATCATCCTGCAGGTTGTGACATTACTGCCACAAGGTTCATAGTGCCAGTCGCACTCATTACGAGGGTTGTAGTAGTCACAAAATATCGCTGAAGAGAAAAAAAGGAGAAGCTGATTCAAAACATGGTTGACAGAATGCAGCTCTGATGAGGTCTTTAAAGGTACAAGCTATGTGAGTCGACATGTTAAGACAGCAAAATTTCTCATGACATATGAGTCCTCGACTTTCTTCTACTGTACTTAAACATAAGGTTCATCAGAATTTAGGATCAAAACTCTGGGGCCCAAGATTTTCATATTAAACACTCAAGCTTCAGGATGAAAATGTTTGATCCAAATCACACAAATTAAAAAAAAAAAAAATGTTTATTTTAATTTAAAATTAAGGGTAAATTTCTGAGAGCATTTTTGTTCCTTAATTACTAGCAAACACCTAAAAGCTCTTGCAGTACATTCAAAATGGTTCTGTCTTGCTGTATCACACGGGCTGTATCACATGGACAGGCCAAGAGCAAGCATAATTCATTTAGATGACTACGGACAGAGGAAGGAGCTTTTATAAACTTGTATCAGAACTGATTGAAACATAACTTCTGTTTCACTGCCTTCTTACACTTAAAATCTAAAAGTAGTCAATTCCAAATCAGAATGAATTTTTTTAAAGAAAAATTTTACGTTTCTGCCACTTAGAATCTCAAAATTTTGATTTGAGCACTTCTTTGAGAAATGTTAATTTAAATCTTATTTTACATTATTATATGACATACTGGTATGAGCATTAGCACTGCTAATGGACACTGCTTAATATACTCAATACTGGTTGAGTTAATCTACACAGGAGTACTTCTATATAATTTTGCTAAAATTAAATTCTGAAAGAAAAAAACAGGAAGAAACAGAAACAGAAAAAGAAGAAAAAGGAAAAGGAAAAAGGAAAAGGAAAAAAGAAAGAGGAAAATGGGAAAAGAGGAAAATGAGAAAAGGAGAAGGGGAAAAGGGGAAAAGGAAAAGGAAAAGGAAAAGGAAAAGGAAAAGGAAAAGGAAAAGGAGGAAAAGGAGGAAAAGGAGGAAAAGGAGGAAAAGGAGGAAAAGGAGGAAAAGGAGGAAAAAAAGAAGGAAAAAAAAAGGAAAAAGAAAGAGAAAAATTTAAAAAGGGAAAAAAAAAAAAGAAGAAAAAAAAGAAAAAGCCAGTCTGAATGAAAGATAATTGAAATATACAAACTTACTAGTTCTCATTATTCCCTGATAGGCTCCAAAAATAAATTGCATTTAATTGCCAGCATAACCTTGCAGTTATAGTATTATTTTATTCGGCAGACTTTCTGATAGCAGCCAGAAAGATACAGTTGTGTTTAACTGTTACTCACGGCATATATCAGGAGTTCTCCAGAAAACACAGGCCTGAGCCTTGGTACATTCCTGAGCGTATGCAGCAACCGCGGAACAGAAGCACTCACAGTCTCCACCACTGTCACAAGAGCAGGCATCATGAACACAGGCATCATAGAAAGGATTTGGGTCCACCTGTTGGGGAAAGAAATGATGCCCCAGTTCATCTCCAAAGTAGCTTTCAAACTAGTAAGCTTGAGAGAGCTCTTGGGATACGGGAATTGAGCTGAGCAGGAATGAGGCTGTTCCTAAGGATTACCATATCACAGACAAACATTATACGCTTGAAGCTGCTTCATGTATTTTGGATAATAATAGACTTAAAGTAATATACTACCTTTGTAATTTGTTGTGACCGAAAAAATAAAATAAGAGTTCTTGGAAGTGCCCACAATTTCTAACAGAGCTCCATTTTACTGCTCTCATGTCAATGAAGACTTATCTTCCAACAAGCTTTGTCAACCAAGTGGTGAGCAAGAACAACCAAGTGTGAAAGGCTGCACTTCACAGCAAATATGAAGCAGATAATTTTGTGCTTGCCAGGTTTTGGAGTTTATCCAATCACACATTAGCAAAAAAAAATATTTTAAAATCCACTTTTTTGCTTGGGATTGCAAGAGGAGAAACTGAGACTGGATTTTAGCTGCTGAAGGAATCAACATAGAAACACATGCTAATTAAATTAAATTAATCATTCTTTGTGACTTTTCCACTGTGAGTTAAGAATAGTTATATATAACAGAAACATAATATAATAATTGTTATATTACCATACTTTAGTAAAGAGACAGGAAAGAGAGGAGTGCTCTCTGCACTGTGCTCTGAAAGCTGTGGGCCTGGCATAGTGTATGCTATCGCAGTTTGGAGGCGCAGTACTAGCAGCTAAGCCTGTCTAAACTGTGCAGTGTCAGTGGTTGCCAAGAAGATCCCTTCTGTGGGTTGAATATTACAAAGAGCAGTGGTCTGTTCAACAGCCATCTTCCAATTATCGTATGCATTTCTGTCAGAAGTGCGATCTCATGATCACAAGAATTTAGAACTTAAAGTAGTGAGAGTCTCTCAACAAGAAATGGCACAACGCAGACCTGTTCAGCACACACAGATCTGTTCAGGGTAGATTTATGAAGATAGCTTGCACAGCAGTAGAACTGAAACTGAGTATGGGCTTGTATGGCCGTGGCTGGCACCACCACTGACACAGTCCCATTGCCACAGATACTCAAACTCCTTTGACTAAGGCTAGATGAAATGTGATGACACCTATAGACTCGAAGATCACTCTATTTAACCATTTCTTCATCCATTTCTGAGGGTCCCTCTGCTTCTGTAGTAGCAGAAATGCACTGTGCTGTGCCATCATTTGCTGCCCTCTACAAACCTTAGAGTGACAAATTTCAAAGACTTCACTCCGGATGATGTTGCATTCTTTCTTTGCCCAGGACTCCCTGTGTGGTTTCACATCACAGGGCTTAATCTCTTCTGTGACATCTGGGCACGTGGCAGACTGTTTCCAGGAATTCCCAAACTTCAGAGCATTAGTCTCCTGCACCCCACTCCTTGTTGTAAAGTCGTTGTTAGACTTGTCATCAAAGTTGCCACACAAACCACAAACTTTGCCCTGGAAAAGAAAATTAACAGCTTTTAAATCCACAGCTTTTAAATATACCATGGAAGTGAGAAACAGGCTAGTAAATAAGAGCAAAACATTGACATTTAAAAGGAAAACTGACTCTCCATTTAAATTACATATTTCCATTTTACTTCCAAATAATTTCTACAGAAATCAAACCTTTATTTGTCTGTGTACTCAGTGAACTATTCAGCTCCCATGACTTCCTTCCTTGAAACCAATTATATCTAGTGTATTTCCATGTTTCTGTGGTGGCCCTTCATTCAACTTACAACACTAAAGGGTGGCTAAGCATCCTTCAGCTGAGAAGAATTGATTTGTTTTCCATTCTTCTCAATTTAGCATAACTCAGCTATTAATATAAGCCTGAGGAAATTTCATTCTGATTAAAAATGGTTTTATTAAAAGCTTCTAACATAATGAGTGCCTTTTCTTCACCCATGGGAAAAATAAAATACAGGGACTCATTTTTCTTGAAAGAAATAATTTAGCAGCTTACCCACAATAGTGAATTTTTGGTAGTGGTATTTAAGGTACATCAGCCCCGTCAAGCAACAGCATGTCCCTGTTTATACAACCCCACAGCTCCTCATTCAGCCCAGTGAATTCAGTACTCTATAATTCAGCATGCTGATTTTCAGAAATCAGAACCACCTCCATACATTGCACACGGAGTTTGGTTTCAACTCAGAGCTGAGATTCCATGCAGGTTTCCAAGTCAGTTCTCATCCCCTCCATTACTTTGGATGCTTGGCTCTTAATGCTCACAAACTCAGAATGCCTTAGACATTTAGCTTTGCTGCAAACATATGTTATGCATCCTCTGCAATGCATTGTGACAGACTGTAAGGAGCTCTGGCAGCTCTGCAAGCTGTGATAGTAATGATGCAAGCTAATGATTAATGTGCAGAGGATATAGGAATTAAACAGAGTCAGAATGAAAGAACATTTATGTTTCCTTATCTCATTTATCTATTCATACTACTACTTCAAAAAAAAAAAAGACAGACAGGTCCTAACTTTGTAATCAGGGGTCAGCTTGATGAAAACAGTAGTCTTCTTATCCCAGATAAGCATCACACCGTTGCTAGCCTCAATAACGAGGTAGAGGCCGACTGTCCTGTTCCAATAACGCACATCATCACCAGTATCTCGCTGAATTTCTTTATAATCTTTATCCTCCAATTTCAGTTCAGTTTTCTGAAAGATAAAAAGAAAAATATTATAACACTAACTTTTATGATTGAGATGAAATATTAGACGCTCGTACAAATACAACTCATTCTGAATGCAAAGCCAAGATGACAGAATGTGGTGTAACACCTTTGGTAGAATGAGAATCTCTACATTTACAAATTAGTCTGATAGGGCCTCTAACCTTCACTTGTTATACCTACTTTTTTGGATGTGGCTTTGGAGCATTACTTTTTCTGAAGTACTTGAATACTGATGTATACTTACTGAGCATCATTACTCACCCCTAGAAACATTTTAATAGCCTTTGAGCAGGTGACTCCTGTAGTTCCACAAGGGACATTCTCTGTGATGATACTGAACGAGCCACTGGAATTCCTGTCACCACAAAAATCCTATTGCAAAAGATAAAAGTGAGCATAAGAAAACTAGGTAGAATATTTAATTTTTAAATATGATTTTAAAAATTTTAAATAATTAAATCTCCACAATGTATAAATTGTTATTGCTGCTTCGTATATGAAATCTTACATACACATGTTTTTACAGACACACCAATATATACACATGCATCTCTACATACACATAGACAGTTAATACAGTCTCGTGTGTGGCAAAACCAGGGAAACAAGGGGGACAGTAAAACAAAATGAGGAATATATCTTTAAATATAAATATATTTGTACTGTAAACTTAGAATTTTCATTTATTTCAGAACTGATAACGAACTGTTAGCTCTCACTATAAAATAGTCCTGTTACATACAATTTATGACCATTGTGTCAAAAAAACCACCAACACATTCACACAGCTTGCCTGCACTGAAAATACAAAATTTATCGTGGCAGAATGTGAAAACATCTCAGGAACAGTGATGACAAGCAGTAAGAAATGACAAAACCAAAGATGAAAGTAGATCTTCAGGGCAATCAGATGCCATTTCAGCCCTCTTGATGAGCATTACCTGAGTAGCCACATAGTCACATCTTCCATCAAAGTCGTAGAATTTTCCATCAAAGGTGATATAATGGCCACTTCCATATATTGTACAAGTCCCATAGCACACATATTCAGTGCAGCTCCAAGACCCTTTTTGGCAGACACTAGAAGAGAGCAGACGAATTTTATTTTCATGTCTCTCCAAGAGCGTACTGTTTGGAAAACTGCAGAACAAACCAACAGCTACATAACACAACGTGATAATGTGCACAAAATCCATTTCGGTGTTACAGAGTGTCTTAAGTCTTAACTTCAATAGTTTAGCCTGCTTTGAAACCTATAACATGCCTTTTACATCTGGCTGGATATGCTTTTTAGATCTGATAGTGTTTATATTTAAAAAATGAGTGCGCTTTCCCAATATGAGATGCCTACTTAAAACAGAAGTAGTTATTATCCCAATATTTTCAATACAATCTGTATTTCCTCAGGTATCAAAAGTATGTCTGAAAATGTTTATAATTGCAGCTATCACGGCCACTGTAGTACATAAGCTTAGACACGATTATTAATTTACTGCAGAGAATACTCTAGAAGAGAGTACAAATTATAACTTGCCAGGTGTTGCAGTCCACTGTTATCTGCTGTCCAGGAGAATACCACTGGTTGTTATGAATGCATGGGCAGTCTTTCTGCTCAACACAGCCGCCTTTGCCATCATCAAATAGACCTTCAGGACACACACAGCCTGAGACACACTCTGACTGGAACTAGGGAATATAGGGAGAAATTGTTACTTTACGAAAAACACTGCATTTTAATTCCACTTCTTCATAAAAATTCTGGTAAAAACTGCATTTATAACCAAACAGAATAATATTGATTAGTTTTATAAGATTCTTCTTTCTAAGCTTCTAATGTTTTTATTTTCTTTATTGATTGTCTAAGAACCCAAATCATATTCCACTTGGGAGGTACAACTCTACTGAAGACACAGTAAAAAGAAAAAGGAGAAGGAGACCATAAGGGGAATCATCATGAAATTGGCAACAGAGTAATATCACTGGGGAGAAAATACAGGAAACTTTACCAAAGAGAAATAAACTGTTAGTTACAACAACATTTTCTGTGTTGCACTGTGTCATTTAAAGCATAAAAAATGAATAAAGGAAACATGACATGGAGAAAAATTGAATCCTTACATGATCAGCTCGAGGAGTATGACAGCTAAATTGTACAGGTGTTTGCGAAGTCCACTTTGGGGATGTGCTGCAGTCAAAGTACCTCTTGTTAGAAGAACACACTGTTGTACCTGAAAGGTACATTGTTGGTTTAGATGCATCAAGAAAAGACAAAAGAAACGTGCATGAAAAGTTGCAGTTACTGAGACAGAAATTTCAGGGTATGTATATCCTTACGAAAAAAAGAGGATCAGTGAAGACAAAAGAAAGTGAAAATGCCTAACTGTTTCGCATAAAGAGAAAAAACAAACATGCAAAACAAGTAAGTGGAGAATTCAAATGGAAAGTGTAGGTTTGGCTTTGGAGCATGGGCTATGGTTTTTGTTTTATTTTATAGAATTTCACTTACTTTTCTTTCCTGTTGTCACTGAAGTACAATGGACCTTTGCATTTCGGCAAACACTAGAAAAGAAGAAGTAGTAGAAATTTTTTTAAAAAGTAAGTTCAGTGTCTTCAATTTAAATCTAAGGATTTGTTTATATAAATTCGAAAGTATTTATCAGAGAGATCCTTCATAATTTCTACTGATATTTCAGGGTACACTCATGAATATTCACTTGGAGAAAAGTTTATGTTTTAAGGAATGACAGCTATGCTATTAATACTTAATACTATGCTTTTTGATGACTCAGGAAACATATAATAATGAAACAGTTAATAATGATAATTTAAATCAAAGCCTTCATTTAGATACATAGTGTATTTTCATGCCTGTTCAGTTCACATGCTGCAAATTTATTGGCCTGTATGCTTCATCTGCCAGATGAGAGAAGGAAGAATTTCACGGTTTGTACTGATGATTCATGCAGCAAACAGTTGTAAGAATTCATGATAAAAAATACCAGAACTGTGAAAGTTACTTTCAAACACCTATGCTACTGTAAGTACATATCAAGGGGACCTGCCTCCAGTGCAAAACACAAGCAATCTGACTCTTACAGAAAAGGAAACAGCAATATAACATTATAGATGGTCTTTTATCTTCCTTTTAGCCCTCTGCCCTATTAACAGTGCAGCTTCAGGGTAACATTTATCTGTGAAGGCCAGTACTCACACCTCCAAACAAAGCTGTACTTCCCAACTATTAATAAATTATCCTGCAACAGGATGAAGATGTTGTGAAACATATTACAAATGCCCATTAAAGCACACAAAAAAAAAGCTAAGCCACTTATACCTAATAAGCAAATTTATAAAGGACTTTTTTCCCACAAACAAGGAGCCACAATAAAACATACCAACGTTCTCCATCTTTTCTGATGTATTCCCCTGGTTCCAGGTATGATCCCTTGTAGTAACAGGGACACTTGGAGATGGGCACACAGGTACCCTGGTTATCCAAGTATGTATTATATGGGCAGCCACAGCCATCCACAGGAGCAAAGTCTTGCAAGCAATGTTTTTCACCATCAGCAAGGGAACGACAGGTTTGCTGACACATTGTAAGATTGTAAAGGAAGATTTGATTTCCTGGACAGGCAGACACTTCATTAGCTGGAAGGAAAATAAACAAACTGATAAAGAAGGGATGCAGGATGGACAATTTAACCTCGACATTTCCGTTTTTGTTTCTCTGGCTGTGCAGCATGTAATGGTAAAAATACTCCCTTAGATTTTATTAAAGTACAAAAATATCACAAGTCACAAGTAAAGATAGCCTAACCTTGTTTTCCAGCTGCAGACTTCTTTTTAACTGCTACTAACAGTTTCTACTTTCATAGCCATATTTGTTTCACATACTAATAATCAGAGAGAGAGAGAACAATATAATAAACTCCCAGTCTCAACAGTATTGTACTGCTCATGAAAAGGTAGCACAATGATAAACAAAGACACTGATAAGCAAAGACAATGTAAAAGCTATGATAGCTGGGATTCCATTAGTCAAAGATAGAAACAGCATTATTATTTAAACTGGGGAAAGAAGGTGGAAGTGAAAAATACTGCTTTCTAATTTTAAATATGTCATGAACAAATGACAACTAAAGAATATAACGTGAGCTAGTAACCATTATAAGCATTGTCTCTTTTAGATCCATTAAATGTTTCTAAGAGACTCCAAATCCCTTAACACTGAGATCACTGACAACCAAATTCAGAAGGAACTTTCTTATTTCTTATAGCTAATTAATTCCATAGGGATTACAGTTCCACTACTTACTGCAGATACTCTTTCTCCAGCCTCCCAGTATGATCCCTTTGAAAGCACAGGCTCTTGAGTAAGAGGACAGGGCAGCACACAAGCATTCTTCATTGTCTTCACAGAGGCAGGTGTCGTATTTACATTTCTGAAAAAACAACAAAAGAGTCAGTAAGCCCACGGGAAACCAATGGGCAATTGTAACTCAGTTGCTATGAAATGTCCATTTTTCTGATGTTAATTGCTATAATCAGAGAACAATGGAAGGAACAGCCAAAGAGCAGAGACTGAAAGTGCTTCTTCATTTCATACACAATGAAAATGTTTGGATGCTTATCCTAACCTAGGCCAAGCCTCTTGAACCTTTAAAAAGTAGCCAAGCTCCTAACAGCAACTTTCTTAAAGGATTTTGGTACCATTCTTTCTTAGCTACAACTTAGAAATGCAGAGAACCATCAAAATTAAAAATTAAAATAAAAACATTTTAAAAAATAAAAATATTAAAAATCATAATGGCAAAATATTAACCAGATCTATGAAGATCTTCACAGAATTTGAGCTCAAACTGAGTTCTAGGTATGACCAAAGTCTTAGGAATTTCTTCTTTTTTGATCAGGTAAGCCTCGCTTACCACTCAACAGTGATTAGCACAGGGGAAAAAAAAAAAACATAGAGATTCTATCATAAAAATGATTTGGTGTTGTTACATTCCAACCAATCCGGGAAATTTAATTTTTTTTTTTTCCCTGACTTAATAGCAACTAATGTGTAAGGGTAACCTTAAAATTTCTGTGCACACCTTAATCTCTTGAATCATCTTTCCAGTTCAAATATCCAGTCCAATAAAAATGTACTCTAAATACAAAACATAAGAAACCAGAACAAATTTACCTTTTTATTCAGCAGCACTCCATAAGAATCTCATCATAGGAGAATCTTTGGATGCATGCCATGCTGCCTCAGTTAATCACGGCAAAAACTTCACCAGCTCTCATGGGCAAGCTACTCAGTAATGTCTCAAATGTTTGAAGAATGAGAAATGTTTACAGTCATCCATCTGAAATAAAGCAGTACTGAAAATGATGCAAGAGTACAATACCTTATAGTATTCTGAAGGGTCGATGACTAAGTGACATCTTGCAAATGGACCCTCTGGTCTTTTCAGCAAAGAACACCAATGCTCAGCATAATTTTCTGGAAAAAAAGGGAGAAAAATCAAACTATGTCATTATATTCATTCCATTCACTTATCTTTCTTGTGACATGTCTAGTTAGTTGTCAGAAAATTGCAATGCAACAGTACAAATGAGAGAACTGTGTGCACTTTGGGAAGTGAAGAAACTGCATGCAATCACTGTACATACATTTCTATTCTCTAATCCAGTTATCTAGCAGTAGACATGCAACCATAAAATCAAAAACCATAACTTACTGCTGTAACTTATCTACATGGACTTGTGACAGCTCTTTCCGTCTGGGGACCATAAAGTTAAGTTAAACATAGGGATAAATAATACTAGGAAATACAAGCTGCCTTTCTAGATAATACAAATGAATTACTTCGCTTCCCTATCTCCCAGCTCAGGCTTCCTCTACAATCATCCTCTAAACTCTCACTTCAGTTTGATGGGAAATCAGTACTGATCTGTGTACATACTTGCAGAAATTATTAATTTGACAGTCCTCTAAAAAAACTTCCATGCCACACTACAACTGTTATACACTTGTGGCAGAAATATAAAGCAAATGCTACTCATTCTGGCAGAAGCCAACCATCTGACTTATTAGTGTGCTTACCACTTTCAATGCTGAGACTGCAGGGGTCTTCCAGCTTTTCTGCCTGGTCTTTGCAGGTGGACTGAGCTTTCCATGTGTTAGCAAAGGCAGATCCTGTAGCTTCTACCAGCCCACTAGTAGTTTTAAAGTCATCACCCTCCATTCCATTAAAGTTTCCACAAAGACCTATTGAAAAAGAGGGTAGCAGTTTTACCCACTTATTACTCATTTTCATTTTAAAAGGTTAAAGGGAAAGGGACAACTGATCACAATCATTAGAAACAGAAGTTCATACAGCTGATTATTCCACACTATTAATGCACACTATGAGTACAGAAGATTTAGCAACCCTGTTTTAAATCTTCAACCTCCTGAGAATAGTCTTTATGAAGATATCTCTGCCTCAGGAGATCATTGACCTAATCTGTATTTCTTGTTTTATGACAATACAAAAACCACAAAATGCACTGAATGCCTGAGTTTGTGGATAGTTAAAAATTAAAGTGATTTAAAAAGTAAAAAATATTGAATATATATTAATATTTTATATATATATATAATACTTATATTCATGTGCTGGCATCAGAGTGATAGGTCACTCCAATATGAAATAATAACAAAGGATTTCTAGCTTGCTTGAGTCAATTCTCTTTCAATGTTTTGGTTTCTGCTTTTAGATTCCTCCTCTTGGATCAATAAGTAGAACAAATGATCACTCATGAAAAGAATACATGACCCTTCAGCTGGGAACAGCATGGATTTGCTTCCCATTTGAATAGACACTTGCCTTGAAGTTTTCCTTGAACTGATTGATCCACAGTCGCAAACAGCTGCATGACTGGAAACAACTGGATCTGCAGTTGAAGCCCAAAAGAAGTTTGTACGATAAGGTAGTGGGAAGATGGCTTGAATACTGAGAAGCTGGCTGAAAAACAAAACATGAATTGTGTAGAAAAAACATACCTTAAGCTGCTGAAAGAAACACTTTTTATTAGATTCTAAGGTATCACCTGCCATGAAAACCCTGAGATCAGGATCAAATTACTAATTTTCTTCTGAAGATTGCTGGCCATCTAGATACAATGCTGGTCCCCACTTACTTAACATGTTGATTATCTATAATGACCCATCCCTGGGATCAGAATCAAATTCATATTTTCTGCAATACAGCTTCAGTGTTCTCATTAATTCTGAGCAATTTGAAGAGCGAGAGATCTTCTGAGAAAACATTATCTCAGCACTGTTGAATGCAATAAGTAATAGGCGTGACTCTACACGCCAATACACAGCTAAATACTACTAATAATAAAATGTTAGATGCTTATACATAAGATAATCAAGCCATTATAGAAAAATCATCAGAACTGACATACAAAATCAGCAGAGAGGAGGAACCAGGCTTCCTAATTAGAATCACAGAATGTCTCAAGTTGGAAAGGACCCATAAGGATCACTGACTTCAACTCCCTGCTTCTCACAGGACTACCTAAAACTAAACAATATGACTAAGAGCGTCGTCCAGATGCTTCTTGAACTCTGACAGGGTTGGTGCCCTGACCACCATCCTGGGGAACCTGTTCCAGTGACCAACCACCCTCTCAGTAAAGAACTTTTTCCTAATGTCCCATCTGAACTTCCCCTGACACAGCTTCATACCATTTCCTCATGTCCTATTATTGGTCACCAGAGAGAGGAGATCAGCACCTCCCTCTTGTAGGCTGAAAGTTGTAGGCTGGCAATGAGGTCACCCTGCAGCCTTCTTTTCTCTAAACTGAAAAAGACAAGTGATCCCAATGGCTCCTCACAAGTCTTGCCCTTGAGAACTTTCACAATCTTGGTCACCATCACAGAATCACAGAATCACTCAGGTTGGAAAAGCCCCTTGGGATCATCGAGTCCAACCCTCAGCCCTACAAAGTTCTCCCCTACCCCACATCCCCCCACAGCTCATCCAAACGGCCCTTAAACACACCCAGGGATGGGGACTCCCCCCTCCCTGGGCAGCCTGTTCCACTCTCTGACCACTCTTTCTGGGAAAATTTTTTCCTCATGCCCAGCCTGACCCTCCCCTGTTGCAGTTTCAAGCCGTTCCCTCTTGTTCTGTCCCTGATCCCCTGGGAGCAGAGCCTAGCCCCAGCCTCTCTGCAATGTCCTGTCAGGAGCTGCAGAGAGGGATGAGGGCTCCCCTCGGCCTTCTCCTCCTCACACTGAACGCTCCCAGCTCCTTCAATGGCTCCTCACAGGATTTATTCTCCAGGCCCTTCCCCAGCCTCGTTGCCCTCCTCTGCCCTCGCTCCAGCCCCTCAAGATTTCTCTTGTATTGAGGCGCCCAAAACTGGACACAACACTCAAGGTGTGGCCTCACCAGTGCAAATTACAGGGGGACTCATCTCCCTACTCCTCTGGACACACTCTGATAGTTTGATGTCCTTCTCATGCTGAGGCTCCCAAAACTGCACCCAGTACTTGAGGTGGGGCCGCACCAGTGCGGAGTGGGGCAATCCCCTCCCTCAACCAGCTAGCTGTACTGTGCTTGATGCACCCCAGGACATGGTTGGCCCTTTTGACTGCCAGGGCACACTGTTGACTCATTCAACATGCCATCAACCCAAACCCCCAGATCTCATTCTCTGCAGCTGTTCACCAGCCTCTCATCCCCCAGTTTGTACTCATAACCATTATTACTCCATCCTAGGTGCAGAATGAAGCACTTGCTCTTGCTAAGTTCATACGGTTTGTGATTGCCCAGCTCTCCAGTCTATCCATATGTCTCTTCCCTTGCGGGAGTCCACAGCTACTCCTGATTTAGTATCATTGGCAAACTTAATGTACGTTCGACTCCTGCATCCAGGCCATTTATAAAAATATTAAAGAGTGCTGGCCCTAAAATTGAGCCCTTGGGAGCCCCACTGGTGATTAGCCGCCAACCTGATGTAACCTCATTTACTGTAACTCTTTGAACCCGACCCATCAGCCAATTGTTCACCCAACATATTTTGGACTTGTGTAACTGTATGCTGGATATTTTGTCCAGAAGGATGCTCTGAGAGTCAGTATCAAAAGCTTTGCTAATGTCCAAAAAATATGTACTGGTTAACCAATGTCTTAGAAATCTATTACCATATGCTCTATTTATCTATTTAATCCACTATTAAATGGTCTATTTTATTGCCTAGAACACTTTAACTTATCTAAACTATCAGCTACACACTGTGATTGGTTTTGCACAAGCATTCATGAATGTATCATCCCGTGAATAATTGTCCTTTCTGATAAAGGATTATTTTCTTGCAAGTAATTTGCCATCTGCAGATAAGCCAGTAAATAAGAAGCAACACATACTGCGTCAGTATGGTGCCAAAACATATCTAAATAGGAGTGATAAAGAGAGGTTCTACATTCCTTTCAAAAGGCATTCCCGGAGCTCACAGCTGCTGTCTGATAGCAACCTTCCACCACAAGTTAATCTTCTGAATCAGGTGATCTGAGTCAGCCTGTGAAAGTGTCTGTCTAAATCCACTAATTATATAAAAAGATGCTGATGTCTCAAGTGATCTGAGAGATGAGAGGGTGCTACATGGTACATCTTTCTTTCCTGCCCTGGTTGACCAGAAAATACAGCAGTTACTTTCTGCCAGACTTTCTTCCCACAGGAAAAAAAAATACATGGAGAAGTCAGGTGGGGTAGATATGCCCAAGCCTCACCATAACTGAGAGCCAGGGCATGCCCATATCATGTAGCCAGACTTGGAAAGTGCTAAATACCCCTCTTTATAGGCAGGTTATCTACTTTGTATTTAAGCCATGACAATTCCTCTTTCCCAGGCTATGTGCTGAAGTATATTCAAAATGTATAAAAAAACCTGAAGGGACATTTTTTTTCAGTCATCCACTGTATACAGAGCCTGTCTGCCCATTAAATTCTCAGTGATGACTATTAAATCACATTAATCCCCGAAGTGTTCCAAAATCTGAACAAATTTCATATGCCTCTCTTCCTCTTTTGCCTCTGAAAAAGTACACCTCCACATGAGGTCCGGTGTGTGACACATGACACACAAGGCTATGTCCCTTACCTGACACATGAGGCACGTTCACTGTCATCTCATTCAGTAACACACTGCCGTCTGATCTGAAAACCACCACCTGTATAACAGCAAAGAGAATCAGTGAGGCTCCAGGTACTGGGAGGAAAAGGAACTACTGAAGAAGAAAAAAAAAAAGAAAAAGAAAGAGAGGAGACATTTTGTACATTTGGACTGTGACTAAAACTTTGAAAGGAAGAATCAGTATGAAAATGAAAAGTGGCAGTAGACCTGTAGGATACAAGTAAGGTTTCACCTTGGTATTCAGTGTTTCACTTATACCTGCCTACAACAATTTATAGCAGTAATGAAATGTAAAGCTTCATTGTATTGGGCACTTTGATTTCAGGAAGTAAAAGAAAATATTGGGCCTTCAGGGTCTACAGCAAGCTCCTATTCCCTATAAAAGCATGTGCCACACCTTCAGTGTAATGGTTTAGTATGACTCTGGCATGGGAAGAAAGCAGTTTGCTAAACTTCCTCATAAAATTGTAATCTGTACATACAGAAACGTAAAATGATGGATTTCTGGTTTGGTTTGGTTTGGTTCTAGTTGTGCTGGCAAGGACAAGGAAGACCAGAATCACAGAAGGAAACTATGTGTATGTATGTAAAATTATTTATAAATGTATTCTAGATATTCCCATAACCAAACAGAATACTAAAGTGAATGCAAATATAAATATTTAAGAAGGTTGGATTGTACCAAAAAAATTTGTACAAAAAGTCCTAAATTGTACAAAAATACCTAAATAGATCTATAAAATTAATTCTGAATAAAGTAAAATACTGTGAGATGAGGAAGAACGGTGCTCTTACTTCCAGTTAGGCTGGAATACGCTGAGAATAATCATATAGCACAGAGCAGGGAAGTGAAGAGGGGAAAATGTCAGATTTTTTGAATCTCATATTTTGTTCAGGTCTATTTTGAGTGCTCGAGGCAGAAGTTTGAGCTGGTTTTCAGCCTGTCTGAGGTGCCTTATCTATCCACAATAGCGATTCCATAAGAATTAGTTATTGCTTCACGGTAAGGGAAATATGCTAATTTTCAACACAGCTAGCAGAACCCACAGAACACTTACATTTTTTTTGTGATCTACCAACAACACAACAGTCTTCAAACATGTCTGCCTGTCTGTGGAGCCACAGGGAGCCAGCTCTGCCAGGAGAGCATGACTGTCACTCACAGTACCCTACAGTCACAGAGAAATAGATGTCCATTAGTTGAATCAAAAATCTCACAGGCTGTTTCCAAAACGAAGACAAGTAATCAGTTAGAATAACAATTACTATAGAACTTAGCTATTAAGACCACCATTTCAGCACTAGCTCTGGAAGCTTAACCATCTTTCATACAATTTCAGTGGTATGGTTTCTAGTTCAACAAGATCTTTGCCATTCTCCAGAAGAACAGGCACCAGATATTTTAGGGACGAATGAATGAAATAGCTGCCTAGGCTCCTTTTCCCAGCTGACTTTGACACTCAGACACAGAAACAGCTATTACAGATCTGGCTGAGAGCTTCTAATCTTGAGAACTGCCAATTTTTGCAGTCTACCTATCCATGAAGCCAGAGGGATCCTTTGATTTCTTATAGATGAAGGACTCCACTGGATAATGGCAGCATACGTAGTCTTCTAAGTTAACTACCCATTGCAGTAAGTGCCCGACTCCCCCCAGGGATATGACAGCCCATCCTGAATTTTTCAGTAGAGCTTTTAACATTTCTGCTTCCCTCATCCCATAAAAATGGAATAAAAGAGCATTTCACAGCTGCTATGTATCAGCACCCAGACACTTGTATTTACAAGAGAAAAGCCCTACAGTACACAGTACCTTGGCCAACACATAGTAACAGTCTCCATGGAAGGTGTATTTCTTCCCATCAAAGGTGGTGATATGGGAACCTCCTTCAACTGAACATGTGCCTGGACAGGGTAAATCTTTGCACGTCCATCTGCCTGAATTACAGGTGCTATAAACAGACAAATAATTAAATAAATGCCTGTAGATTTTACAGGATCCTAGAGCACTGAAAGCATCCGTATACCTAGCAAAAAGCAAGATATCCCCAGGTGTTTTAAAACTGCATCTTTGACTGTTTCCTTTAAGATTTCCCCTCTACTATAGATATAAGAAAACTTTTCAGAAAATCGGTTGTGTAGACACGCAACATAAATATTAAGTTCAGAATGTATTCAGGAAGTCTCCTATGACTAACTGGAAGGTTGAAAAATGCAGACGCATTTACAGTCACTCAAAGAAAGGTGGATAAACAACCATGATTCTTACCATTCTTCACATTCATTGGTAATGCTTTCTCCGGGTGAGTACTCCTTTCCATGGAGCTTGCAGTGGCACTGGCTAACAGGTATGCAGCCTTTTTCCGTAACATCATCATACACAGTTCCTGTAAAGCACAACGGTAAACTACTCCAGCTCTTTCTGAAATAAGCAATTTCCTCAGAGGATAAACTCTCAGAGGAGGCATGCTTTCAACTTGACACAGAAAGCAGAAACTGAGATTATCAAAACTGTAAAGAATACAGTTTCTACCTTTTGTAACATAAAATACCTGGAAAACCCTTTATCCACCTTTGAAAATCTAAATCTATCCATTTATATAACCATGCACAGATGAAAAGCTTAATATAAATATACAAGAACAATCTTAGAATTTTGCATGTTTAGATATTAAGTCCTTCTGGTATACTCTGTAGACTATCACTGTAACATTTTTTCCTAAGGCTGACAGCAAGTCTGAGAATTTTATTCGCTGTCCCTCATTATCACTCTCTGAGCAAATGATGTCCTTTGTCTCAGAACTATTCAACCTAGAAAGCATAATTTTCTATATATTAGCAGAAGTCCATTTGTTGAGAAGTAAAAAGCAGATTTATTACCTGTCATTGTGTTAATATGATTTAACTATAAAATCATTGATTAATTAATCAATTATGACCTCCTTTAAAAAAAACCCACCTTATAATTATGTTCCCCTAGAGGGGAAAATAATGAGTAACAGTACTAATTTTTAATTTGACTACGTTTGATATTTTAACCGTGATCTCCTCTGCCAGGGCTCTTGGTTTTGTTCCATGTACAATAGTTGGAATAACACTTGCCTTCGGGGCAGAAACAACCATCCATGTAGTGTTCCTCACACAGGCTGCTGATCTCCAAGTGTGAGCAAGTGTCCATGCAGGGTGAGCTGCTTTCTCTGTAGACCATGGTATTGGGACAGGACTTGGCTGAAAGAATGAGAAAGACACCAGCAGTTATTTGAGTGTAAAGTCCATCATTCCTGAGAAACCACAGATCGTATCTCCCACTCCCCTCAAGGCAGTAGCAACCCAAGCCAGACTCCATCTGGTAAAGCATGTTTGTCTATTTCTGAACTGCTTCCTCTGTCATTTATATTTTCTTCTTTTGGTTTTGAATAGATCAGATTATCCCAGCCACATGCAGCATCAGACCTCACAGTTTTTCAATGGGAACAGAATTTCTCCTTCATGAAAAAATTTCTTAATAACAAGGGTAATAGAAGAAAACAGGTAGAACATAGTATGTAGTTTATCGCACTACTGGTATGAAATGTATAACATATGCCTATAGTTTTGTAAAGAATTAATGAATTTAAATGTTTCACAGCATTCACATCCATGAAATATTTGTTTCTTTGTAAAATTCATATAGCTGCTTACGGCAGAAGTACTGTGTCCTCCATTCACCCGGCCGGCCACCTGCGTGTGAGCACTGGCGAGAATACTCAGAGATGGTGCTGCAGAGGCAGAAGGAGTCCTCGTGTCCATTACATGCACACTTGTCCTGCATGCAGGCTTGGATGTATATTTCCAAATTAAGACGTAACCGACAATCAGCAAATGCAGAGGAAGTCAGCAACCTCTCACACTCATCACGCTAAGGAGGAAGAGTAATATTATTTAAGAGCACGTAAGCACGTAAGCTTCTAGATGCTTCCTGTCTGGTCATAAAAACTGTCATCTTTTGAACAGCAACAGTTAATCAAGACAGGAAGAAGAAACCATTTTCCCTGGAAGGGGCAAAATCTTCTCAGCTCCTTACACACTAACTCCCCATAGTACAAGGACATCTCTATGTGTCTGTGCAAGTGAAGTTCACAACGAGGAATACTCACATGCTCATTACAGTTTGGAAGAGCCTGAGTTTCATCAGGATCTTCACATTTGGCGTTGGGTTTGCTGATCTTCTGTAAATTCCCGTATGTAATTGAATTGTAGCTTGCAACTATGAGAAAAAATTACAAAGAAGTCTTGCTGAGCCCCAAAAACTGACAACAAGGAGCATCTGATTCCTGGGACTCTACTGATCAAGGAAAACAGTTACTATAGTATCAGCTATGCCTGTGAGACATAGATCTCTACTCTGAAATATGTTTATTATGTCTAAGTGTGCTTAAAAATTTAAAGTGGTAACAAGAAAAGAAGGCTAGTAGAGAAAAAAAACCAAGATGATTCATCTGAAATAAAATAACCTTAGACCAGGACTGCAGCACTGGAGTATAACGTTTATTCTGGGGCAATCACAAAAATCTCTCAGGTGAAATTTGCTTTCCTGTGATGCTCCTATGCACAATGCTTATCAGCCTATCTTCTGTGATAACTGTCAGTATGGTAGGATAACTCACGTCCATTGATAAACTCATTGTAGATTGGAACTCCATTGTAATCCCCACAGAGACCACATGTATGGTTATTAAATTTGCTGTCCAGCTCCACCTAGATAATGGAAAGAAAAAACAAAAAACCCGGAAAATAAATTCTGGAGCATGAAGACTTTCCAAAGCAAGTATGTTTACTCAAAAGGGAAGTCACTAAATGACAGAAGTGATGGTGAACCCAAAACTCTTAGGGAAGTAGCTATTGCAAGGGAATTTGTAACATAGTTAATAAGTACACAGTTAGATGCAAAAAGTAACATGGAAAATAGAAATAAGTGACTGGAGGTCCTGTATTTCAATGATGGCAGTAACCATCATGGTGATAAAGATGAAAAGGAAAGCATTCTTAAAATTGAGGACTTTTTTTTTCCTCCTTTTTTCCCTTCTAGGACAAAATTTAAGGCTGTGAATTAGGAAAGTCGATGATGGCAGTCCTTTAAAAGACAAATGAAGGAAAATGCAGATTGGATTTCAGGGGTACTATAGCAAAAACATTAGCTATTTCTCAGAAAGCTCCTTTTCCCTTTCTTAAGAGCAGTAAGATCATCTGCATGCCATACTGCATCATACTCCATCACACTGCAGAGAAAGACACCTTCGGTTTTAAAAATAAGGTACTATTAGTGTCAGCTGGATGAGTCAGCCTAACACTCTAGCTCTGTTCGGTTTGTGATATTCTACTTCTGTTCAGTATACAGCAGTCTGTTAAACCCAGGGAACACCAAAAAAAAAAAAAAATACTTGGATCATACATACCATCAGTGCATCTTCCTGATTCCATATCAGAGTCAGGCCTAACTTGGCATAAACCTTAGTGTAAATGTCATCGCTCTCAATGAGCACACCAGAGCTGTAGTAAGGAGTCTTCACACTAGGAAGAAATTCAGACACTCTGCTTTAGTACAGAAGCATAAGAGGTGACATGAATGTCTGTAATGAGCCAAATACCCTACTGAACAGAGAAATCAGGCTCTGTCTACCTGATCCCACCTGCACAGGATGCCGTGTCCTAATGAGGCATAAAATCCTCTCTCTCTGACACTTCATGCAATAACTCATTGCCTTTAAAAGGCAAACCAATTTCAAAAGCCAAACCTCCTCAAGGATATGGGTTCTTCAAGAAAAAAGGCAAAATTTCAGCTGTCTTCAACTTAATCAAAGGAAATTCCATCATCATTGTTGTATTATCAGAGGACATTCAAACACTCACTAATAATTTACTTCCATGAAAGAAGTAACAACATAAATGGAAGCTTTTCTTTACCAAAAGTTCTGACAACCGTTTCAGAAAGAACGAATGTTCCTTTGCAAGTATCTTCCTTCTCAAGAGAGAGTTCAAAAAGCACAAGCATATACAGGGACTGCCAACAAAATTTTGAAAAGAAAGCAGTATGTGAAGAGGAATTCAGTAGTTTGTTTCATTGGTTTAGGGTTGACAGGACCAAGTTTGTTAATGGTGACAGCAAGGCATGTTAAGGTGACAGAAGGTATTTTGCAGAAGTTTGAATATAAATGTTTTTGTCTGCTAAAGAATCAACTCACTAGATCTCTCTCCTGCTCTTGTACGTCTGTCTTACAGTGCACTACATAACAAGTCAAATTTGTGAAAGCAATAGAGGGATTGTGGCAAGCAGCCTCAACTTATAAAATAAACTAGAGTCTGTTCAAACAGAAGTAGTGTAAACTGGAATCCAGTCAAAATAACCAGTTCATTTTCTACAGATTTGCCAATATAATTGTTACCTATCAGGATTCATGTCTGTCTACGCACATCTTCTCTTAACTACTATCTGGCTGGGAGAATTTTATCTCCTAATTTCCTGTCACTGGGACTCTTCCAACTATTTACCTCAGGCATTTTTCACATGGCCAAATGACTTATACATCTACATACTAAGTGGGGACTCAGAAGCCGTTATTGTTACTTTTGGCTGCATTGTTCATCCTCTGGACAATGAGACCTTGAGAGATCGTTGTTCTGGAGAAGGATCATAAAACATTCGTCAGCCTTTCATCTTTCAGCTATCACAACATGGAATATTTGTGGTTTTTTCTAATACTAAGACATTCAATCAATCAGTGGATCAGGTATCAAAAGGCAAATTCATACACTTTTCTACTTTACAGTTTTCACTTCAGAAGGGTAAAATAATATTTTATATGTCAATGGATCATATGTCATTTAAATGGGATTTAATATGGGAAATTAAGTTCTACAAAAAAACTAAATTCCTCATGCAGCAAACACCTGTTCAGAAGGCATCTACTGTTTTGTGAACACTACCTAAGAAAAAAAGAGGATTGGTTTAAGCAAAACCATTTAAAACAATTTCTATATTTTTTTTCATGGATTTCTTTTCTGAGTACACTTTTTCAGTTTGGGGCAAGAATGCATTTTTTATAACTTCATGTCATTTTGTTACGCATTCTGGTTTGATCCTCGGAAAACAGAATGTTATTTTCTATATATGAACAGATTTTCATTGCAGCATCTTCCAAACTTCAGAGTAAAAGCTGAATTATGGGCAACACCCAGTCTTACCATGACAATAGAACGGATTTTTCTTTAAATTATGCTAAGACAGACTAACAGCCAATTCCATCTTCAGAACTATGTCTAAAGCTATGAGTTACTTCACTTGTTTCAGTGTGTATATATATGCACAGACTGAAAGGATAGGTTAGCAATAGGAAAGGTTAGGTTAAGACACTACTTAGCACCAGTACTAGTTCCTTGTGCGACCCTGTTACAGGCGGACAAAACCACTACAGCTCACTGTGAAAAAGTACATATTGCCACACACAAATGAATGTCGATTTTGACCTACATTATAATAGCTTGAGGAATGGCCATAGGACCTTAAATAATTATTTATGAAGATCAGAAAAAAACACCTCTCTTCTGCCACAACATAACATAAAAAGACTCTGGAGAAATGCATCTTCATTTTTGAGGATTTTCTAGACCATCTGCTAAGGTAAACTCAAGGTGATGCCATAAAACAGATGAAGCTGTGTCATTTTATGTCAGTGAAAGATCCGCTTCATTAGCTGCATTGTTTCCTGCACAATCAGAAGAACAATTCACCCAAATCTCTTCCTGACTTGCATTTAAATAATCCCTTATATCAGTGTAGAAATGACAATTAATACTAAAGCTCCTCCTCAAAGCAATTTTTATGCTGGATTTCAAAGGGATTTTTTTTTTTTTTTCCTTGTGAAAATGCTTGTAGCAGTTACCTTAATGGTAGACAGACACTTGTGTAAAGAATCAATCCTGCTTTTATCTTCGCAGCACATTTCCCTGAAATACTATTGCACTAAAGGTACTTACATCCGCCCATCCACCACAGCCAGTTTTGGCCTGAGGTACATCGTAAAGTCCTTGATTGTTATCAGAATATACTGGATTTCAGGGTGGTTATTGCTATTCAGAGCACGCTGAATGTGGACAGAGAACTCCTTGTAAGACTCTCGGCAGTCAGAAGCAAAATTATACTCGCAAATGCCAGGGAACTGATAGATGTCTCCATCGAAAGTTTTGAAATGGTTGTTTCCCCAAGTGCTGCAGACAGAGTGGCCATGGTTTCTTGTCCTTCCTGTTAAGTGATGAAAAAGATAAAGGCATAAAAAAAGTGAAATGAATGAGCTAACATCAAGAAAAAGTAAGTGGTATATTTTACAGTAGAATCCACTTGCAATTATGTGCACAGTGATTCCACACATCTCAAGCCTGGTCAAGTATCTGCCTCTTAGGCAGAAGAGATGTGAATCTCTGATGGAAAATAAGACATTAACAACGGCTGAGACCTAGATATGTCTCATACTCCTCACTGAGGTGAAGGAAGTTCTCTGCATGAGGTGGGGAAACAACCCTCTGATCACTTACAAGCTGGGTTCATCAGTGCAATGGAGCTGCTTTGCCAAACATGAATTTATCTGAATCACAGTATTATTTTTAGCAATATTAAATATTTCTAAGAGCTATTTTCTGCCCTGATGCAACATGCACTAGAAAGGAAACAGTTAGGAAACCAAGAAAGTACCACTTCTACTCTGGAAGACAAATAGGTTAAATGTTATGAAAGGACTTGTGCACAACGGGAGTTTTTAAAGAATTCCTTCTTTTCCTAACAGTGAATTAGTACAGAATAGAAATTCTTCAGAAGATAGGTTAGAAAATAGCTATGGTAGAAGCAAAAAAAAATATTTTTTTAAAATTTTTTTTGCAATAGCAAAAGGTGAAGATAATGATATTTGTTCCCTTCCCAGACATCTATACCAACAAATAATACAAATTAACAGTATCTGATAAATCTCAAGGTGCTGTAAATTAGGGGTCAACATAAAACCTGAGCACACTTGGGAAGCTTGCTAAGGTACAAAACCACACGTGCCATTCATCCTCACAAGGTTTTCTTGCAGTGTTTAATTTGAGAAGACAAAACTACCAAGTGGGCCTCTAAGTTATTGTGCATCGGTGGTATCAGTCACAGCAGACACATCCAGCCAAGCTGGCATGCTTGTGTCCCCAGAGAAAAGGCTACATCAGGATTCTCCCAGAGCTCACTGCTGGGATAACAAATGCTTTCCTCCCTTTGCTGAATTCAAGACGCAGCAGACCAAGACCAATACCCCAGACCTGATCACTTCACAAAATTCATCACCTATTCCTCCAAAAATAGTTTGCAGTATGAGAGCTCCGTTTCAACATTTCAAACAAAGTTGATAACCAAAAAAATAGAGCTTCTATACAGAAGGGTTATTAAGTCTGGAATGACAAAATGGGCTTTGTCCAATGTTACTACATTCACTTTTGAAGAAAGTATTTATACATTCCAAAGTAACAGAAGGCTTAATCATCCGCTTTCTTCATTGCTGTAGCTATGAACCTCCCAAACTCCTATAGTTGCTTTCTGCCAAGTAGTTGCCATACCTAGAAACGTATCAACACATGGAAAGAAAAGTAACACTGAAAATATTTTCCAAACGCATCAAACTAGAGATTAATGCAGTAGCTATAGGTACTAATTTCTCCAAAGAGAGCAGTATCTATCTATGCTGGCTGAGCCACCCATGTAGCCCCAGCATTTGAAAGTTTAAGAAATTGAAGGCACCTTAAAAATCCAGTGCATTATTTAAATGCACTGTCTCCTTCTACCCCTGCAGTGGTATTTTAATTCTTTCCCTCTTTTACAGGAGGCAATCTGCTACCATTTAATTTCTAGAGCTTACCTTTTCTTATTTCATTTGCATAGGAAAGAGCCAGCCAGAGCATAATAAGGCTGGCAACTCTTAGCCCCATGGTGGCTAAGGTGGGTGAACTGGGAACTCCACTGAAAACTTTTCTTTATATAATATCCACTGCTGCAATTGATTCTATCACAGAGGAGGAGATACAAAGGGAGGAAGAAAGAGGAGGGGTAAAAAAAATAGGCGTGATATTTACAGAAGATAAGAAGTAAACAGACAGGTATTTTTAACCATAAATTAAGGAATTCAGTATACAGGAAATGGTATAATATTGATTCAGCAATCATGCAATTTTTTTATTGCTCTATTTCATCTACAGGATGCTATGCTTTTAAATCCTTCAAATGCTCACGTCAAGTTTAACCTTCAGTAACTCCTATAACAAATAATGAATTTTGGAGTGGCCGAACAAAGAAATCCCTTGAAGGAAGCTTAGGATATGATACCCTCAAACAATGGCTTCAAAGACAAAGGATTTTTACATTTTTCACCATCACATAGAATGATTTCTGTAAAAATTAAATGATGCTTGTGAAGCTCCTCGTAGACAACAGTAACTCTTAGAAATAAAAAATTATACACCATCATTGTAAAGTTATTTTACAGGCAATTGCTGAATTCCTTTCATTTGTAAATCACTGGGGAGCATCTAAAACAAGGTATAGCCCAGCATATTATGCCCAAACGATAATTGAGATGGGGTGACAAGTTAAGCTCAAGGAATCCACAGCAAAAGAGATGTTCTATCAAACAATGTCCCGGTGCAACAGAATGTCCATCAAAAAAGTTGTAGGGATTCTCACAACATATTAAGCTTTGGGGGGGGTGGGGGGAAGGGGAAAACATCGCTGTTCAGACTGAATAACAATTGTTTTGAGACAGAATCCCCCTAAACAGCTCATTCTTGCTTACCTTCTATGCGAATGATAAATTTACAGTCTATTGTTCCATGTCAGATCCTGCAAAAGCCATAGGGTCAGCTATGCTTTGTGCAGAGAAAGATGATGAGGGTCTTTGGGAGAAGAAGCACAAAACAGAACCAGTTCAGAATGCTGCTTCAGAAATACAAGATTTCCACACGCACTGTTACTCTGAAAAATTCCTTTGAGAAGGTGTTTCTGCAGCTCTCTTCAGAAAGTCAAAACACAGACTCCTTGAGGTAAAAGACACTTATTTCAACAGATCTTTTAACACGGCTGCTTCGTAACACTGACAGGGTTTACTTTTTAAAGCTCCCAGCCCAGGTTCTGTATTTTCTCATAAAAAGTTTCTCAGTGCAGTGTCTAGAAATCTCTAATCCTCTTAATTGTTCAGAGTGTTTCTTACTTTCATTGCTCAAATTACAAGTAGAACTTTTATATTTTGCAAAACACCAAGGAAACTCTTCACTTAGCCCTTTTGATGGCTCTACCCAACTAGAAACACCCTTTTCTTATAAAGGCATCGTCTTTAGCTGCGGTTTTCTTTTATTTGCTATTTTTATCTCTTTTTTAGCCTCAACCTGAATATATTCCTGTTATCTCTCAATACATCTCAAAAGTTTTTATACTTTCTGCTTTTTCTATTTGAGGATACAGATTTGCACTAATCTCACTCTTACATAGGTGGGAGAACTCATGACACACAACACTCATGTCTGAAACTAAGTAGTTGCCCTTTTCTCCTTTGAGAGTATACCACTAGAAGAATAAAAATTTATTTTCCTTCTTGGAAAATAAGACCAGTAATAACCAGTGGGGAAAAAAATAGAGTAAAAAAGAAGAAACACTGTCTACAGAGACCTTTCCCCCATGGTTACTTTCACAGGTCTACCTTTTTATAATACCTCAGAGATATCTGCTGTCTTGGAATTTTCTGTATTTTATGCCACCAAAACTCCTAGTTCAGAAATGTTTTCTAAAAATATTTAGGTGATTCCTGAAGGAATTTATTTTGAGCTTTTCTTTTCCTTTCATGTTTTTCCAGATAGTCTCCTGTGTGAAACAATTACTGCTCCAGAAAAAAGAGTCTCCATGACTTAATTCATATACAGTTTTTGCAAACTGTAACAGCAACTCCATGTACACAGCAGACCTGACCCCTTTTTAGATTAAATTGGATGTGTATGCTCACAGGTGTAAGTTGGAAGCTTGCATATTCTCCTTTCAGGTTTCTTTGCCATGAAATTTCTGGGTCTGGAACCAGCCTTTTTACCATTTGCTGGGACTGTGCAAGGTAATCATCCTTTACCTAAAGATGCACCGTCCCGCAGTTCAATATGCTGGTGTTTTTCTCCTATGCAGGTGAGAGATGTACCTTTCTTTGGGTGATGTGGATAGGCCTAACCCCTTGTAGAGCTACTCTTAGCCAAGCACTGCTAAATTTTAGTGACTGATTTTCTCTGCTCCAGCTCTGGCCTCCCTACAGGGACTATGATTCCTTCTTGAGCTATAAAACAGGACTATTTTCCTTCTCCAGTCTTTTCTTCTCAGAATAACCAACCATCATCTATCATTGACCCTTCTTCTGACATATAGCTGTGGTATCCCAAACTGAAGAATAAGGGAAAGCAACATGCCTTTGAGCACTGAGACCACTCTTACAGAATTTTTACTCAAGCTTACATGGCTGTGCTGATCTGAGGAGAAGCAAGTACAGACCCTTATCTTCAGAATTCACAAGTATTTGTACTTTTGCTCCCTTAGAAAGTGTCCTAAACTATACCATCTCTGTTTCCTTATTGCCAGAAGGGTAATGATCCTGTCTACCATCTGCTTTATATAACTTTCAGGAATAATCAGTCTTTGAGGTAGACAGCTACCTTACAGTTTATCTGATTACAAATTTTAATTCAGAAAAATCTTACTGTTAATACACAGACAACTCTGCATCCGTATGTATGCATTATTTATCTACTATAAATTGTCTGACAATATGAAGTAATCAATCAATTTTGGAACAATGATAATTCTGCTTTAACGTTAACATCTTTGCTTTAAGCTTACATCAGTTCTCTACATCTGAGTTGGCCTGTTTGTGGACCTTCATGCCATTCCTTGCTTCTGGTCATCTTAATCAGAAGTCATCTTCCTCTTTCCAATACGAGGTGTTCATTTGCCTTTAATACCAATGATACTTCTTAATTCTGAATGCATTTCAATCCTCTCCCAGTAGGAACACCACAGCTGAAAACATATGGAACCTGAAATGGGTAAAAGCTCTCACTGTGCAAGTGGCATCACCAGAATGAGATGAGAAGGAATGTTTTCATATTTAGGTCCTACTGCTGAGTCTTAACAGAGATAGTTTTTTAAAAGTTCCCAAAGTCCATGAGTAGAAATACACGTTCCCATAATTTTTCACTATATGCCTGACCTCGGAGCCCCCATACCAGTGCTACAGCAGCCAATGCTAAAATTCAGAGTTAAAAGAAAAAGTTGATTGCATGGCAAGTGTGTTTGTTATAGCAGCAGATGCAGAAGGAGAGATGAAAAATGTATTTTGAGTCATAGTTATGTCAATGCATTCAATGCCTCCCTACCCTTAAACTTTTATGAGACTATTTCTAACCATTCGATCAGCATAACTAACTTTTAATGTTCATATTAATTACAATGTAAATTTATTTTGCTGTTAAAAAAAGAACCTACACAGAAGATTATCTTCATTCTGACTCACACTGTAGAAGAAAATGGCCTAGATGGAAAATTTCTATTACTTTAAAATAAAATAAAGCAGAGGCCTGACTATGTTTATTGTTTTAGGAAGAATAAAATATTTTTCAAGAATTTGGGGTCTGTTTCTATCTGTTAATATACCAAGAGGAAAACTCACTGCAGTCTTATCACAGCAATCCCAGCATGACCACTGTACAACTACCTCAGAAAGTACAATTATACCTGGGGACTGAAATTTTTTCCGTATCTGCTTGTGTATTCCTGACTTGCTGCTGATCACAGGCTCTTCAACCAAGAAGCAATGTTCTGTTGGTGGTTTTGCTCTGCAGAAGTAGCCACTGCATTTTGTTCTGCCACTCTTCTACATGCCAGCATTTCACCAGAGCACACAAAGCCTTCCACATGACCATCCAACTGCACAATATACACATCACTCCCTTTGTCTCAAGCACAGAGATGGGTTGTTTGAACTCCCCTGCAGCCATTCTAAAAGAGCTCTGGCAAAATATAGGCAGATTATGAATTAAGAGATGTCTGACACATAATCACGGTAGTTCCTTGACTGAGACACCAGTAAGCACTCCATAATACACCTTGACAAAATCTTAAGAAAGCACAGAGACAAGCAGCAGAATGCTGAAGAGTACAGGAAAGAGAGTTTCAAAGCAATAATGTAGAAGTAATGAGGATGCATTTCCTTTTGGTATGTATGCTGCCAACAGACCAACCTAAAATTATCAACACAAAAGGAGCCAGTGTTTATATAGATGTGCAACTGGGATAAAATTACCAAAACTATTAATTTATAGGTTTTATGGTACTAAAAAGTTAGAAAAAAATGGCAAAACCCCCATGGCTATAACCAATTTATTGCTCTCTCAGACTTTCTAGTGGGAAGTCACTAATCACTGTTTTTACAAAAAGGACTTTTTCAAAAAGTAAGGTATTCAACAGTCAAGCTTTTATTTAAGGAGATGTTACAAAAATCCACATAATTTTGATTGATCCTAGGTCCCTTCTGGAAACACGTTGATATCGTGTAATTTTCTATCCTATCGTTTTACCCTAAGGTATTCAATTTCTGATTGGACTAATCTCAGCCCTACCACTAATTTAATTGTTATGACCTTGAGCAAGTCTTTGGGTTATTTGCGTTCTTTTTTATTCAGACAAATACAATACTGTAAGGTATCTGCTGATGCTAGCTGCTAGCTGGAGGATAACATTCTCACATGCCCTTCCTTAAATGGTTTGGCACAGAAATGTTAAGATTAGCATCCATTTTCCACTCATAATACTTCCTTCTTTTTGTCAGTAGCTCATACTCTGAGACTAAGGTTGCAAAACATTTCTTTCTCTTCCATTTAAGTACAAATGGGGATAAACATGTGACACACAATTACTGGAGATCAGAAATAAATGTAATAACTTTAGTAAACTTTCCTACTAACACTTACCTTCTAGAAAAATCTAGAAAATGTCTGCAAAAAGCCTCAGCACGACAGTTTCTATATCAATACACATGGAAAAATATTTGATTCTTTAAAAAAAAGATTGGAACAGTTCTTTGCTCAGGCATCTATGGGATTTACTATAGGGCAATGAGCAGAGCCAAGAAAAGATGACATGGAAAAGGCATCAAGGGAATTGCACTCTACGTTCCCTTTTCTCTGGCAATTTTGCCCCAGTGGAGTGGGATTTTCCAAAATTTTTATTTTCTCTGTAGGAAACACTGGCAAGAAAGATACTAGCAAAATGTGCATTTTTTTTCTCTATCTTCTGAAGAAGTTTTTCTTTCTGAAAACACAGTTCTCTAAGAAGCTGGAAAACATTTTAGGCAAAGCTTGTGTACCTAAACAGGTGTTCTCTCAATGGAGTTCACATATCAAGGAGATGTTAGAGAGAGTGTGAAGATGAAACAAAGTGAGCATACTTGATTTTATTGCCATTTTCCTCTATTAATATATTCTACCATCTCCTTGTCCCAAAATTCCTATTGACACTGATGATGGAAATGAAGTAAGTTTGCATTTATTTAATATTTTCAGATGCCATATGGGAAATCAGACTCACCTTACTGTCACAAACAAATCTAGAGAGCAGACCCATCACTCTTCCCTTCCTTTTTGCATCAGAATACAGATATGGCCTCCAAGTCAAGACCTGCTATGAGGGTTTTTTTAGCTTTCAAAACAAAAATTTTTGAATGACCCTCCAAATATTACTCTGAATGTCTGCTCAATATAGTATATCCTCCTATTTTACAAAATGTCCAGTCTAGGCACTTGGCTGATAGAATAAACTTTTCCCATTTTGTTCGACTCTTGATGGAAAGGCTTAATTAATGGCATGCAGCCAATACTTCAACTGATCTGGCAGAATTTCATAAATTTAAAATATTTAATATCAAATAGCTGAGTTACACAATATTTTGAGCCATGTTATAACTATGGTGATGGTTCCACAGGACACTACAGAAACTTGAGTTCACTTGCATGACCATTTAGCTAAGAATCTTTAGTCTTCCTCCTCCTACCATCAAATATTATGACTCTACTGGTACAATTTACTACACTTGCCATAGTTATGGTAAACTAACTTTTTTCTGTATGTTAAACAAGCAGTTACATAATTAATAATGCCTTCTGTTGTGTTTGAGGGGAAAAACTACGTCAAATGCAAGAATACATCTGACTCATATCCAAGTCTTCCAGCTGCCATGCACATTTTCTAACAACATTACTTTATAATTAACTTTTGAATCATCAAAAAGACAACACTGTCAATATAGAAATCTGTATTGTGAATATAAGTGTATACTGAAGAACACTTTGAGAGCTGCTACCTCCCACACAGCAAAGGAGAGGGTAAGATGAATAAGACAACCTGAGAAATATTTTCCTTTACACACTTCCATGACATTTTTCACTGTTTGTGTTTATTTTCCACTCATTTTCAAAACTTGAATCTGATCATCTGTTAAGGTGCCTTTTGAAAGGAAAAAACATAGAGAACAGAACCAGGTGGAAAACCAAAAAAATGCTTTTGAGCATTCCTTAATGCTGCTTCTTTTCAATTACTGCTCTTTTAGAAGTCAATTGTCAGAAGCAGATCATCTGCACTATAAAACACCAGCAGTGAGACTGACAGTCCATGTCATACAGTGATATGTTGCATCTACTAGGACTACCTACATTCAATTTTTGGAAGGGCTGGATAAAAACAATTTGGAAAAAAAAATTCTGATTATAATTTCAAATTGATGTCCAGAAGAACTGTTTCCCAGAGTATCAGAATACCTCACAGTTTTACTGTATGTGTCTCCACAGAACTCCTGTCCCAATATTTACAACTGCAGAATTAAACACACAGCCAAAGATACAGAACCACAAAAGTACTTAGGCATTATGCAGCAAGAGCTCAGAACAAGATGTACGCATCCATCATTCTGAGCAAGGAGCTGCCTGGACCAAGCAAAAAGAAGATCTTGGAAAAAGGACTATATCTGAATTTTATCTCTTTTCTGTGGATCATGACAAATACCTTCATAGACATGACTCTCTTCATGAGCATGAGTGCTTTGTGCCTGTCAAAACCCATCCTTTTGTCAAAATGATGCCGGAGGAGGACTCATTTTTTCATTCTACAGCTCACATTCCGTGAGGGCTGACATATTTAAATCTGTCTTGGGGGACTCACATTCCCATCTCCTGTGAGAATACAGTTGGACTAGATGATTGTTGTAGGTCCCTTCCAACTAAACAATTCTACTCTAATGCCTGAATCCTTGGGCTTAAGACTCCCTTGTCCTTTTGAAACTCTTCAACTTTTCACAGAATACTTAAGAGTTTCAGTGTTCCAAAGACAAGGAAAGCAGGAGTGAGCATGGCTCTACAGTGCAGAAATTAGAGGGACTTGCTGTTGAGAAGAGGGAGGAGGGGCATGGTCTCAGTTAATCCAAACATTTGATACAAAATACAGCTCATGTCCTTGGAATAGGATCTTGGGTATGGATATAAGCCCAAATTGTTTAAGGTCATTTACAAAGATGTTTCTCAGTTTATGCAAAGACAAAGGTTAAAATAAAAAAGTTAAATTCTTATCTTGACCGAGACAGTAAGACTTAGTTGAACATACCACAACAGAATGTGTAAGAGCGTGCAGAATGTAGATAACAGAGTGAAATCCTCTTTCTCTGCCCAGTCTAAAGAACAGTTATTTTTCCGGCAATGCTTCCGTATGTTAGAAACATTACAGAGAAACTATTTCATAACAACTCTGTAAGAGATGTTTGCTGTAAGCAAATAGCTTAATAAAAAGGCTAAATTGAAAGCAGGTCCAGGAGATAAGTGATAATATCTTCTCTGTACTTTCCCAAGACAGAGACCAGAATAAAGTTTCCACTTCAGAACAGTACTTCATCAATACTGCATTCAGCTTTGCTCCAGTCAGGCAAACCTGTAATTAGATAAAAGGAGTATTTTTCCTGCTGTGTTGGGTTAACCTTGGCTGGCTGCAAGTCCTCACCCATCAGCTCTCTCACACCCATCAGCTCTCACACTCCCCCTCCTCAATAGGATGCTTCTTCCTCCTTTACAGAGTGTAAATCATACTTCTAGCCATCATCTAAAAAAAAATATTGTTTTCTGTTAATGTTAAATACATTTCGGGGTAAACTTTTCCCTTTCTTCACAAGAAATTTATGGTAATACAAATATGTTAAAGAAATTTTTCATTTTTCGACTCTTTCACCTCTTGTCTGAAAGCCTTTTGTCATCACAGGAATCTTTTCAGATTGGGTCATACAAATCAAAGCAAAAAATCCCCCTAAATTGCCTGAGGGTGCATGAGATTTTAATTTGCTACTAAGTGTACAAGGGACAGTATTGATTATACACAAAACTATATCAAAAACACAGAATATGATCTGAGTAAACAGATTACAAAACATGGATTATCTGAGTTTTAAGAGGAGCTACTCTGCAACTGTTGTAGGAAAAACTTCCTCTTTTGATGAAACCATCATTTTCATGGTGTGACCCTGAACTTGCCAGATCTCTCTCATGCAAGCTAGTATGTGGAACATAGCCAAAATAAATTGCAGAGAGAAAAAATAGTTTTTATCTGAGGGGAATTCAGTGAACTTGGAAAGAACAATTCACCTCATCCTAAACTGGGATGCTTAGATGAGATTTTCATGAAGGGTGCAGGCAGTAATTTTGAACTAACAGATTTTTGTTTTATGAAGACAAACAGTATTTAAATAATCCTGTATGTTATCTTGATTCCTGTTATATAAATAATATTAAAATAAGCCAGTAAACAAAGCACACCTGAATGAACTTGGAAGTGATTGATGCTTAACTTATGGTATTTACCTTCACAATAAGCTCTCTAATTGACTAAGAAGGTGTATCCTCTTTGTGTGATTGCTGAGACACTACCATACAATCTGGTAACTCCCATTTCACAAAGTAAATTTAAAAATATAGCAGGAATCTGATGTGAACATAAGATTAGTTATACTACTGAGTCACTGAGCATAAGTTAAGTAAGAGTATGTGCACAGTCTTATGTGAGTCTTCGGAAAAAGCTTTCTTATTTGAACAGAGACAAGGATACATACTGAAATTGAAAATAATAGAAGATTTAAATTTCTAACTTTCTACACAATCTATAAACAGATAGTTGCATTCAATCCAAGAAAGTCATGTCAGAATAATGATTGCCTAAATATTGTGATTTGGATAGAAAAATACACAGGGTTTTAGTTCCTTCATATCTTTCAGTGCCACCATTCATCTTCTCATTTCCTATTAGTAATCAAATATATCTCACATGTCTGGAACTGCTTCAATGCAAAAATCACTAAACAAATATGAGTCAAAATTTGTAAAAAAAAGGGTAAAAAAAGCAATATCTATTAAAAAAAAAAAAAAAAAGTCTGGTCAGTACTGTAAAATACCATGTAAAATACTGTGTAAAATACAGCACTCAAGCTGTATTTCTGTTGTGGTTTAACCCCTGCTGACAGCTCAGCCCCACACAGCCACTCGCTCACTCCCCCGCCCCAGTGGGGTGGGGAGAGAACTGGAAGGGTAAAAGTGAGAAAACTAGTGAGTTGAGATAAAGACAGTTTAATAGGTAAAGCAAAAACTGCACAAGCAAACAAAGCAAAACAAGGAATTCATTCATCACTCCCCATCAGCAGGCAGGTGCTCAGCCATCCCCAGGAGTGCAGGGCTCCATCATGCGTAAGGGTGACTTGGGAAGACAAATGTCATCTCTCCAAACGTTCCCCCTTCTTTCTTCCTCCCCCAGGTTTATATGCAGAGCATGATGCCATATGGTGTGGGATTTCCCTGGGGTCAGCTGTCCCAGCTGTGCCCCCTCCCGACTCCTTGTGCACCCCCAGTCTGTCCACTGGTGGGGTGAGGAGCAGAAAAGGCCTTGGCTCTGTGTAAACCCTGCTCAGCGGTAACAAAAACATCCCTGTGTTATCAGCACTGTTTTTAGCACAAATCCAAAACACAACCCCATACCAGATACTAGGATGAAAATTAACTCTATCCCAGCAAAAAACAGCACAATTTCCCAGGAGCCTTTTTCTTGACTCTTAGAAAACCTAACGAAAATATTCAAATGATTCTGAGCATTGCTAGTTGCAAACAGATTTCCATGGGACACAGCCCCATCTCTCTATATCTCCCCAGTGCTGCTACTCATTAGTTTGTGTATCTCCTCTGTAACATAGGTCCCGGACACAATATTAGAAAAGACAGATCTAGAGCACCCACAGGCCTAATACCTCTAGCCATATGCTACATGTTTTTTTCAGAAAGTTGACACAGTAGCCTCTTTCTTTTGCAGGCTTATGGGTTATCCTTGTGGGATGTATTGCAGGTACTAAAACAGCAGCAGTTTTGAGTCAAGGAGTCATTTTTGTCTACATTATCAACATGTGTTTTTAAAGGTGACTTTTTTTTGCTTAGACTCACAAGTTCTATTGTGACACATTTATAATGTTATTTTTTAATGTTAAGGGGTAGGGTTGTTTGGGGGGAATTTTTATTTTTCTTGCACATGGACATTAGCTAAGAATAAGATTTTCAATAAGGCAGAGACAACCAGAGCTACAACGTTGGGAATCTGACTATCAAGTGAAGAGAGAATGGGGTTTGCAATGTGTTTATGTGGGGACTTGTCTGCTATAGGTATGAATGGAGATATGAGATGCTATAATAATGCTTTAATGTACATAATTCAACACTTATAGGTATAATAAAGCCATTAATAGCAGATTAATAATTAACTTTAAAAATAGGAAATGCCCATGAACAAGTGAAACAGTCAAAATAAAGAGTATCCTGGTCACTGTTTAAAGGCATCGTATTAGAGGTTCAGAATAGGTGGATAGCACCAGTCAAAACAGACCTAAAAGGACTAGAAGTAACAACAAAAGCCAGCATGGCCAAACAACACAGTAATAGAGGCAAAATAACCTCTTAGTACAAACAAATACAAGGAAGTAAGACCCAAATAATAACAAAAATATGAATTTTAACATAAGACAGGCTTAAAAAGGCTTTAAGGAACAGTTAGTTCCTTGAGTCATTAGAAAACAATAACATAATATTCAATTCTATTAAAAGCAGGAGAATTGCTACTTAATGAAGTGGAAGATGACAAAAACAATGTTCAAGGAAGAAACTATGACAGTAGTTAAATGAGGATTTTCTACCACTGTTCACTACATAGGTGATAACTCGCTACACAGAGATAGTACTACATAACGGCCACTTTTTATGGAGTATGAGTCAGAGGTATTCTTGCAATTCAGGGTATGAAAATAGGAGATTTTTAGAATAAATTGACAAAATGAACAGTAAAAAAAATGCCAAGGCTGGATGGCATTCCTTGTGTTTTTAAGAAGCTCAAGTCTAAAACTGCTTCAACAAAAGCTCTTAAAAGGACAAGCTCCTGTAGGTGGTCAACTCCTGGATTAGCAACTTTCTTAAAGATTTAAACAAACTGTAAGAAAGTCAGTTGTCACAATAGATAGAATTAACCGATGGGCTCCATCAAAGTTTAAGAGCAGTGAACTGTGAAGTTACATGATTTGTTAAGATCCTAGAGTATCCAGGTGAGCCGAAACTAAACTAAAAGAGAACTGCAGAATTGGCCTGCAATACTGAGAGGGAATAAAACAATAGAAAAAAGTCAGTGACTACCAGTATAAAGCAGTGAATCTATCTCACACGCACCCACACACACAAAAAAGCACAATGTTAGTCATCAGCTCTCAGGAAAAATATCTTGAAACCATTGTGACATGTATCAGAATAATAGCATCTAAGTGACCAGTGACAGTCAAAACTTTAATATAGTGTTAGTAAAGGCATAGATAACAAAACACAAAGTAACACTGTAATACTCTATATGCATTCATGGAGGGACTACATTTTAAAAAAAACCCTTACCTCCCATTCTGGTCAGTCTATTCCAAGAAGCATATTTTAAAACTAGAAAGGGTACAGAGAAGAAAAACAAGAGTCAGGATGGGATGCATTCCTGAAAGTATCAAAAAGTTCACCTGTGAGGTTCTAGTGATGATCCGTTAACCACTTACAAGGACCTTCGATGTTTTCAGATACATCTGATGGACTAAATATGGACAGCTATGAATGTGGACGACTATGGTTGCATGTCTTCTTCTACCCCATTTTTTCCATTGCTAAGTGTATATGTTATATATTAAGTGCCATTGTGTGAGGGTTAAACTATTAAAAGGCAATGATTTCCAGAACTAGATAATGGTAAGATCCACTAATTTTCTGGTAGTCGATTCTAAAAACCACAAATTTGGTCTTTAAAGACTTTTTTCTTAAAGAAATTGAAAATTGAATAAATTCACTTTAGCGTAGGACACAGCAGGCTAGTAGGCAGAGGCACAATCATGTGTCTGAAACAACATTACTAATTCATCAAGTAATGCCACTAGGACAAGACATGCATATTAAACAATATATTTAAAATGAGGAAGTGTAAAGCATTAAGCTTTGGAAAATCTTATTATGTGCTTGGCTTGTTCACCATGAAACAGATCATCTCTTGCTGAGTACTCCTGAGATGCTTAAATGATGTTTCTATCCTGAAAGGTATCATAAGAGCATCAGCACATTCCTCAGATTTGCTTTTGCAATTGTGACACTGTATTTGTTCACACAGCTTTTTGCTTCTGTTGGCCATGGACAGCTAACATTAACATCAATGTACGTGAGACAGATGAATTCTACAGCCTGACCAAACCAGAAATGTCCATTCAGTCACTAGTTATGACTCTGAAAAAAAACCGTTCAAGATGACCGATGAAAGTAATGATTCATTTCAGCCTATGAAAACTTCTTCAGAATTAATGGCACATGATTTGGGACTGGTATGAATGTGAATGTAATACAAATGGAAATGTGTATGTGTTTAAGTACTGGAAGAATCAGCAGAACAAGGGTTGAAAGAACAGCATACAATTATAATGAAGAACACTGTTCCCAAGACACGGCTCCCAGGGATAAAGTGGAAGAGTGTTGTTTACATCCAGAAAAGCCTGCACTCTCTTAAGACCACAGCACGGATGACCGTGGAAGAGGAAGACCATTCATCCTGATAGCAGGAGGATGGCAATGAAGCAGCAGCATGTTACATATACCGTTCATTTTCCCATTAGTTCACCAAGAAAAAAGATTAAAAACATATCATTCAAATGGAGAAAAACAGGCAATGAGCAGTAATTAGATCTAAGATTTATGAAAGCTTAAATAAGCCATATTCTGTGGCAAAGGACCACATCTTAACAGCCAATGACTACAAGATCTGTCCAAAGTAGTTTGTCAAGACCAACCAAGAAGAAAAAAATGCAATGGGGACTTGACAGCAGTGTCTCTTGTCCTCAGCCCACCAACAATCCTGGCCAGACTTGGTATCCCAGGCTCGATGCTTGTAACTCTGTGGGTGTGCAAGGGCAAATGAGTGAAATTTAGGAGAGAAGGAATGTAAGAAGATAAAATATACTAATTTAGATATTTTGTAAATAAATATTGCTCTCCTTTACCATAAGATCCCACATTTAATTTTATTACACAATTTTTCTTACAGAGTGATATGCTGCTGAATCCAAACCGATTGGGGGCAGGGAGCATAAGTTAAGACGACTATTTTTATATTTGCAATTCAGAGACAGAAAGAGAAGCACAGTCATGCACATCCTTCATATGCTGTATTCACTCCCTGAAGCTAAACTATATGTTCAGATCCAGTTTTGAGTTTCTTATGCTTAGTTTGTGTTTTTCTCAACACTTGGCATATATTTCCTAGAATAAACATTTGAATTCCTGACTTGTGGTGCTAAGAAAGAAACCAAGTAAGACACCACTGAAGAGGACATGATTGTAGTTCCCTTTGGGACTGATTTAAAATCTGGAAAAATCAATAACATCTTTCATTTCTGATTAAGAGATCACAAATAATGTTGCAATTTACCTTACTTGCTGGTTGCTCTGATTTACAGGAGAAAGAAACACACTGTTAGTGGTGGACTATCAGGAGGAGGAGGAAATCAAGCAGTTTCATGCCTGGCTAATCTAGCTGACCATATCTTATTGATTATCCATTGAAAGTACAGCCAACATTTCCACGGTAAATTTATTTTTATTACAAATGCTTTACACGTTCTTGTTAAAGCTCTAGTATTACGTATTCCTCGCCTCATGCACTGGCCGTGGTGCTGAAAACAAAAACTAGCTCAGGCGGGTGTGTTCAGGGTTTTCTTTACTGCAAGAGTGGAGCTTAACTTCCTCACCTGCGGTGGTGTGGGGCCAAAATCTCAGCTGAAGTAAAAGAGCAAAGTTTGTTGGACCTCAACTGTTCCACAACATGCTGCATTCAAAGGCCTTAAGTATATTAACTCCTCTGTAACCAATATTCTTCTGAAGGAAGATTTCAGAATGATGTACAGTCACTGGCACATAACGAATAATACATTTCAAGGACAGAGGTAAGTCAACACACTCTAAGTACCCTATCTTGGCCAATTCTATTTATGCAACCCCCAGAGCCTCTCAATAAAGGTGGTGATGAATACAGACACCCTAATAGGGTAACATAATATTTGGGATAGTCGTATCTCACATAACAATGGTATCTTTGATGAGTATTCCTTTCAAGTATTTTATTCAGCAAGCCAGAATACAGCAATTTAGTATTTGCAGTACAGCTCCATAACTAGTTAGACTGACTGTCTTGAGAACTCACAGAGAGCACTCTGCAGAAAGCATGTTAGTCAGTAATTCATTTCTCAAACTACTTTTAAAGGTTTTTGGGTTTTGGGGGTGGTGGTGGTTTTTTTTCCTACATGTATGTTTTCAAGAGTCCACAATCTTTGGGGAAAAAAAAAAAAAAAAAGTGTGAGAGAAACCAGTGCTAGTTCTTTTGAACATATAACTTGTGTGTGTGCAGAAGCACATACTCTGTTCTTTCGGCCTTATCTGCTTTCTCTCCTTCTTCTCACTCCTTCCTCCACTTCTGCCTCTTCCTATGTTGTATGTATAGTCAAAAGTGCATTAACATAGTCCTAACATGTAACCAGCAGCTTTCCTAAAGTAAGATAGGATTCTGTGTCTACAGCTAGTACCGTGATTTATGCTAGTACAGTGATTTTTTGCTCAGTTATAAACACTGTTCAGTGCAGAAAACGCTCTGAATTCTTCTTTGCCATTATCAGGAAAATGTATTATGCAGGAAGGAAAAGATACACCAATATTCTACACTTTCTACCAAGTGTACTTGTGAAATACCTGAACTTGTGAAATAAAAGCCCCCAATTGACCCAAAATAAGAACCACTAACTAATCCTCTCACTCTGAGGGCTTGGCTGGTTATTACTGTCTCTTCCTATCAGTTTTGCAGTAAGATGTGATGTAATATATGGGTACTTGGTAGACTTCTTTTACAGGGTTCATTTCTTAGACAAGACTTACCTTATCACCTTTATTTACCTACTTTATTTAAATGTATCCTTTTTATAAACTAAACTGCTTTGCTTATGTACACAATAGTTTTATAGACACTAGTTCTAGTTCCTTCTTACGTCATAAAAGTTATTTCAAGGTATTGCAAAAAAAAAGGCCAACAAATAAAAGCCACAATAAGAAAGAGTGAATATAAAACTGTATTTGATCAATCATGCACATGTTGCTTTTTCCTGTCGAAGAATACAGTCAGATGCGATTCAAAGATATTGCCTAATTTATTTGAATGTGGAGACAGACACTTTTTTTGTCTCTGCTTTTTGCAGACATGTTTGCTTCTGGAATATACTTTTTATTTTCTTAAATCTAGCTGTAAATTATTCAAATGATTACATTTCCAGGAGCTTCCACTGTACAGTTTCCTTCTCTTATTTTTAAATTCCAGAAATAATTTATATTCCCCTTCTTGACATTTATAGGCTTTGAGCAAGTGTGAGGAAGTATTAGGTTTCCCTTGGTAGCTATCTACAGTTCTAATTTTTCCTTATTCATGTGTTAATCATGCTGACAACTATTAAACATGCATGAGTTATGCCCTTCTTAAATGTATGTTCATCTTTAGTGTGTAATAAACACACGCTTTTCGACAGTAGCAAAACTAACATATATTGTTAATACCTGCACTGCAATAGATCGTCGGGGACAATCTAATATTCCTCATCAAAAAGAGAAGGAAATACATTGATGTGGGAAGCAGAGTTTAAGGGGTAATAAATAAAAGCATGTCATTACAGCTTAGCCTTTTCCTTTTATATGCCATCTTAAAGTCACAGCAAAGTCACCACACACCCAGTTTGAAAAGAAACCTTCGTAAGTAAGGTAACTTTTCTGGTGATCACACATAAAAGTAAGCACGATTGAAAAAAAAAGGTCAAAAAATAAAGGTTGCACATAGGAAGTAAAAGCATGAAGCGTGAAACAGGTATCATGGTTTGCATAGTACTGTACACTGTAGACAATCTTCTTAATATTTTTAAATGGGATTTAAAGCCTTTTTATAACTTGGCCAGAAATTGAAAACAAACTTAGATAATGGTACTGAGGTGAAATCACTATAGCTTTAGTAGTACGCACATGAAGGTGCTGTTTTCTATATAGCTTCTGTAGGCAGGCATTCATCTGACTCAAATCATAATCAAATGCAGCAATAATTCATATCTTTTTCATTACTGCCAATGGTCACTCTGCATCAGCAAAACTGTCATGAGACAAGGTGAATCAGCACAAACTGGTACTGACAGTTATATCAACTCTGTGGTTATATTAAGTACTTTATGCCCCAGGTGTAGACATTTATTCTACTCCTTAAGTACTGAAGTATTTTTCTCAGTTTAAAAATAGATACTTCACACCATGTTTCAGTGCACACATCCATTTTCAGAACAGTGAAAATTAGAAAATAATTACCACCTCTGTGCACTGAGTGTTCTTCCAATCCCACAAATACAGCCTGCTGCTTGTACAACTTACCAAACACCTTAAGTCTATCCTCAATAAGGAATTTCTACCTTCTAAAGAATTGTATTGCAACAAGCTGTGCTAACATGCAGCTCAACAGGTGAACTACAAGTCATTCATCACAACACAGACATACACTTTCAATTTATTGGACATAGCACATTTATTTTTTATTAACTGGATCCTCAGTCAAAAGATAAGGCCATTAATAGTCAGTGATTGCTCTTTGTGGACGAAAGCATCTTTGAAATTGGATCAGTTTGATTCAGAGAAAACTCAGACCGGCTCTGGGAAAAAACACTGAAGAGAAGATGATGGATCTGAAGAAGTAGTTTTAAATTCTCAAAACACTGTAGTAATAAGGAGATACTGAAAATGAAAACTCTTTTTATCATAGAGAAAGAACAGCACGCTCATTAAAGTAGCTGCCTGGCCCAAGATAAACATCCAGTAAGGACAGTCATTATTTAATCTTTGCCCAGTTTCTGAAGGGAACAAACAATAAACGTTCTGGGAGGAGCTGAAGAATTAACAACAGCTGCTTGCCACGGCTGATAAAAAAATAACGATTATGAGGTTGCATGTATGTGGAGTTTGCACACATCTTCACATTTGTGACCTTACATATGGCAAGTTCCTGGTGCGAGGAAAGGGAGTTCCGGTTTTGTAAACAAATGCCCTTTTTACAACTGTATGAATATAGGATTCTACTAACCATTTCCTAAGAAAATTAGCCTCTTCCTGTAACATAAAAATAGACAGTTTTCATACATGATAACATGGTGATATTATATCATGTTTGCATGCAACAGAGAAGGTCAGTGAGTTTTGACTGTGACCGTACACTAAAATGCCACATATTCTGTTGCATGGTATATTTTGTTATAATCATCATACTGAAATGAAGTGACTGTTAAAGCATCTGAATTGAAAACAGGGCTACAAACATAACTTTAAAATGTGGAAAAACCCCCAATATTATTTACTTTATGTTTCTACATTTAGGCTTTATAGTACAATATATTGTCCACTTAAATACATTCTATTTAATCTAATTAAGTGCATAAATATATTTTATTTTCCAACATTTTAATCCATGTGCCTTACTGCTATTAATTTAAAATAATTTATATCCTTAAGTTTATGGGAGATTTCCCATTATTTTTTAATGAATGCTTTGTAACTACAGCTGTTGGGAGCAGACTTAGACCAAGACAAAGAACTTTTAAAGGTCTAGCTCTCTCACTTTATAGCAGTAGCATAGATCTGTCCACCCAGACATGAACCTCTTTTGCTGAGCACTAAATAACTTCTCATGCAATTATATTCCTCAGCTCAAAAATCTTTTAATTCAATGTTAACCTTAATGGCATTCATACAAACGTAACATTTTCATTATAAATGTGAATTCATTAATCTGATGGCAATTATCACCACTGAGTGAAAAATTACTTTTACACATTCCAAATAATCCAGCAAAAATCTTATGTTTTTAGAACAAACTATTTTGCTCAAGTAGGAATGAATGCTGCATTTTGGTTAGATCTACCTAAGGCAGCTTAGCTGTTGTGGCCAAGACTGACAGCTGAGAAACTTCATAAAAGATTCAGGATGAACGCAACAAGAGAAGAAAACTGGAACTCTAAGGGCATTTAAGGAGTTGTGGTAGAAATGTCCCTAATAAAAATGTAACATATTTTGGAACTTCTCACATCTTATATAAAAAGAACATCTGTCATTTGGAGAAGTGACAGTTTTGGTAAGAAAAACTTCTCTTAACCAGCCGTACACTTACTCTAGCACTTTGTTTCACCTTTTTTTTTTTAAAGTGTTAGTGCCAATTTCAAATCACTCTTCTGTAGACTTTGCCTTGAGGTAGCACTCTGAGTGTTTGCATGCAATGTAATTAAATACTCATGAAAAGTAAAGCTTACTGTTCCACAGCTATGCTTCCGCTGAAGTCCCACTTGGGTCACAACTGTTTTTAAGCATCTGAGAAGTGTGATGGCAAACACAGAGATTTAACATGATTAAGAAATACATTCAAGTTGATATAGAAACTAAGCTGTTTCAGATTATTTTCCATAAATCACAATATTGATGGGTTCACAGAGTCACTTCGGCACGTGCGGTTATTGTGCATCACATTACAATCACCAGGAGGCATTAGATCCAAAAAACAATGTAAGCTTTGTGTTCAGGGTCCCTCCACTTCTCAGCTGTCTGGGCTCCCTCTTTCCTATCAGGGCTCCCTCTGATTGACTAGCTGACTTTCTCACAGTTATTTAGCCTCAGCAGGAAAGGAAGGATATCCACCCCTACATTCCCACAACTTTGGTAGTGAAGACACTCTTAAAATTCACATTTAAACCTTTTCAGGGTGCAGCAATGTTTGAAGTCAGTGTTGGCCTAAGTCTGACTCAGCAGTCAGATGGAGTTAGGTGTGTTCAGAGCATGCCAAACATGCCAGTCTCTTCAGAGAGTTTAAATGCAAGGTCACTTAGGTCCTGGATTTATAATGCCAAGGAAGGAGATGGGACATGTAGTAGACAGCTTAAAGCAAAGTCGCTTTCATGAAGCATGCACATTAAAATATCTTTAGGCACTTCGGGAATTTTCTGCTGGAAATCTCAGGCACAACACAGCATTTCAGGCAACACTTTTTGGACTGATCTCATTTAGATGCCCCAGTGCTATTGTAGAGTTCATCTGCTTTCTAATGCTATTTTCTAACATCGCAACAAACCTTAAAAAACTCGGGGTGATGCAGTTCTATACTCCAACAAGTACATTATTTCCCCAGAAGAGAATAAACCTATTTGCTGGCCTGCCATGAAAGAATCATTTAAAGTGTTGTACTTGAGTGATAACAAGTTCCAACACTGTTTTAACGAAGTGGATGATACTAAGGATGCTTTTATTGAGTACAGTGTCCTCTAAATGTAGGTGAAGAGTTCATGTATTAAACATGCTTGCTGTGGTCAGTTACGGATTCACTTCTGTGTCCATCTCTTCTACCCAGTAACAAGTGATAGGACAAGAGGAAATGGCCTCAAGTTGCACCAGGGGAGGTCTAGATTGGATATTAGGAAAAATTTCTTCACCTAAAGGGTTGTTAAGCACTGGAACAGGCTGCCCAGGGAAGTGGTGGAGTCACCATCCCTGGAGGTGTTTAAAAGACATGTAGATGTGGCACTTAGGGACATGGTTTAGTGGTGGACTCGGCAGTGTTAGGTTTATGGTTGAACTTGGTGATCTTAAAGGTCTTTTACATCCTAAATGATTCTATGATTCTGAAAGACACAGACAGAACAGGAACAAAGTCGAGCCAAAAGCTTAAGTATGCACCCTAGCTTTGCTAGCACTGGCATGAGATGTAAGATAAAAAGCAAGAAAATTATGTAATATGATATGTAACTGTCATTCATTCATATTAAGACATTTGGGTTGTTTCTTACAAGAATTTGTCCTTCTCAAAAGATTAATACGCGGAGTCTTCTCACTGAGTTTGTAGTTCTCAGCCTCATTAATGTTATTGTTAATGTAATAGATATTACTACTGCTAGCTGTTGGAAAGATACATAAAAGTAATCCCATTAGACTTTACATTAAGGTCACATCCTTCAGTGAATTAATAGTGAGTGTGTCTGGAAGTTTAACTGTGCTTGAACGGGAAGACAAGCTGAACAAACCTGAGTGACAAGCAGTAATCCAAAACAGCTGTGCCTCCAGCTGAGACAGTGAGAAAATAATCAGAAAAAAAAACAAATAACCATAAAGCTCTACAAGAATTTCAGTTGCAGTATCACTTCACAGAGGTATGTGTTATTGTCAGTCTAACCTGTTGAAAACCCAAGGCATGGAGAGTTCATGGACAGAGTTTTTAATCACTCTTTTGGTTTATCTTTATTTTTCCCAAGTCCCCAGTACTCAGACTTAACATGTCTGCAGAACAAACAATTCTCCAAAACATAGAGAAATAAGGTGATTTGGATTTTAATACAAGAGCTCTCAATATAAAATTAGGTTACAGGGAGTAACCTAGGTTACAGAAAAGTCTGCCCTAGGATTCAGGGCATCCAAGTCCCTCCCATTCCCCAAGTTCTAATTCATTCCCTTTGTGTTCACCTCACTCCACTCCTTCAACCCCCCAAATTAACTATACATGCTTTAGCTTCCTGCTTCAACTCCGATGCATGCTCCTATTTTCCTCTAACCTTCCTCCTGGGCCTAGGTATGAAATGGGAGGAGACAGCTCTGTGCCTCAACTACGTCCCGGGAGTCGCCTCTTCCCCTTTCTCTTCCTGGGTTATAAAACTGAGAGGATGAAGAAGCAATGGGAAGTCTGATCCAGTTTCAGCCACTGGGGCAGGTAGGATTACCTTTCAGTTTCTGCGTTAATCCCTTTTTCTTCTAGAGGACGTTTGACAAATACTTTCCAATGTACACCCATCCAAACACTGGTCTGTTCATTAGAAGCATGTCAAATATGCTCTGTTATCTGCAACAACCCCAATGGGTTGCTTTTGTCTGGAGACAGGGAAGGAGGAAAGCTTTCAATACAAACAATGCCTGCAAGTCATGCAAAGGCTGAGATCTGAGATCTATCAAGATCTGGCTACGCTGACATCAGTTTAGGCCTAAACTATAGAGGGTTCTTTGCAAATTCTTATCAGGTTTCCTTCCTCCTCCTTCCTTGAACTTAAGCAGAGTTTACCACAACTTGGCCTTTAATTGCCAAAACCCCAGGAAGTCAGAATCTTTACTCTCTAGACATCTGTGCATTTACCATCCTGTAAAACAACTTTATCATACAAATGAGATTATTTCTATTTTTTGAAAAGTGCTTCCTCTAGTCCACAGCATTTGATCTCCAACAAAAATAAAACACTTCTTAACAGCCTTAGCATGAGACATAGCATTTGTTTACACAGAGGAGAAAGGTATAACATTCCATTTCCAACCATCATGCACCTTGCTTCACCCTGAAGCTGGTGAAGACGATCAACATCAGAAATACTGCTCTTTTCCAGAGAGAATGGTGTAACATCACACGATCTTCAGAGCCCCTCTGTGGTTACTCATGAAAAAGCATTCCCAAAACCTTCAAAAGGCCTGGATTTTCAACCACCAGCATCCTCTGACCTAAATAAAATCTGTAACATTAAGCAAGGTCAAAACAGGAAACTTCCACCTTGTGTCTCCTCAGGATCAGCAGTTTTCAGGAAAGAGGAAGAAGAGTATCATTTACTTTGTGTTCAGAAGGCAGAAAGCAAAGACAAATGGGACTATAACAAAGCAAAATATATTTCAGAGAAGGAAAAAAAGGCTGTTTATAAATCTTATTCTAGTGAATCCCTTTCTTTTTAATATAGTTCTTATACATTTTCAATGTTTCCCAGATTCACCTGGTCATTTTGAGTACATACTATGAACAGAACTTCAGATGTCCTCAGGTGACACAGTACTCTGGTGCATTCACAGGATTTTTCACTTCTCCAATTCCAGGAGTTGTACTGAGGTAACAGTTAATACCTGGGGAAATAAACAGAATGGGATTATAAAATGGATCCAAGTTTACGAGTTAAAGACAGAGTCATTTTGCAAAGGACTTGAAAGAAAATATTTAATATCAAATGCTTTCTGTAAACTAAAGTGAAGTCAGTCTCAAGAGGTTTGACTCACAATGAGAAGAGGATTGTGAACTGCTCTTCCAAGATAAACTAAGAAAAGCCCTAGGATTGACCGGCCAGGTGTGGCATCAGGCTATTAAGAGTCAGAGAGACAGTAATTTTTTTTCCTGTGTCTTTCCAGACAGGGCCATGGGTCAGGCATATCTAAAGAGTACATATCTCAACAGCAAAGAAGAACATGACATCTGCCATTGGATCAGTACCTTGTTCTGGTGTCCCTGTCCTTGCAAAGCAGCCACATAGTCACACCTTCCTGGAGAGTTATGTTACGATATTCATTCATGAACTAGGCGTTACAAGAAAGACCAGGAGGGTTTGAGGGTCCTGTTGGCTCTTCCTCTTGGCTTTACTGCTGAGACCTCTGACTGAGGTTAGAAGAGTTTGGAAATTCAGTTTACTATCTATGTAGTAATGAAAAAGACCTCCTGGCTTTACAACAAAGGCCTAAGTTTATTCCATTTGTCATAGGAAAATTTGCATTCACACTGTTTCACACATTCATTAAATTATAATGAGGATTATGTTATTAATGTTTTCTTAAACTCCTTTATTAAGACAAGGCCAATGGGTACTTGGAAGGAAAAGTTTCTGTGTGTATGGTTTTCTGATTCAACTCTTCATAACCCACAGACATCACACAGAAATAGCTGCCTTGGTGTGGTATATATGACCAAGATCAGTTAATTAAACATGAAGAAAAAAAGGATTTGTAGCTCACCAGGGGAAGACACAGGCTGTATCAAGGAAGTACCAGAATCCAGAGGCAGTCTGGTGTCTGCCAGGAGATGGCATCATTACTTCTCATTAGGAAAAGAGATCAAGGAAAAACATCCGTGTTCTTAACAAAAGCTATAGCCACTACGTAGATATTTCTGTTCTTTTATTTTCACATAAAATAGAATCCTTTGCCTTAGGTGCTGTTTTTGTATTCCAGTGGACAGCAACAGACAAAAGTAAGACCATACACAACCTGACCACACCAGGAGGCTGAAAGGCACAGAAAATGTTGAATCTCACTGTAATGGCAGGCTAAAGATCTAGTATTTTGTGCCTGTGAAAAAGGTGTGTAGAGAGAATTTGCAGAAACAGTCCTGCATCTAATTCAAAACCCTTACATATTTCTAGATACTGAACAATTAGTTACAACGTCTTCACCTACAAAAACTATTTTGTACTCTTTTTTTTTTTCTAATCCTCCCATTAAGATGGACTCAGGCCCTGAATCACAATAATTTTAAACTCTTCTGTTTTTACAAATAGGTGGTGATGCAACTATTCACGACTAATTCTATTAAACAGAACTGCAGCCCCTACATAATACATAACAGTATGAAGTTGTGCCAGGGGAAGTTCAGATGGGACATTAGGAAATGGTTCTTCACTGAGAGGATGGTCGGTCGCTGGAACAGGCTGACCAGGGAAGTGGTCAGGACATGGAGCCTGTCAGAGTTCAAAGAGCATCTGGACAATGTCCTTAGTCAGATTGTTTAGTTTTAGGTAGCCATGCAAGGAGAAGGCTGTTGAACTCAATGATCCTTATGGGTTCCTTCCAACTCAAGATATTCTATGATCCTATGATTTGTATGAATATCTATTTAAAATTTAATATTACATATTAAACAACTACAGCTCTCTACATCTAAAAAGGGTTGCAACAATCTTCTAGTATAAGTTAATTTTAACTGGAAATTTCTAGGTTTGGCTCTGCATAAAACAATATTTTATAAAGAAATGCACACTAGGAAAGTATTTTTGCAAACAAAAATTACAATTCTATACTAATAGTTTATATACATGTATCACTGAAATAAAATAGGATGTCAGAATCAGTTTGGTAAAAAAATAACTATGGTGCATAAAGTACTTTATTGTCTCATTGTTTTGGAATTTTTGGTTTAAATTCTTTTTTCTCTGCTACTTTCCAGAAGATATACTATAACTGCAGATTTTAGCATAAAGGTATTTGCCGCTCCATCTGAAACTCGACGTTTTCTTATACCTGATAGATAGCAATTCTTTAATGTGTTCTGGGTCTTGACCCCTACATGACAATAACAGACAGTTTAAAGTTGGCATACTGTACACAAAGTCATATTTATTGTACCATTGCAGAATCATTAGTCTGTTATTTCCTGTTTTATTCACTACATAAAATTAAGCAAACTTTAGTGATGTTCTGTACAGCAACATCGATATTCAGTGCATAACGACAAACAGAGAAAGAGTAAGAAATATACTTGATTTAGGAGAGGTCGTAATCCTAAATGATCCTTGTAAACAGTGGTTAGAGAAAAAAAAACGTATCTGTAAGTCAGTGTTCATTAAAAAAAAGGCCCCATTTTTTCTCATATCTCCACAAATTTTGCATCCAGTATCTCAACTGCCTTATTTATTTGCAGCAACTACCACATCTACAGACTGTCAGCTGACATTTTTTCCTGAGGCCCATAGAGCTCCTATGTTTTATCCTATATCTCAGTAACGGCAACAGAGGGTGACTAAGCTGAACATTGGGAATAACTAAGGTCTTGTTAGGGATGTGGCCTCACAGTATTCCTGCAATATTGAGGATCTGTTCCAAAGCATTGCTTAAATACCAAACATACATTGCTGCTTCAGAGCCCTCTCCATCTCCAGGAACAAAACCCAGTGGAGATCAGCACACATTTTACTACCTTATATTTAATTTTCCTCTACCATAGATTGATCAGACAAACTACTGGAACCGAGCCTGTGAAAATACACAAAGCCATTCTAAAATGACTGTTTGACAATACTGTTCTGAATCTATTCAAATACTTGGCTGAGAGGTGTGAAGACCTGAGCCTGCCAAATTCCCTGAAAGACAGAATAAAAACAAACTAGTAAGCCAGCCTGGACAAAAAGGAGGTGGGAGAACTATGCTTTTATGTCAGGCTCTCCAGAAAAACATTTTATATTAATGCTGGCATCTAATTTGCTCTGATACAAACAACCAGAGACCTTTCTGGTTTTCAGCACTGAAATAATTTCCCAACTGTACAATACAGAAGAAGCCTGCACGCATGCACGCAGCTGAAGAAATGTACTTCCAAAGCTGGATGCACACAGATGCAATGAACCTTTCTGCTTACTATGTCTCAACATTGGGTGGGGCCAATAAATTCAGCTAATACAAGGGAAATCATGAGTCTTTCTTAGATGAGCTCCTAGATTACTTTTTTCTTTAGAAGTGTGTATGTGTACACACCCACATATTCCTGCAGACATGTTCAATTAAATCCTTTTACATACTATCTTTTATTCAGATAGCTGGAATTATTTCACTAGTACTACAGTCATTACTTTTGCTTAGAAATATTTGAATAACTATCAAATAGGAAGTCAGAAAATATTTTTTAAAATACTTCCTGCTAGGAGTAATTTCTGTATTATAAAATGATTATTTACCCACCACTGAGACATAGTTAGATCCATTATGAAATGTAGAAGCTATTCAAGCCTAAGGAACAATAATACAAAACAGTTCTGGCAGTAATATGAAAATATATATCCATCTGCAGGACTAGTTAGACAGAAGAATACAATGCCCCAGAAGACAGAACCCTATCAGGCATGTTTTTCGCTACACCAGGACACTAATTCACTACTCAAAGAGAAAACATGTTATTTGTGATGTTTAAAGATCATTCCAGGCCAAAGGTACTTGAGCAATCAGCTCCATCTGTCTCCGCATACCAGAGCATGAGTTTCTGCAGCTCCTCCGTGGGCCTCCTGCCTCCAGCCCCGAGCTCAAAGAAATGGTTCTCAAAGCCCATACAGCCTCCTCACAACTGAACCCTCCTGCAACCACCCTGGTTTCTCTCTGCAAACTGAGAGGACCCACTGCTCAGGTGGAGGCAAGAGCTGGGACTCCCAGTTCTGCTGAGTAAGAACTACAAGTCCCTCAACAACGGTGGCAGAGTGAGGGTGTCCCTACTCATGGTCCATAAACACAGCATTTCGCTGTGATTAGCTGTGCTCAGGTCACTGATTCGCTGCAGCACCGTGGTTGCTGCAGTAGCTGCTTTCAGCTCCTCGCTGCAGCTGTGCTCGCTCCATAGGCAGCTCTGCTGTCACCACTTCTCCGCTGTGCTCTTCTGCCTCTCCCACACACACCACCAGCGAAGGACAGGTGCTAGGTGACAGGACAAATTGACTGAGTGAAGCCACAGTAACTGTCTGATGGAAAGCATAGGTAATACACAGCCATTTATACAATATTATAATTTATACAGTAAATTGTACACTTTATGCAGTGGTTTAAGCTAATCTGTTTTACCTTGCACTGCCTCAAACTAGGAACATGATTTTCAAAGATCAGCCGATGTTGGCAAATCCACTGAATCGCTGAAATTATAACCTTATTTCTAAACTGTAAAATTAAGAACGAAGTTCTTCCTATCTTGGCACCCAATCTCCAAGAACGCAGGTCAAGCAGCCGTGTCACCCGATGCACTCCAGCACTCCCATTGGGCAGCTACCTGCTCTGCAGTGCACATCTCTCATCCCACAAGACAGGAAGAAAATGAGCTCATGGAGCAAGACAAGATGGATGAAAAGGTTGACTGGAAGAAAACAAATAGCAAAAGCACCACTGTAGACAGAGTCCTCAGTTTCAGCAGAGAATTACCCGTGTCTGCCATGTGGGGATGGAGTTGATTAGCGGGAAGAGGAGGAGCTTGAAAAGGCTCTTCCAAGGGACTGATCAGAACTCCATTACTTTCCTAATGAAAAGGTAAATTCCTCTCCTATAGGTACCATTTTCAGAGACAGTTCTGTACAGAGCTCTCTCTCTAGCAGTAATGCCAACAAGCTTTGTAATCTTGGATGAGTCACTACTTCTCTGTTTCTTACAGCAAAACTAATACCACTTGCCTCCCTAGCCCTGTGAGAAGGTGCAAGTAGCAGACAGCCTTTATACTGTGTTTCAAAGATGAAACAAACTGAATAAACATTAAGCTGTCATAATCCTGTCAAAATTCACTGCTAACATATGGTGGGCTGAAAAAATAGAGGCATTGCTCAGGAAATGGAAAATAATAGGAAGGACCTTCCCCCGGTAGGAATTTTTTGACCAAAGAAAGAGGGAAAGGACAGGAAGTCTGTGAACAGTAATACTAGTCTCTCTTCATCATCATGTTTGCTCTCTTTATTCCTGGGCAAGCCCAAAGAATACAGACCCAAGCTTGTTCCCATAGGAGGGTGACACTTGCCAGTCTCATGCCCTGTGTGACCTCAAATGAGCTCCTCTGTCAGCCAATTGTGCTGCCCAAATTCCAGAATACTGAAAAAAAAAGCCCCAATAAAACAGTCTGTGACCTCCAAAAAGTTTGCTATTTACTTTTCTGCAGTGCATGAACTGCTGGTTTCCCATTGGGTTTTCCCTGCATATATTCCAACATACTTCAAAGTGGGCACTCAAAACAAGACGCTGAGAACTGCTGCATTGTAAAGCATGCACCATGATCCAGGTCACTCACAATAAACTAACCTGAGGGCACTGTAACTTATTAACCAACTTTCTCTTTTGGCATTGTTCACAGTTCTACAGCCACAAACTGCTGTAAGCCTGCTGTAATCACCAGCAACCAGCTTATCTCAGGAAGTTAGTCTGGAGTACTACCAGTATAGAAAGCTGGTTTACACAGACTTCTTTGAAATAAGAGTAACAGGATGGCTTCAAATATGGCCTGTTAAGGATCCAGAATTAAGCTTTGCAGACATTTCCTCATGCAATGATTCAGTGCGATGAGACACCTAATTAGTGTTCATTGAGAAATCATGATCTAACTTGGAGTGTTTTCTTTATATTATAGAATTTAAGTTACTCCAGTGTATTTTTGCCCCAGATACATGGAAGAATAATGATGACTGGAAGGTTTTCAATTTCTCCTTCTACCTGACATAGTAGGCAGAAATATAGGATAGCTGTTTCCCAGGAGAGATGAACATGTCTCAGAGGAAGAAAAAAAAAAATAAAAATAAAGAGCCATCAAAGTGTAAAAACAAATAATGCTGGTTGTGAAAATCATGCGATGCTACTGTACATGTTAAAGGTGAGACTGACTTTGCACCAAAACAGGAAAGAGCTGCTACTCCCAGAGGGAAGCAAGCACAGGGTTTACTTTCTGGAATCGTGACATGCCTGAAGTAGCAACACGATGGCAATTCCAAAATGGTAGGAACTCTACAGCAACCCAACGAAGTTATAATTAAAAATCATTAGAAAATTAGAAGCAATGTGAGCATGCAGAACTAGCTCAGAGAGTGAGCTGTAGAAGGCAGAAATGCAGCTGACCTTGAATGAAGATGGAAAGAAAATGGCATGAAGAAAACTCTACCACACTTTTTGCATGTACTGCTTGCCCTGGCATGTTACAGGTGGAAGTCACAGACATCACAGTGGGACTATTTAAATAACACAGAAAAAGATCATTTATTTCACATAGCTATCAGGAATAAGTTTTCCCTTTCTTTTTGCCAGTCAGTAAAACCTGCCATAGTAGAAAACCCACCAAGATAACTGCATTGATTTAATTACACAAGTCATTTCTTACAATGTAGCCCTCAGAAATCTGAAGTTCCAGTTTCCTGAGGTAAGCATTGGTGGAAAAGAGATATGCACATAAAAGTAAACACTGCCTCCATTCAGAGTCATCCACAATGACAAATTATCTGTAAACACATCTTTCAAGTTATTGGTTTGGGGGTTTAAGCAGTGAGATCTGCAAGCATTTAACATTTCTGTTTTTCCAAAGGACTGCAACAAACACAGGAATGTGGCCATGAGCCCTGCTGATCAACCTCCCTACTCTGGGGTTATGCGAAGTCCACTAGGACGTACAATTCAATCCTTTCTAAACTGCATCCAAAGATGTGTGAAATTATAATAATGCCGATGACACTGTAAAACGGGTACAAATTCCCCAATTAATGCTAGGTGTCAATGATGGCATAACAAACTAGAATTTCTCAGGGCCAAATATGTAGATGTTTTCACCTCTCAGGTGAGTGCCCTATCTCAGGAAGCTACAGGACTGTGCTCCTTTTCATTTGTTTTATTTCTGTTGCCATGACTCTTGCTGCACAGTGTCACAGCATCAATAAGACAGGAAAAAGGGGTATTGCTCCACAGGCAAGGAGGCAGCGCAATGGTGAGCAGGGCACCCCGCTGAACTGTAAGAGGTGACGATTTGTATTCCCACAGGCTCAGGAGGAAACAGAACTCTCTTTCTGATTAACTTCTTAGAGAAGACAGGAGTTCCTCAGATTTGCTTTCAGTCACAAATCGTTCAGTAGGCAGAAAATATGCAAGGAACATGCTGAGAATTTATCTAATGCCAACATATGTACAGTCTGGCAATTGCAAATGACAAATGTTCCCATCAGTAAAAAACAACAAAGGGTTATTCCATGTCCCAGAACAGATTGCCTGGCATTGCTTGACACTACGAACAGTCATTCTGCTCATCTATTAGGGGTAATTATAAAAATTGGATAAAATGATTTTTTCTGTCTTTTCCTGCATACTTATTATTCCCAAACTGCCATCACATAGAAAATAAGATACTGCTGTGGATTACTGGCCCTATTAAACCACAAACAGAAATAGCAGAATATTGTTATTTCTATTATTTAGAAATACTATTTACAATTAAAATCCTGTTCAGCTGAGCTGAAGTTAACTTCCAAATGTTTTTTAGTTAATGAGTAATAGCACAATTCTTACTAGCTGACAGAAATCTACAGTCTACATTTTTGAGAAGCTGTAAACTGCCTTTTTAAAAAACGCTAAGTAAGAATGCAGAGCAACTTGCCTGATTCAGACTAAGCTTTCCCCATTTATTCCATGCACATGGTATGCAGTGAGAGAAGTGTTAACACACATCTGTGACCCGTCTCTTCTAGGTGTGGTAAGACTGCTCATTGGCCTACGTTTGGGAGTTTCTTGTTGTAAATTCCTTCACTTGCATTTCCAGCTCTGATAAATGAGCAGAGTATTTGTTGAGCTGCTGTACTCCTTGGCAGGGGAGAGCCCATTCCCATTTTCTGCAAAAGCGTGACACATACAGTGTGCTCACTCGAACTCTACACACAGCAAGAGTTTATCCATAAAACTTTATCACTATGAAAACAAGAACAGTTCTTATATTTTTCTTTTTCATTTTTCTGTACACTAAATCATACTTGCAGGCTACATGACTAGGGTGGTTAGGGAAAATTAAAGAATCTTATCATGTTTGACACCAAGATTACAGAACAGTTGCTGTCTGTTAAAGCAATAGAGATAAACACTTGGGGAAGAGGTTAAAACCCTGACTCAGTATCAGCTCCAGATACCTAGTGCTGTTTTTATGCTCTTGAAACCACGAAAAGAAATGACTCACCCATGAGACAAGTAGCATATTTTTTGTTTAAACCCATGACATATTTCTAGCTGACATTCTTCATGCAGTCTACATCTTGTAACAAAAACCTTAATTTATGGACAATTACAAAGCTATATAAGATCAGATATTAAAAATTAAAGAGCAGGTGTTCAGACTCTAGCCAGGTATCATGAAACCCCTGCTCAAACTGTGAAAAATCCTAACATAGAAACTTCCTATCTCCTGCATGATGGTGTGTACATCATATTATAGACACATGGGTCTTCATTATCCAATTGTCCAGAACATACTTCATGCTATTTAGATAGCATTACACAACCATTCTCTTTGATTTGTAGCCAAGAATCTAACAAATTCACTGTGATAGCTCTACAGTCTGGTTTCTGAGAGGTGAGAAGAAAAAGATAACAGTCATTTGGGTTTTCTTTTTAAAGTATATATTGACTTCCAGAATTACTATGGTGGCTCAGAAGCGGGTTTTACTTGGGTTCTGTAAAAACCATGTTGGTGCTCCCTAACAAAAACTTCTCAGACACTGAAAAACCACATATGAGACTCAGTTCATGAATATGATTTCTTTAAATAGTATCGTTGTGTCTGCAATTCAAATAGTACTTTTTCTGTCTAACTAATGGAGATGGACTACTAGAAGTATCCATCAGCTTCTCAGAGCACTTTCTGACCACATACTAAATGAGATAACATCTCTGTTCTACAGCTACTCATCCACACATCCCTCCTGAAAAATGATGCGTCCTCAGAAACAGAAATAGCAAAGGAATTTCCAGAATATAGCTGTCACTCTATTTGGATGACTGTGATTTCCTATCTCATCCCAAATAGGATTAACAGTCACCCAAAAAGCTCATGCTATTTTAATTCACTAGCAGATATAAAGGCAATAAATGGAAGTGTTGCCTTCCTGTCCTTTGTACTGACTGGTCATTCTAGAGAAAAAAAAAAAAAAAAAAGAATACTGAGATACTTTGCCAGAAGATAAATGACTCATTAAATATTTTGCTAGCATTTGTTTTTTATCCAGGAACATGAAAAAACATTTATATTCCTTCTATTACTAGTTTCCCAAAAGTATATTGTGACTTCAAGTTTTGCATTCAGGTATTTAAGCACGCTATATTTCTAAGATTTATTTAAGGTCTTATGGTTATAATTATGTTTTTGTTTTAGAAGTAATACCCTAAATCAGTTACTAATTTTGTTTTTCATCTATTATTAGTCCAGGGAGGCAATGGAGACAATACAAGTTTTTAAGAAGATGGGGCCAACATCTCACCATAAATGAGCATCAAAGAAAATAAGAAGTTAGGACCTGATGATGGTCCATTCAAAGTACTCAATGCACTCAATGACAAGACAGTTCTTCAATTAATATGAGACTATTGAAACACTATTATTGTTTATGATAACAGATATATTAAGAAGTCTATTTTAAATTCAATTAGATGTTGGTAATGAAGTAATGATCTCACACCTGGTTTTATTTTTAACATTACTAGAAGTCAAAACACACAATTTAAATTTATATTCTGGACTACTTATTGTCTCATTGTTTATTAGCATTCTAGCCTCAGCATCTTTTCTTGTGGTGACATTTAATTTTGGTTTGGTTTTCGTAGGGTTTTTTTCTGCATGGTTGGAAGACTTTTCATTACTTTTTAAGCTCTGAATTGTTTTACTTGTCTCATTCACTACAGTATTTTAAAGATGTTTGCTAAACATTTTAAAAATAGAAATATCTAAATGTGAACAGAGGAAAAAAGTTTGTTAAATAGCATCATCCTCTTAATGTTACCTTTGGCAAATTATGATTATTTTTTGAATTTACCACTTCCTCCTTTATCATCACCATTGGTCTCATCTTTGCTATAACCTTCATTCTCCTTTTACAGCAGTAGGAAATCACACTGGATGATATTAATTTTAAGAAGCTTTATTTATGAGAGCAAATAATGTGCATGAACAGATGGATTTTGCCTTGATGAATCCCTCCAATGGCACACTCCAATCGTCTGAGCTATCCCACCATATCTTCATTATCCCAGTGAGGTAACAGCCCTGTAACTACACTCAGACTTCTAACTTCTGCTTGTTCCCCATGCTGCATTCATCAGTGTAGAGGCATTTCAGAGAAGTGCCCAAGCATGTAATTTCCTCAGAACAGGCAAGACAGCTTTTACCAGAAGGCTACTCTGCAAGCACTTTTATATCCATGTGTCTAAATCTGAGATTCCGCTGCATTTCTGTTGATCACTATGCCCCTTCAGTTCCCACCACCTGGTCCCTTGGATTGCCTGACCTCTCCCTAACTTGTTGAGTTGATTTTTGGGGAAGCAATCCATACCCTCTTGTTTCTCATTTAAATTTCTGCCTACCAAATAGGCTATCTTGTTGGTAGAGATGTTTTTACCCTATTCAGTCAGCTGGATCACATCTCTTACAAGCAGCTGTGGACTCTTGAAGAGGGCAGCCCAGCTACCGTCACCAGCAGCACGACTAGTTGTTCACCTGCAGGATCCATCTAGTCATCCTCAGAACATCTTCCTCAGTGGCAAGGAGAACATCAACCTCCATCCCCATGCATTTGATCACTGCCCCAGTGCCCTTCAGTCATGCCTGATACTTTCCAGGTCACCCTTGGCAGCATTTTTGGCACCTACATGGAAGTGCAGCAGGGTGTAGGAGGTGGAGTGTGAGGCAAGCCTCAGTAGCTTCTCCACAGCGTCCCAGATTCAAGGACCCAGCAAGTAGCAATCCTCCCTAAATGACAGATAAGGTCAGCAAATGGAGACCTTTGTCCTCTGCAGTTGGGAGTCTCCAACAGTGATCACTTGCCACTTTCCTTCTAGTGGTTCCAAGGGGCTCAGGGTGAGCCACTGGAGATGCCTCATTTGATGGCACTCCAAGCTCCTCATCAGCTATGAGGGCAGCGAACCTATTCTGTAACTGCAAGTCATGAGGTGGAGCTGGAGCCTTCTCTTGGTGTGAGAAGCTTCCAGCTTTTGCCATAATGGGAGTTTCCACCTTCTGAATGCATAGGCATAGCCTCTTCCCATCCCTCTGATACAGTTGAAGGTTGAGGTTTGTGAAGATGCAGGGTCTCAGAGAAGTGCCATTTGATAGCTTTCTCATCCTTTTGGATTTTGCACAGTTTGCTGACCTCCTCTCATAGCTCTTCCATTTGGAATCACAGCTCCTCTACAACTCTTGGCAGGCCGGAAGACCAAGTGCCCCAGCCCCAGCCACTCTGTGCTGCCTCAGATTTGAGAAGCTGCATCCTCCGTTTGAATATCTGTCTGGATCCAAGAGTGTAATAGTGAAGGAACAGTGACTCCAAACTTGAATTTGGATGTAAAATAGGCCTTGATTCATTGCTTTTAAGATTTCTTTTTAAAATTACAGATAAAGAAACGTGAATATTAAGAAGACATTTGCTAAAATCATAATAATAGATCACACTAAATATCTAAAATCTTAAAAAACAGTAAAAGATAACTCTCACTGGAACTGTATATTTGCTTTTCTTAAAAATAATTAAAGCAAAATGGAAAAATAATTTACTCTTTTTCCTCCAGCTATTTGTTTCCTTTTATCACCTGATTAACAATGGATATATTTAAATTAGATAAGGTAAATTCACTGTGGGCAAATTTAATGATTTGACAATGAGATTTCTACAAATAACTTCCTCGCTCAAGTATAAGTAGGAATTCAAAAAATTCCAAGCACTTAGCACTAGGCACACTTGTCCTTCAACTGCCAATAGCGTACACAGTAACCTCTTGCTTACCACTTATTAGGAATGCACCTGTCATGTTTGTGCCATTCTTACATCAAAAAATATATCAATATGCATAAATATATATTTACAAGTAGATAAATGTTGGCATGCTACGCCTGTGTAAATCCAGGTAACGACTCCTACGAAGCAGTAGAGCTTGTCTGTGTATGTCAGGTCCAATTTTTTCCTGTTATATGTAAACTTGTGACCCTTTTTTTCTAAATAATTAATTTGTACATGGATCAAAGAATAATTTTTTGGCTTTCAAACTCAGAAATGCCCAAATCACTTTGCACAATTGCGTATAAAATATGGGTAGTGCTGTTACTGTGCTGTCAAATGCGACAGCCATTCTGTACTCAGCAATATTTCAAACACCATCCAAATGCCACCATACAAATGTCACGTCTGCCCATGGAACTTTATAAATGAAGCAATATTAATCAATTAAGGGACAGTGGAGTGCATGCAGAAGCAGCCAAGTCTCCCTGAGGATTACAATAGGGAGTTCTGGGTGGGCAATCAAGTTTAAACTGCAGAACTGCCAAGGCACACGGATTCTCTGTATGATAAAACGGATTTCCGGTCCCATGCTGAGGGAAACCGATATACTTTTGCCTATAGCCAGACAAGAGAGGATTTTGCTATTACACCATTTATCTATTATATGCTATTATACCATTTACCAAATCTTTTTAGTTCTGCTCACAGAAATATATGATTAGGTATGTGGGAGGTCATCTACATATTTTCACTTCAAATTTCTGAAGAAAGCATTTTCATATGAATTGCCATGACACAGAATAATACTCCTCTCCTAGGCTACATGGTAAGGGAAAGCCCTGTCCAAGCCTTTCAAGCAGAAATGAAGACCCCCAAACACATGAACTAACATGAAACTGAAGCCTCACTAAGTATTATTATAATTACCTATTTACCTTGCACCAAATAGACCAGGAGAGTAAAAATGTCTTGCCCCTTTACATTTTATGTACTTGCTATGCTTAATGAAAGGATTTTCTTTCCAAATTACCTCGCTTGGCGTATCAGACGTCCTAATCCTGCAGTTTTAGGGTTTTCCTTTCACAGAGAGGACGCAGCTGTACAGTATTGCACAATCTTCAGAGGGGATGCTTTTCAGAGGGGGCAGTGCACACCAAATTACTTTCTTTCCATCCTAGCTTTCTCATACTGTACAGGTTTATAAATTGCACAGTGCTCTAATGATGTCAACCTTTCATTATAAACTAACCCAAAGAAACAGGATAATAGGGCCCCATTCATAAATGTTGTTATTCAGAATGACTGCTATCCTCCTTATCTTTAAAGTGGTCACACCTCTAAATGGTTGACATTTCATCCAAGATGTTACCACATATGAAGATGTGGGAATTATTTTCTAGCAGCATAAAATTGTTCTCAGGAGACATGGTTGCAGCTCTGCGGTGCCTACTCAGCCTACACAAAGGCCCACACAGCAGAAACAATGCTCCAGAAACATGGAGTAAGTGACAGAAGCAGAGCGTTGGAAGAAGATGTGAATCAGGGTTTGCTTTTGGCATTGAAATAGTAGCCAGTCACTCAGAGTCACAGATTTTAAGGCAGAATAAAACAGCCAAAGACTCATACCTAGCTTTCTATAGCATGAGGTAGTGCAGAGGAAGTATTCAGTTTGTGATGGCAAATGGTTGTTAGGGGTACTCTGAGAGACACAGGTCCTGTCATAAACTCTTGTCTGTTGAACAATCACTAAAGCCAGATCCAGTTCCAGTGTTATCTCTTCCTCCTAGTATCCTTATCTTTGGGTTGGCACAAATAAGTTTCTCCCTGCTTGGCAGAACAGTGTTAACCATATGCCACTTAGGAAGTATAAAGGAACAGTGCCATGGTAGTGGGAGCTAATAATGGAAGTGGGCAATAGTAGAGATTGAACAATAGCTCCCTACCCTAAAGTGAAAGTCACTTTGCTGTGCAACTCAAGGGAAGGCAGAGAAACTAGATCTTGCAAATTATTAATAGCATTTTAGGCCTTGCAGGATAATCTCACCTTAAAACAGAAACAGTCTCATCCCATGATTTCAGAGCTAGAAATCCAACCTAAGCTCTGTAGGAGGACTCTAGGTCTGAACCTTCTACAAAATGCTGTTTACCATCTCCGGCTACCTTGGAAGTATCTCTGCCTTGGTCAAGAGACATCAACTTTTTGCCTCCTAGTGATTCCAGTCCTTCTGCGTGGCACTTGGGCAGAGCACCTGTGCAGTAGGCAGTAGCAGAGTGTCTAATATTCTTACATGGTCCAGAATTAAGGCAGACTGTGGCACATGAAAGGGATGAGGAGAGAGCTGAGGGACGATTGCTGGGATTTCGGCCATAGGACATGTCCTCAGCATGAAGATCACTAGAACAAAGAGCAATTAGTTTCAGCTATTTGAACACTAACAGTTACTGACATTAGTAATGATTCTCTTTAAGGAACTACTTTTGTTACATTTACTGAAGAATACAGAGACAATTGACAGGAGACATCCAAAGACATCAGAACAATGTAATATAATTCCTGAAGTGTCTTGAATGTTGGAGATGCTAGTTTTTTGAACAATACCTAAGGAATCTAAGTACTCCACTAAACCACAGAAAGAGATTTCTAGGAGTTTGGCTTTTCCAGTACCAAACGGAAGGTTAGCAACATTTATTTGAAAGTAACTGTTTAGAACTAATTGCAGTATTTGACATACAAGGTGGGATCTTGGTAATTCCTCTAAGGGAAGCTCCCAGGAAGCTAGAGGCCAGTCAGCCTCACCTCAATACCTGTGAGGGTGATGGAGCAACTAATCCTGGAAGCCATTTCCAGGCATATGAAAGACAAGGAAGTCCTTACATGTAGCCAGCATAGATTCACCAGCGAGAAGTCACACTTGACCAACTTGGTAACCATCTATGATTGGTAGATGAGGGGAGAGCAGTGGATATTGTTTACCTAGACTTCAGTAATGCTTTTGACACTGTCTCCCATAAGATCCTCATAGATGAGATGATGAAGCTGGCACAAAATCTAGTTGGAGGCCAGTAACTAGCAGTGTACCCCATGGGTCAGTACTGGGTCCAGTTCCCTTTAACATCTTCATTAATGATCCTGATGATTGGGTGGATGACACACAACTGGGAGGAACGGATTGTATGCCAGAGAGTTGTGCTGCAGTCCAGAGGGATCTGAACAGGCTGGAGAAGTGGGCTGACAGAAGCTTCATGCAATCCAACAAAGGGAAATGCAAAGTCCTGCACCTGGGGAGGAACAACCCCAGGCACCAGTAGGTGGTGTGGGACACCCAGCTGCATAGCAGTTTCGTAAAAGACCTGGGGGTCCTGGTGGACACCAAGCTGAACATGAAACAGTGATGCACCATTATGGCAAAGAAGGATAATGACATCTTGGGCTGCATTAGGAGGAGTATTGCCAACAGGTCAAGAGCAGTGATCGTTGTCCTCTATTCATCACTGGCGAGGCTACACCTGGAGCGCTCTGTCCAGTTCTCAGCCCAGGAAGAAGGGAGAGGTAGGGTGAAGGTGTTTTAAGATTTAATTTTATTTCTTATTATCCTACTCTGATTTTACTGGTAATAAATTAATTTCCTCAAGTTTAGCCTGTTTCGCCTGTGAGCATAACTGGTGAGTGATCTCTCTGTCCTTAACTCACGAGCCTTTCATTGTATTTTTTCTCCCCTGTCTATTTGAGGAGGGAGAGTGATAGAGCGGCTTCGGTGGGCACCTGGCATCAGCCAGGGTCAACCCACCGCATGTTCTTCTTTCAGATAGGTAACACTTTACTCTGAAAGCTCTCCTATAAATTCAGCAACTGTCCCAAAGAAATACTGCCAAAAGATGTCAAGCAGCCATTTTTTGCCACATCTGCTCTGGATTCAGTTTGGTCCTTTGAACAAAATCTCTACAAATATCCTGGAAATTTCTTTAGATACCATAGGTACAAGATGAGATAAACTTGGCTGTTAGACCAGCAGTGTAAAAAAAACCTGTATGGAACTTGCAGAGATATCACAATCTGGTATTAACATCATTACTGAATGCAAATATTACATAGTGACTCACTGACTGCAAGCAATATGTAAACATACTCTATCTGTTGATTGCATAGTTAAAATCCTGGAAACTCAGCTAAGAGTAAACATTTTAAATTTTATTGGATTCCTTGACATAAAAGTGATGCTGGAGACTATTAAGTTACTCAGTCCTGGATTCCAGATATAGCAAAGTGCCTGTTGACCCTCTAAGATTTAACACTTACAACCAACAAAATTTAAAAGAACTAACAAACAAGCCCCCCCCACCCCCCCAAAAAAAATTATTACCGATCTACAAAATTAAAAACTGTTTTTAAAAAATCCTATTATCTAATTTCCTGCTCTTGGCCTAGAACATATGAACTGAACCTATTTCTTAGCATGCTAGAGTTAAATTACATCAAAAAGATGATGCTTTTTGTTTTATTAGCTTTTCAATTATTGTGATGCACTTCAACAGAGAGTTTCAGAATTGCATGCTACAAATAAAGAAGATTTAGGTTCAAATTAAACTGGGGTAACGGGGCTGGGGGAGGTTTTCACTCACATGTAAGGAGGTTGTATGCTTCAAAGTACAGACAGCTACAAAGACAACACAATCTTTGATACCTGTAATAATTTGTTTTCTACCAGCAGGTACCAAATATTTACCAAGGTATTTTGGGTTTTTTTTTTTTGGGGGGGGGGGGGGGGTGTTGAGACACCAATATTCTCATTATTCACAACAGATTTTAAAACCACAGTAGTAAAATTTGATATTAAAAATCAGTCAGGTTGCCATGCTCTTAGAAGAGTACAAATGGAAGTGCTGCAGGCAGGGTCAACATACACAACACTGAGACAGAAAACAGACCCAGGCCTGAAACAAACTCTACAGGGCTCACTCAGGCCAGCATCACTGACAGATATTTAGACTTTGGTATAAAAAATGTTGGCATTGCCCAATGCTTACATGTCATTCCCACTTTGCTGCATGTGACAACCAGCCAGCCAGGGTGCACCCAGTCCCACCACACACTCCTTGAACCACTCACAGCAAGTTCCCCCTCTAAACGACGGCTTCAGGGAGTTCTGACCACAGGGTGATCACCGACCCTGAAAGTGGTGTCTGAGGGATACACCATGGCCGCAGGGAGGTTTCAGAGTGTGGCTTCCTTGACCTGCTGACAGAAGATGGCCCTGCTCGCCCTTCAGCGGCCAGAAAATTCCTTAAGTGACTGGTGAAGGAAATTCATATTCAGGCAGCTTCCTATCTTCTGACAAAACATAGATCTTGCTGATGTACAGGAACAGGAAGTAGATTTTAACATTAATAGCACCTCAGCTCATCTCCCCAGGAAATTCATCACCCAGACACTCTCTGGTATTTGCTGTGATGTGTCACAAAACACCTGGGAACATGCATCAGCCTGTCTCCCCACTGAATTTTTTCAAAGTACAAGGGACAGTACATATTTTGTCCACTTACCTGCAACTTGGTGTGTATTTTATAGTATTTTGTCATAAAAGAGGGCAGCTGAGTGGTCAAGGGAAAATATTCTCCTCCCTCATGGCAGTTGCCTCTTGAGTAAGGTGTAGCCCAAACGAGAGGTGGGGTTTTCTCTGAGAGCACCTGAGCAGGTGGGAAGGGAAGGTTTCCCATGGGGACCAGGGGGTTGTAGCTGAGTTGTATGGAAAGTTCTGTGAGAGAGCCTGCAGTACGGCATGCATGGTGCTGCTGGGAAGGATAAGGAGCAGACACGTCTTCCCAGGAGTGAGAGTCCTGAGAACCCACAAGGGACCATGCACAGAGTCAATGAGACCATGGAGGTTTGCTGAGGGATAGATGTGTCCTGAGTTAAAAGGCTGCACTCTGAGGATGGGTAGAGAGTTGTGCTTAAAGTCTTCCCTCATTTTTTTCCTATTACTTTTTTTTTTTTTTTTTTTAATCAACAGCATTTAGGCCTTATGATTTAAAATGGTAACAGTTCTAGTCTGTTTTTCAGGAAAACTCAGTTTTATTTAAAAGGGCATTGTAAGGCCTCCATATAGTGTGACTCCACTTACCACAGTGCAATGTTGACGGCTCAGATGCAGCTGGTTTTGGTTAAATTCCTGAGTCCAAGAGGTGAAAGTACTCAAGTTACCAAAAAACCCACCCTATGAGTCACAAACAATTGCTGAAGGATGGGGAATGTTACAGCAGATGTTTTCAATGACACTAAATTCATAGGTCATTTCAAGACTACACTACCAGGAATTTGGGGGGTTTTCCCTCCTAAAAGGAGCCTATGAATAATCTAGAATCAATAGACATCTTAGATCACAGAGTCTGGATTATTTTCTAGGGAAATACTGAAAAATTAGGTGACTCACTGTATCTTGGGAAGTAATTTTGTTGTTTATAATTTTCTGTGTGTTTCTGAGTTGCTAGACATCACTATTGGCTAACAATTTCAATTTGCATGGTAGCTGGATGCACTACTTTTAGCAGAGCTGACCAGCTAACGTCTTCCAGGACAGACTGCCGTAAAGGCGTTTCATTGTGAGTTTATAGGTTACAACGGTCTGAGCTCACCAGATGGTTTTCTTAATCAAGCGTCTCCTTCATGCCTGCGTGAGCCTACGTTGCTGTTGGAACTTTGAGAGTAATATTCAAGACCTGAGTCTGTCTGAATATGGCACAGTAGCCAGCACAGCACAATCACAACCAATTTTCTTAGCTTGTAAGTAAGCCTGTCATGAATGATCAACATTTAGTATAACATTCAATAGCATGGGCAAATGGAAGAGTTAATTAGTTGTTGGAGAGGGAGAAATACTTTTAGCACTGTGTTTCACTCTATGCAAGCCACAGACAAATTATTACAGTCATAATTACAGGGTTGGGTTTGGGTTTTTTTTTATTATTATTCCACTGATGAATGCTTCTGTGTCTGCTTCTGTATACTTTTGTTCAGTTAGTGCTAAAACTGTTGGATAGTAGGCTTTCATTGCTTCAGGCTCATTCTAAGTTGGTCAAGGCTGAGAATAACTTCCATGTCATATGTCAAAATGTCACAGATAATCACCAGAAGTCTTGATTTGTCATATTAGAAAGGATAGAACCACATCTCAGTAACTTCTTACTATTTTTGAATGCTTCTGCCTATTTTTGCAATGGTATCCATAGAACTTCAGTGTCAGAGAGGTAGGGGAGAACTTCAGCATTTTTTCATAATTTGAAATGGAAACCTGGTAAAGTTGAGGAATCAAAAAAATAGACAGGTCTAATGTTTGGATTTTGACTCCAGGGCATTATGAGTTGAGCTTATCTGATCTGTTCTCAGATGGATGCCATACAGCTCCAAACTTCTTAAAGCTGCTCAGAAGTTTCTTTCTCAGATGATTCCAAAGTAAGGATATCAGCAAAGCATAGTTCCATACGGAGTTTTGGAAACCAGCAACCATGGAGTACTGGGAAAAAAATCCCAGCTAGAATGGGAATTTTGATTTGGAGGTGTCTGTCTCAGACTCATAATTCATGAATATTTGCAGTGTCTTTACTGATGGTAAGTTGTTGGCACATTTGGATACTTGATCCTGATGAAAGCAGCGAGAAGTTGATTTAAGATTGCAAGTCACAGATGCTTTGTAAACTGCCTTGTTAATAGTGCCTTTATTATTTCCACAAAATCTTACGCTGTTGTTCTGCTTTTGTATTGCTACATTGGATACAGCGAGTACAGTACAATTTTGTATGGGTGATCAAAGTTCTCCAGTTCAGTGAGGTATTCCACTCAGTAGCAATCTTTAGCCACCTGCCTCAAGATATTTAAGGTATACTAGTCTTTATGTGGATCATCATTTTTGTCAGATCCAGGAGGAGTTACCTTACTGACCTTTTATGTCTCCCGCGTCTGCAGAAGACAGCTGGGAAAACCATTGTGTGTATTTTTTATTTCCTCTTCATTAATAATGTAGACATTTTAGATGGTGATACTTAACTATACATACTTTAGTAATGATGAGAGTTTCTCATCCCTCCCTCCTTGCCAGTAGCCATGAGGGAACATTTCCTTTGGTAGAACCAATAACCTGACTGCTCTAAATCCAGATACTTCCAAATGGGCTGAAGACCTGGAAAGACAACATGAAAAGAATAGATGGATTGCATCTTCACTGACAATAAGCAATCAGAACACCAGACTCAACTTCCATTTGTATATTCTTATATTTCTCTCTATTAGAGAACATTGTTGTAAATATTTCAAAGCTTCAAATGCTCAAGGATATCCTGATGTGGTGAATCATGCTTATGTCATCATTGAGATACCTGTTGAGTTTGGTGCTTGCTGACAAGAATTTTAATCGTGATCATTTAAATACTTTCTGCTGGTCTCTTTAAGATTTCATTCAGCAAATAGACAGTATTAAAGAGCTAAATCTCTAATATCGTACAAAATATGATTTTTCAAATATTGTTTAAAAAAAAAATTGAGAATTATAATCTCAGTGATGCAACTCAATGTAGCAGTACAGACAGCAGCATCCTAAGTGTTGTACTGTTGTTATATGAGAAATTGGAAAGAACTTTCATGCAGAGACAGGCTATACAGGCAATAAAAGTGTCTTCAGCAATCCAGTGGTTTCCCTATCTGTCTTAGTGTTATGAAAGAAATTGTATATGAATGATCATATAAATGATGAATGTCCTTAGCATAGATAGTCAAGAGAACCATCAAGATTGTTTATCTCGTTTGCTCCAAGATAAAGTTCTTTCCAAGTGAGAATCCTACGATACAGGTTGTCTTAAGCCAAGTTCTGTGATGTATTCTAGCATTGCCACATGAAGCTGTAGAAAACAAGCCTCCACCTCCTAACAGCAGCCGCTTCACTGTTCTTATTGCTTACTCTCAGTAATTCTGGGAGTTCTCTGTTGAGAAACTAAGATCAGCAGTCACAGGCCTTGGAACATCTGTGATGTTAACTCAAATGGAATTACTGACGTCATACCAGAATTACAGCAGTGAAACAAAACCTGGCCCCGCTTTTTTTTTCCCCATGCTTTGGACCATATTAAGTGGTTTGAATGCTCAAAGTTTTCAGATCTGTATAGTGATGTCAGCAAACCTGACAGCAGCACAGTTCTCTGGACTCACCAGAAAAGGTCAAAAGAACAGTATATGCATATATATACACATACTATACATATATATGTATGTGTATATATGTGCATATGTGATATAAAATATGTGTATACTCTTATACACATAAAAATGTATATACACTTATATATAAAATACTAGCAGGTGGAAAATACGTTGAGTCTTGTCACAATACTTAAGTCATCTAGCTTATTTGGATAAAATCTTAGATACATTTAGCAATGTATGGTCTGACTTCTTAGGAAAATATCAGCATATTCTACCTTAGATAGAAAATACATTTGGTGAATATCTTGTTTATATTGTTTGTTATTCCTTCCTCTGCTTGTTCTTAAACTCAACAATAAGAAACTAGAGACTTCAAGTCAGTAATTAAAGTAGTGGAACATGTACCTGAAAGGAAAGAGAGTATAGAATAAAAAAGGTGGAGAACAACTCATTGAGAGTACCTACTACTCATTTAGCAATTATGTTAACAAAGATCACAAGGGACTAGTCAGAGTCACAGGTGTAAGGACTAAAATTAAGTCTAGATTGTACTAAAACTCTGTGAAATATTTCTTTATATTTGTCCTGTACACTTGCATATGAGACACCCACCACCTGACCCAAGGGGAGAAAATCCAAGCTTGAGGTATTAAAGATGTAACTACAATGCCGCAATTCAGTGCTATATTATGCTCAGTTTAAAAAAAGAAAAGTGAAACTGCCGAATTGAAACTGTCAAATAAAGGTAATTTAATATTTAGTTATTTTCCAACTGATTCTTCATACTTTATGATGTTTAATATTCCTTAGGAACCAAAGAGTATTAAAAGTGCATTGATTACACAGAACTTTCAAACAGTGGGTTTTTTCCCGATGAGAAAAACTATTCTTACTGTAACAACGTGACTGATAATAATAGCATATAGATTCAATTATATTTAAATGCACATGGAAGGAAAGAGCTTTCAGGTCTGAATCTGTAGCATGTATTAGGGTGAAAAACGAGGACAAAAATGTCAAATCTTTGTGAGAAAACATAGTGCTGACATCTCTATCGTACATGAAAATAAACACAAAATGGCTGCCAGTCTCTCCAGGCAGTGAAGCCTTAATACATTAAAGGATCAGCTGACAGAAAGAAACGTGACAGTAACACAGCTGTCTGGACCAGAGGCCAGGCATCTGCAAATAATAGTTGGAAGCTGCAGCTGCAGTTCCATCACGTATTTGTATGAGTCAAAAGCAGATACACAGAAGCGATACAAGTTGTTCATTCTTGCCACAAGAGAATGTATGATTTCTATGAATGCATTCTCCATACATGGTGCTCTCTGGCCATCGGAGTCATAGCCATACTCTCCTTTGTTCTTGGAACTGTATTATGGAAACTACCTTCATTAATCCCTTCATGCTTTTTACAGCCTGGTTTCATTTTCCCAGTAGACTCCTTTCTTTAGAATTGGAAAGAGGTTTCCAAATTTCAGAACAAGATATAAGTCCTGTTTTCCAAATCTGTTCTGTCGTGATTTAGAAGTCTTAAGAGCTTTGGCATAGTGAATATCTCTCTTTTTTTTTTTTTTTTATTCCAAGTCAATGAAAATGCATGAAAAAGGATCAGAATGTATCAAGGGTAAACAAAAGTATATGCTTGACCGTATCATTTTAGCAGATACATTATATTAGCATCAGTTGGAGACTATCTGTTCTAAAATGCACACATTAAAGGGCAAGTTTAAACATGTGATTGCCACTGACTTTCTGTTCCCGGCTCTTAATATTTGTGTAAATACAGGTTTTATTTTACTTCCTTACCAGTAGAGGTCAAAGCTTGCACTTAATGGATTCCTGGTTCACACAATATATTTGCTTTTCATTCTATATCTGGTAATAAAATCTGCCTGATTATTAAATTAATAGAGCTGTGATGTAACAAGTAGCAAATAACTTTATTTTTTCTAAGTCCGGTTTGAACATTAATTACAAACTACAGATTTAGCTCAGCTGCAAGGCAATTATGAGTATAGCAATTAGGAGAACTCAGGCTGTTTCCTCTTCATGTGACTTAATGAACTGAGTTCTAAGTAAGCTAGAAACATTTGAACCAAAGCTGCTTTCATGTGTAATGCTCCCCATTCCTTTGCTGTATTGTATGGAGCCAAAATTCATGTTGCACAGGAGAACTGGTGACATATAACTCAGGGTAATTCCCGAATTTTCATTAGGAAAAAGAATACCAATTAATTATTAAAACCTAAAAGCTGGGAAAAAAAAATTTACCTGTGCTTTCCCAAATTTTTGCTCATAGGGTAAATGTTCTCCATGCTAATACAACCTGGAGGAAAAAATGATGTCAGGAATTACAAAAAAAATAAAAAAGTAATTGTATCCACATTTTCTATTTGGGCAAAAAAAGGAGCGCACCAAATTGGGATTTAGTTCAGCATAAAGTTTAACCTGTCTCTAGACTTTAATATGAGATCATCATGAATAGTGAAGAAATAGCAGAAGGAATACCATTATTCTCTCTACCAGAAGCAAATGAAAGTGAGACAGTCTATGTCTTCCTCTACAGACTCCTTAACTACTAGAAGACAAATTTGTCTTTAAGAGATACTGCATAGATTTTGTTCACAATTACAGTGTTTGAGGGAAATCTTAATTAAAAAGCCATAGACGAGTATCAAGAGATAGAAGACAGGCCTGAATAAAGGAGACATTCCCTCTGTGGTTTTTCTAACCCCAATTGTATCGTTCTGTTCTTTTCTGTCAGCGCTGTAGCTAAAATGACCAGAATTTAGGATTAATGTTATAGAACAAACTGTGCAGCCCAGACTGCTCCAGAGATCAGCACGCAAACCAGTTTGAGTCCAGTATCAACAACACAATTCAGGAGCAGGAGAGGAGAGTGTGGGAGATGAGAGCAAGTGGAGTTTGCCTTCCCTGTGTGCACAGCAGATAACACGGTATCACGTCAGAGCACACTCTCACAGTGGCAGGCCTTGCTTTGTGTGGTTTTCTTTTTTTTTTTTTTTTTTTCCCCACACACATTTTACTCCAGAAACACTTCAAATATTTTGCCCAAGTTTGTCTGGAGGGCAGCGGATATGCTTCAGAGAACTGTGGGAGTGGCAGGCATTCTCAGCCTCTCATGTTGGCAGGATACAAAGAGTCAGTGACACCAGCTGAGGTCCCCACAGCCATAGTATCTGAGATATTCATCGGAGTGAATGCCAGAGGCATGAAGCCAACACAGGGAGGTCTCAGGCCATTGTCCCCAACAAATTATAATTGAAAGTTAAGTACCAATTGATTAAGTCTTTACCACTTTTAGACGCATGTATTTTAAATTCTTTTCTACACTTTTTTCTTAAGTATATGGGAAAGACTTGACTTTACAGTCACTTAAGATCAAAAGTACTTTTGGAACTGTGCAAGTGTTACTTCTGGAACAGTGAAAGAGTGCTGTTAGCTATTTCTTAGCTTGTATTCACTTGTTGTCTATATGCACTATAAAACAAGAAATTAAATCTTCCATAACACCTACAGCCACTGCATCTCTATACATTGCAACAAACCATAATTTACATTGTTAAATGAAATTTTACATTTAAATACCTGTAGTCAGATACCCATGCTCCAAATGAATGGCAGCCCTAACAGTCCCCTTGGTAGCATTTTTTTTTTTTTCTGGTTGTGTGTGAGATATCTCATCTGTTTTGAAGACTGTATCTGATAAATTCCAGAATTATGGAACATTTTCTAGGTAACAAAAAAAAGAGAATTGTTATGATTTTGGTGACCAAAAGGAAAGCAGGAAGTGTGGATTTCTACTAAAACCATAAGATGTATTATTTAGTGTCTGACTGGGCTTATTTTGGGTACTGTTTGGGTAAGAAGTTTAAGTGTACAACAAGCATGAAGAGAGGTGGGTAGAAAGGCATATAGAAGGAACATAAATATCAGGGGATTCTAAAGGTGGCATATAGGCTGAGGATAAGGTCATAGCTGGTTATGATTTTTTGGTGAATATTTCTCAGCTGAAAATTTCTCATTTAGCACAGTTGGAACATTCTCAGAATCTGTATCGATTTCACTGTCAGTTTCTTTGGAAAGAATCTTGGCATCAGGGACAACCAGCTGGCTGTGTGGTGCCTCTTGCCATCCACTCACAACTAGACAGGCGCCCCTGATGTCTGCAGTAAGCTTAGCCTAGAGAAGCAGCAGTGTGTGATCCTTTGCTCCCTGGATAAATTACGTGAAAGATAACAATGAGAAACAAGCAGACAAAATGGGAGCTCGTTTTCTTATGTTTAGCACAGCCAGTTACGTTGGTCTGCCGGTTTATTTTAAAATAGTGGAATGGTAATGAAATTACCTTGTGTGAGGTGAGGCACTAATGCTTCCCCTTTTCATTCCGACTCAACTAGTCTTTGCATTCCTCTTTTCCTTCCTGTCATATGTTCACAATACTGAACTATCTGGCCTTTATTTCAAGAGTCTTGTGTAAAATACCTAATACTGACTACTTGTCTTCCTTTCTTTAATTTTTCCCTTAAGCTGTTTTTGTGAGAACAGAAGACCAGGACATAAAATCTTCAGTATGTGATACAGCATAGGAATATTTCCTTTTAACTCCTTTCCACTGTAATGGAGAAATCACAAATACTCCACTTCTTTCCACAACAGTACAGAGAAAAAATTATTCAGTTCGTTGGGGTTTTTTTGTTGTTGTTGTCCATGTCCAGGGCAAAATTCTCATTCATTCGTTTCTTAAGGCTTTGTTCAGTCTGTAGCTAATTTCTGTTTATATTAATAATTTGCAAATTTTTCATGAGAGATGAAGTCAGCATGTATTCAGTTTTCCCTATTGGAATTTAGTGTTTCTGCCTTATACAGCAGAGATACTACTGCTCGGTCAAAAACTTGTGTGATATGGATGTGCTTCCGCTCTTGTCAAACGCAAAATCCTTTAAGCAAAGCGAGGTATTTCTGAGGACCTCCCCCATTTGTGACTATCGCAGTGTTTAATTTTTCTCAGTGGGATCTTACCAAGATTTAAAAATGGATTCGATACTGAAGGAAACATTCTGTCATACCTATTGTGAAATTTCTAAGGCAAATTTGCAGTGCTTTTTTGGACAGGGTACTATATAAAAATTGGTGTACAATCTCCTTCATGTGGCAATCCTATTTTCCAGTTTCATGTCTGAAGGATTTCACACTTCTTTCCAAGTCTGTATTCATACCAGATACGTTCAGATATGCATGTAGTTAAGGTATGCTAACAGAGAGTAAATAGTGTTACCTTGAGACAGTCTATACCAAAAAGAAACCCATAGGTTTGCCTGGAATGTCAAACTTTCCTACTGAAATCTTACACTCCGTTTGATTGCACGTAGAAACTGAGATTGCCCTGCCAGTCAGTGAATGTCTCAGTCATAAAGAATAAAGATAACCCAGTTGTATTCAAGAGCCTTATTTTACCTAATTCTGATACAGCATTTTTAAGATACTAAATTTTTAATTGATTGTACATATATGATTCTATCATGAATATTCTAAACCATTTGTTTGAAGACCAGTTATCTACAGAAATTTGTAAGTTAAGGTATGCATGATTTTAATAGTCTCATGTTAAACCAATATATCTTACAATGATTTAAAATTTGAAGAAGACAGAAAATCAAATATCAGAACTCAAAGAAAAAAAAAACACCATATCAGCTGTTCTGTCAGATAGCTGTCAAGCTGAGGCCAGTATCTTTGCATGGCAGAAAGAGCAAAGGAATCTTACAGGCACAAGCTTTAAAAGTTGGAAATTACCTGAACACCCACGAGGCCCACGGCTAATCAAATACTTTGTTTTGGTTCAACTCTTTATATTCATCTGAATATATGCAAAGCTGCTAAAATCCTACACAGAGTATGTTACTGGAAGTAGAGTGTTTTCTTCATCATCTTTGTAAAAGCATCAAAATATTCTAGAATTGATATATTTGTATTTTCCTGGATGAATTAGAGTGTGCAAGATGGTCTGTTATTCAGTTGAAGTGCTATGAGTATCTCAATATGCATATTTCTGGCTTAACACAAATTCCTTTTACATTTCAGAATCTTCCAGGGGCATACATGATGCTGGAAGGCAAACTATACCTAAATACTGAGAAACTTTTACTGGATAATGTATATGGCCACAATAATCTCTACTCACCAGTTTCTGGCAGTTAATAATGTTACAAAATCAGTTATAATTATGACAAGGAAAAAAAAATTAATTAGAGGTGTCATTGTCTCACTACAGCTGGATAGACAAATTTTCACAAAGCTCTTGCACATAAAATAATTAGCTATGTACTGTGGACTTAGTCACTTTTCACAGTCCTGCAGGAAATGCTTTTTTTTTGATCTGGAGTCTTGGCTGAAATGTAGCTGTAGATGGATACTTTTGATTAGTTTTATTAGTGTCATCGTTGGATGTCCTCATAAAATAACAAGTTACTTGCTGAATCAGAAGTATTTATGCTGATGAAATTAATTCCAGGATAGCCAAAAGTAAAATCTTTATCCTGTCTTCTCAGATAGAATGAGTGTCAGCTGAGAACATTGCTACAAATATGGGGAATTGAAAACAGTATTTTGGATAAGTATTTGTAATGACTTTTGCCAGGATTTGCATTTCATGAATTCTTGTTAAGGTTCATATAATAAAGGCCTAAAACGTTTTGGTAAACATAAAGGCTAGAGAGAAAAGCTTGAAGCCATGGTGATGGAAGAGAAAAATTAGCTGTTAGATGGTATTTAAAGGCTTTGGTACCTTCTCACACATTACTGGTGACCTTAGTTCCATGAGGTGTCAGTCTGGTACCTTTGATACCAAAAATGTTGTTCCCAAGTGCCCAGCTCTGGATATGAGCAAATCATGGAATGCTCATTGATATCAGCTGTTTTAATTTATTACCTCTTGACAGAAAGATTATGTAAATCTTTAACAAATGAAAATAAATACCTATTTGACAACAGTGCTGAAATCTTTTTCATCTTTTCTGTCAGAGAAAGGTAAATTTCTGTATGACACTACCAGTGATCAAGTTTGAGTTGTTAAGGAGCGCTACAGTTCCTGAGTGGTGGTTTCCTAAAAATGTGAAAAATGAAATACTGTTTTAGATTTCATTAATAAAAACTTAGAGCTGATTTGCCAGAAATTAATGATACATACAGTTGTGAAATCTTACTAATTATAGAGCAGTAGTATCTGTCAAATTATTCAGGCTGCAAATTATATTTTTGCACTTTGATCAAGATTTTCAGAAGTGACAAGCGATAGGGGATTTTTCTGTTGACACCTTTTGGAATAAGGTCCTTTATATTCATAAAGTGCTGAGCAGTTATCGTGCACTTTCAAAGTATCTGAACTCCTGCATCCCAGAAGGGAGGTACGTAAAAGTCACACACAAGATTTAAATATTGGAGTTGAATGGTAATTCTCACATTATTACATTTAATTTTAAAAGGGTTGGTAAACAAAAAAATGATGCATGAAGTGTGACAGAGTCAAAGGTGATGAGATTGTTCTTTTATCTTATGGAGGCTTTTAATACTAAATCTTCACAACCCAGTTGAAACCATGAGATACGCTAATGTATGTAGATGTGATCAAATACTTGGTGTAAAATTCTTTCTTAAGCATCTGAGGTTTAACAAAACAGATTTTTTTTTTCTCACTGAAAATATTTTTTCTTGATTTTGTTCATTTATTAATACTTTGTTTTGTTATAAAGCAGATGCAGAAAATTTTCAACAGAAATTTTGGAATTTATGGTCACAATTCTATTAACAACCATATTCTTTACCTGTCTGTTGTTGGAGGGGAAAGAAAAAAAGAAAAGGCAACAAAAATAAGGCAGACCTTCATTTCAGTTAAAAATTGATGGGTTTATTTTAATTACAACTAGGTTGAGCCAGGGTTGAAACTACATTAAAGGTTGGTTACTGTCTCTCCTGTGTTTCTTCCCACCACTCAGAAGGGATAACTCTGAGAACAGGGTGAGGAGCCAGTTTTTAAGCAAAGGAATGACACCAGAGAAGGACAAAACAATAGGAATTCAGGAAAGTAATTAATTATATGAAGTAAGTATTGCATAGGTGAAACAGGAAAAGTTGAAGGCATTCATATGGAAAGGTAATCCATAACTTTTATATTTTATGGAGAAAGCTGCCTTCTAATTAGACTATTTTTCCCTGAAGTAATTACTGTGCTAGTGAAAAATGACAGGATGGAGCAAGCAAAGCTCTTCTTGTGTTGTGCCAGTTTGGAGGTGTCAGTGATACAGTGCATTCAGCATTTTACCTCTGATTCAAGAATGTGCTGTGACAGAACTGGAACTGATCTTCTGGGATGTTGGTGGGAGCTTGTTGTAGTTGCCAAAATACCACAGTGCAATAGCCTTTCCCATTTTGTAACACAGGTTGCCCTGTGCCCTCGGCAGTGCTAAGGTGGTAGGCAAGGTCTTACTTAGCTCCCTTGCTAACTCAGGAGAGAAGCTGTACCATAGACAGCCCTTTTTACTGAGTCAAAGTTTATCATTTTGTTTAAAAAGTCACACAAGGGAGAGATGAAATCAATCACTTGGGAGAGCAAATAAAAGTTAATGACAGATTTAATTAAAAAATCTGAGATCTATGTTTTTTATCATCTGTGCCTTACCATCTTTTATCCACAGATTCTTTCCAGCAGTTCCAAAACTTCTGCACTTCATTCTTACACTTTGTGTACTGGTCCAATATTATTTCTCTCCTTATCAAATATTGATCATAATTTGTGTATTATTTATCTTTATGTATATTGCTTTTGGGTATAATACCAAATTTGTTCAGTAAATGAAGTTAAAGGTGTTTGAGTTGTTACAAATAGAAGCCATTATAAAAACCTTGTAAGAATGATAATGAACGGGAGGAGGTTTGTGTTTTCTTTTTTTTTTTTTTTTTTTCTTTCTAAATGCCATTTAGGTGTGTTAAACTTGATAAAGAGGAGATCCTGTTTGGCGGGTACTCTGCTGTTGCAATTTCTGAAAGCCATGGGAATGAGGGAGGGCATTGCAATTCTATATATAAAGCATCCAAGCTTGAAGAGGGAAGCCTGGGAAGTGGCAGCAGCACCACTGCCCATTTGGAACAGAGAGTATCGAAAAAACCTCTCCAGTGAGGGCATGCATCATGTTTCCGACAGTAGCACTGCTCATCTTCTGCAGTTTCCTGCAATCTGCCGGTAAGTCGAAGATGCCTGTCTTTTTCTTGGTATATGATTTGAAGGAAAATACACATGTACTGAAACAAAGTGGGTGACTCCATTTTAATATTAAAACACATGTCTTGCTCTCCTTTCCCACATCCACCAGGATGAAGTTTACATGTTTTCTTCTCCCACACTGCAACTTAAAACACAGCTGCATATTTAATGAATACATGACTGAAATAGAACTATTTGTTCTTAAGGTTTTTTAGAAATATGGATACTGATTTGTTGGATCGTTCCCTGAAACTGGTTCCCTAGATACAGGGAATAATTTTTTAATGGACTTATGTTGTGTTTCCAAGCGGCTAAGTGCCTTCATCTTTCATATGTTCATGATGCAGTGCTCTAGTGATGTTGTATACTTCAGTGTAGAGTTTGTCTACTTCTGTGTAAAGTGGTTATCAAAACTTTTTTCCTTTGTCATGCAAACTGCAAAACCTATTAAGTATAACCTATTTGGTGGCATTATTTTTTTTAAGAATGACATCATAGAAAGAATCCTATACTGGAAAACAGGCAAATGATTCCAGTCTAAAAATTCTACATGACTTTTAAAGTATTACTCCATATATTATTCAATATAATTCTTTAGTCTTTTAAAGGGCTGTGTCTTACTTTTTATCCAACCCATCTTAATATCAGGTGACTGTGTAATTTTTTAAAAAGATTTGACAAGTAAGTTCATTGACTCTGTATCTACTCTGTCTTCCTACTCATTCCTCTTCCTGTAGTGTTTTCAATAGGTTCTTTGAGAGTGAGCCTTTTTTTGCCATGGTTTGGCATTGCTTAAGATAATGGTTTCCTTTTATCTCTGTATATTCTCTGTAATTATCAATTGTTACAGTTCTGACTTCAAGAACAGGTTACAAGCTGTTGAAAAGCATATCCACTTGCTTTAGTTTGAACAAGGTTCCATTTATTTCTTCTGTATTGTGTTTACTACATTCAATGAACCATATAGTTCAAATTGCATGAGGACATGTATTACTCTTAAATCACTGGCTTAAACTGTAGCACTAAAAAAAAATTAAAATCTAAGGAACTCAACCCTTTTGTAGACTCTCTGAGCCAATTTCTAATCTCACCTATATTGTTATAAATCAGATACAACTCCATTCACTGTGTTAGCACCATTGTAACCAAGATCAAGACAAATACCTGAACATGGGTCCTAACCATAAATACAGATGCCTGCAAGTTCTTAATCTACATGACTTCACATGTTATATGACTAGATATATTACTATAAATACTAATATTCATAATCAAATGTCAAATCACTGTTGACCCCTGCACGGCCACAAGTCTTATGTATGAACTTGGCAATTACAAATAGGGCTTCATCTGTAAAAGACTGTGTTGTCTAGGATTGAACTTCAGTTGAAGGTAAACATAAAAGAATAAAATTAAGGTCTAGAAAATTCTTATAGAGCAGTCTTCCCACTTTGGGATGTATCAACATTTTGGGGCCTTGGAATGCCATGCAAAGTTGGAGACTATCAAAACAAACAGAGATATCATTCTGTCAAGTCAGATTTTAAAATCAGACAATTTTTGGAGGCATATCTGAACCACAAAAGGTTGATCCGTATGTTCTAAAACTGGCCAACATGCAGTATGCTCATTGTTTTGAAACCTAGATCCAAGTCTTGTCTCTTTACAATGAGTTAAATCAAAGCAAGGACTCCAATTGTCCTCTTCGTGATTCTGCATCCAAATTCTGTACCTTGAGCTTGTCTCTAAATAGATATGTTAATATTCATTGTAAGGACATATATTTGATGTGAACTCTGATGGAAACGGGAAGACCCACTTCCTCTTTCCCTTGATAACTCATGAAAAGCAGTAAACATGCATGAGCCTGTTTTTAAAAAGCTACAGAAGTTTAAGACAAGATTAAAAGCGTTATAGCTTTCCCTTACTGAGATGCTGATGCACTGATTAAACTGAGGCTTCACCACTGTAGCTATTGCAATAGTCAAAACTGTGCATGGATCCTTAAGAGATGTTTATGTACACTCATGATATTTCTTTTTGCTATGTAACTAAGAAGTCACCTTGATTTATGCGGTAGAGCCATCTTTTTTTGCAAGAGACAAAGGTAGTTCATAATTTCATACCGAAGAGAAATCATCATGAATATGTGATAACTAGTATTACAGCTATGATTCTAGTACTACCCTTGCTGTTAAATTTCATTTTAGGCTTATATAACATTTTAAAGCTCTTGTCTTTTCCAGAACTTCTAAGATTTCTTCATTTCTTTTTGTCCCAAATGAGAAGATAGAAACTGAACCAGGAAGATAAAAACTGAACCCTTTACAGAACAGAAATCCTAAATTATTTCTGTTTGGAAGCACAAAAATATTCCAGTTCAGTGTTTTTCATCAAATGGAAATGTTTTCATTCATTTAGCTGTTGTGAAATACTTTGACTGAAGTCATTACATCATAAATTTTTATTTTCCCATAGGGATGTCTCATAGTAACAGTAGTACAGGAAGAAAACTACTTATTCCTTCACAGTAAATCATGTTTCTTGTTTGGATTGTATTGCTGTCATGAACTAGGCAGATTGACCACACAGAAACTGCACTTTGACAGATATAATTCTCAAGGAAGTCAGGCCAGCTAGAGTAGAGTAGGAATTGAAAGTAAAACTTCTTTTATCTAAGAAAAGTGAAAGTCTGTTTAAAGTTCTTTTGAGGTATTTCAAATTTAGGTATTTCATGTCAACTCAGAATCAATCCATTTCTCAAAGGAAAAGAGAATACTTGCAGTAATAGTACAATGTCTGTAAGGAAGATTTCAGTCGTTTAGAAATCACATTTGCCACTAGGACAGCCTTTCCAATGAAAATTCCTAAATAGTTGGTAGATACAACTTCTACATGGGGCCATAGCACTTGCTGCATCTGTACAAGCTGTTGTTTCACGTGGCTGTGAATGGTTAATAACATGGCCAGGTTGATTTTACTAATCTCTTCTGAGTTAAGGGTGAGAAAAAGAATGTTAATGCTGAGAATAATTACTGTACTGTAACTAGTTTAATAGTTTGATCTGACACGATACAGACTGATTGGCAGATAGTCAGCAAATGTCTCTGTAGTTGTTTTACTAGCTATTCTTTGAGCAAAATGTTAAAATGGATTTAATATCCTTAGTTATTTTCAATATAACTCTTGCACATCTCCATGTAATCCAGGATGATTATTAAATTAGATTTTTTCATCTAAATATCAAACCTAGAGTATTTGTAACATTTTGTCACTGTTTGGCATGCTTAGACTTGTGAATTTTGAGTTTGCAAAGCTTACAAATAAGCTTTGTAAACCAAATTAAATGTTCTGATCTAAAATATTTGTCCATAATATATTGGACTTTTTGTTCTACATCAAGCTCTCTAGATCGGTATCACTTGAAATAATGCCTTGGGCATATCTTCAATTCCTGCAAATTTAATATCTTCTGAAGGCAGCTGTTACACACTGTTAAATCCCATTAATGTAGTGTTTGTAGTTTGGGATTAAACTGTAGCAATTGCAAAACTATTAAACCAACAGTAATAAATGATGGAACAAATGGAGATACCAAAATCAAGGGGTTCAAAAAAAGGCAGCAGCAGCTCTAGGTGTAAAGAGTGTTAGCTCATAGCAACACAAACTGACTTTATTACTTTTTTGGTGTAGTTACTGTGATACGTGGTTCACTAAGGACTTGGAAGGAGAGGAAGAAGCATGCTGTATTCTGGACATGCCTGCTGAGTTGCAGGCTGACCATGGAGGTTGTACTGAAACACTGGCAATGTTTCAAACAATTATTGGCCAGTGCTGACAAATTATAGAGGGCAAGTCAGCGTGAGTGAGATATACAATGATTTTCTGATGAATGTGCCAGACAACTGTAAAAGTGGAAGTGTTGGCCATGCAGTGAGTACAGCAGCTTGCAACTCAACAGCTAATGAGATCACTTTGTGCTGTTTCTTTCTTGTGGAAATGTTCTTGTTTAGTTTATCAAGAAGTTATTATGCTGGTAACTTACTCCAATTTAGAAAAAATACGTTACGTTGTACTCAAGTTTCATTTTTTTTGTTTGTAGAGCACTGTCTCATTGAAATGGACACAGTATCTAGGAAGAGGGATGGAGGGAATACATCTCACTGAACTTGTGCCTTGACATTTACAATGCAGATAGTCACCTAAGGTTTCCTCTACACCAAGGAAGAGAAATAAAATTTTTATGTATAGTCCATTTGTTCCATGTTAGACACATATTTTTCAAGTCAAACTGTCTCAGCAAATTTGTATTTGCTTTCACAGCCTGTGAGAACAGTCTAGAACACTGGCTGAGATGAATGGCATTTAAAGCTACTAGAACAACAATTGGGGTGGGAGCATGTCTGTCACTGAACTTACATCCTTGATTTATTTCCTTTCTGTCTAGATATTCGTTGTATACAATTTTACCAGTGTTGTATTTTGGCTCTTAAAATCTGAGGTTAGTTTATCCAGATAACGTCTTTTTCAATAAGTATTACTTCAGAGAAAAACTGAGGCATAGACTGATGGGGAAGTTGGAGACATCTGGATCTCAGACACAAAGCAAAGACATGTGCTGAAGCTCTTAGTCTCCAAATTGCCTTTTTGTGGCTTAATTGAGCCTCACATACAAGGCAGAACTTCACCTGATTTCCTACAGTCCTTGAGATACCACATGATAAATATTACCTGACATTCAGCAGCACAGCATGGAATTGGCTGGAGAGTCTATTACAGTTGGTGAGCTCCCTAGAGGCTTTTACTCTCTTCAGTATATAAGGCAGCAACAGAAGCCTGCAGGGCTGTAGTGCATATATAGATACATATGTAGACTTGGACTAGTTTATGTGATCACAGAAACCTTCTGCCATAACATTTTCTCTGTAACAAAAGATCCTAAACATATAATATAGAATTATATGGTTTCTATAGGATATTTGCTCCTGCTATCTAAAAAATACTGGACCTGACAGACTTTAAAAATGAGTAGCACATTTCTGAAGCACCCCGGGTCCTTTTTCTCAGAGCCTGCTTTGGTTGTTGCCACCCAGCTATTGGCTCAATGAAAGCTCAGTCCGTGCATGCACCACCTCTGTCCCTGCACAGGGCTCACTGCTTGTGGATTGGCTGTGGTGGCCCTTTCCAACAGCCATCTTACTTCCTTCGCCCTTCGGGCAGGAAGCAAGCTGCTGGGCAAAAGACCCTTTGGGTACGTGTGAGGACACGGTGCAGTTGTGCACATGTCGTAGGTCTGGGTTTGTGATGGAAGAGGGACCGTACTGTACTCCACATTTGCTAAACATTCCCTGGCTTCTCATGACCAGAACAGGCTTTGTGAAGAGGTGTGTGAAAGGAAGCAGGTAACAGCTTTCCACGTTCTGCAATAATGCGAACAGCGAAAGCAACAACCAGGCCTGGGGATTTCCCACTCTTCAGCTACAGAACCCATGATTCTTGTAAAGAACACATGGGACGTTACTTTGCCCATATTTTCCCAGTTTTGGCTGTTCCCTCCACTTCTTCTACCCAGATGGTGGAATAAGAATTCAAAAACATGAAGAAAGATTTATTCCACATCTTTTTTAACGAGGAACATAGGATTGATTTGAGGATGAAGTACAGAAAATCCCACATCGTATAGGATTTCTGGCAGGTTTTGGTAATATTTTACCAGCTGTAGAAGAATTTTTTATTACAAGCTGAATTATGTGGGTTTCCACTATGATTTCAGTTCAGTTTTGTGTGGCAGGACACAACGCATTTGTGTTGACCCTGCTTTGACTTGTATTATGTTTAAAAAGAACCAAATAAATATACAAATATTCAGCTTCCTTGTGCTCAGAGGATAACTTCTTCCTGTTGTCTTTTTACTTTCATAGCTTTTGAAGGAAATTATTTGCCCCACTTTTTTCTCCAAAAACAGAAAGAATCTCTGCAAAGAAGTAAGTGCCTGACCTGGTATTTCATGTTCATGTTACAGCTATGAGTAACAGCTCCATTCAGCACCAGTTATATATTGCAGGAGACTGTACAAAGCACGTAATAAAAATAAGTTCTCGCCTCAAGGAGCAGATGTTTTAAAGCAATAGTTTTAGAAATTCTGAATGTAGAGTTTGCCTATAAAAAGATGGTAATATATGTTGTCTCACTCTGGTAAGTTTTACACTAACCCAAATGTGCTTTAATGTGCCACGCTGAGGTTTTGATGCCGAAGGATAGAAACTGTGAGCAGTTTAGTAGCCTTCCACACTTAGAAATTTGCTGTTGAGGTAACGTGTGTGATCTGTTTGATTTTCATTCCTGCAGATTAGTTCCTAATAATATCTAAGAATTTAGGAAATGTATTTTTTTGATGCTACAAAATCCAGGAAATGAAATAAAGCTGATTCTCCATGTAGGCTACATCTATGAGATTATTTTAAAAACCACGGGTTAAAGGAACTTTATGTGCAAGTGAAAGACCAGAATATGGAACATTTCTTTCTCACCTTTATAGCCAGCAGTCAGTGAGGAGTCGGGGTATGGTCAGGTCTCAGATTTAACATCTGGCTGTGCCAGCTGAAGCTACTGTTGTCACAGTTTTGGTAGTTTCCCAGAATTTTTCCTCCTACTAAGAATGGCTTGTGTGCATGAACCCAAACCTGCAAGCAAAATTAACTCCAGCCACCTACTTACTGCAAATTTGTGCTAGTCCTTCTGAGTCTGCAAAATACAAAAGTTATTAAGATACTACTATCTTACTTGCATAAAAATGTGTATGATGCCAAAGCACAAAACAATTAACATGTTATAGCTTTAAAGTAGTAGAAATATTAGCTACCAGAAGTACTGCTAGAAAGGCGGGTATCATCAAAATGTTAACTCATAATTGAAAGGGTAACTTTTGACAGCTGTGATTGTGGTATTTTCTGTTACAAAGAAATTTCACTTCAGTTCAAAAGGAGGCTGGACAGGTACTTGGAAGACAGAGCACAATGGGGGTAAGCAGACAAATCCCAATAACCTCACAGAGTCCCCTGGACTGAAAATACTTGGAGACTGAGAGAGTATCTGGGGAAGTATATGTGCTTGACCGGATGGTGCTCTTCCCTTGGGCAGTCCTTTAATATCACTGCTGGAAATAAAAAACTGAGCTACCTCAACCCTTGGTCAGAACCAACACACCTTTTTACATGTTCTTTTTTGAAGAAATGTGAGGCATTGATTTTTCAATTTAAATTTCATTCATTAAACATGTAATTTTCCACATCCATGACAAGAATGAATAGATGTCATATTCTAACACGGTATACTGTATTTTACAAGACGTGTTGTTCCACTAAGACAGGATACAGAAGGCTCTAAACCTTCTGAAAACACACAGGTTTTGCTAGATCCTTTCTAAAATAAATATGGCTATCAGTCCTAGTATTCTGAACAATTTTTCTATCATATTCTATTTACAGACATCCTTCCTAGCAATCCATAATCTTCATGGTTTACATTAAAATACTGTGCTTTACTGTTGCATACTGTTAAAAGGCAACTCTATGTACTCCAGAAGTTGCTGCATTTCAGTGCTTGACAGTGAAATTCTTAACCCAGTTTGGGGAAAATGCAGAGGTGTAGAACAAAAAGAATTACACAAAATGCAAATTTATTACAATGAAAAGTATTTCTTTAGGCAGGAGAAGCAGAGAGGGGTTTGAATTAGGTGAATTCTCATTTAGCATAAGCATCAAAAAGCTACATGAAGTTCATCCTAAATGTAAAAATAGTTGAGTACCCGTGATAAGCCAAAAAAAAAAAAAAATTAATTCAGCAATGCATCTCTGTTTTCTGTCCTTGCACCAAGAGGAACAGTGGGGCATGGATATACACAAATTAAAAGAAAATTACTAGATATGACTTAATAAAAACTGAATTGAAAAGACAAATATATAATCTAGGTTTAAATTTCTTGAGTTACTGACATTCCCATTTGTTATTTTTCTCTGATAAGCTTTAGATAAAAACAAATACACTGAAGACACTCCCATATTTATAGAAAGGGACACCTATTGCACTCTGACCATTTTGCGACCCCAGGCGATCGTTCCTGAAAGAGCTGGGGTTTTCTGGTCAGTGTCACTTAAGCACAACATATTAAACTAGACAGAAATGGGCATGAAGGATCAATTAAAACAATTAGGTGATTCCTACTTTCCGGTCAGATGTTCTGGACAGCACAGACGTATGGAAGAGGAGTGCTTTTTGCCAACAGGTAACACCTCATTGGGAAACAGTATTGTCTACATGACCTGAATAAAACCAGAAGAATTCTGTAGTCATTTGGTCACTCTTTTTAAGAGTAAAAAATGTTGCAGCTTTAAAGCAGTGAATATAAATTTCAGGTAGACTTTGCTAAACTTACCTGATACTTTGTGCTCCTAAGATATATTCTAAGATACTCAAGCTTCATATAACTCCATAAGCAAAAATAATTAAAAAATTCAAAGTAACGATCTGAGTCTGGAAGGATATAAGCAAGGACATGATTTTACTTCAGTAGTTCCATCAGCTTCAGAGGGACTGTTCAAATGCTTTAAGTAGGTATAGAAATATCCAACATCAAGTGCTGGAGTTGTATCTCTTTTTTTTATGATTCATTTCAACTTCCTAAAATCCGTCCATTCAGATGAAAAGCGATTACTTTCTAAAAATGAAAACTGATCAAAAGACTCCATATAGTTACAAAGCTGGCTGGAATTTTGTCACACAAAAACAGAGCCAAAAAAAGTGGGGACTTTTACAAGTTGGGCTTTGAAGACTGTGGTGTTAAAAGTCTCTCCAGTAGCAAGCTGTCACTTTTGCAAACAGATTGAGCTGACTGAAATAATAAGGTAAACCTTTATATTAACCAAAAAGAAGATGGAAGAGTGTTTCCCAAGCTAGGAAGCTAGGGAGCTCTCTTCTGCTTACAGTAAATTACAGTAAATTGCTCTGACTACAATTATTGTTTCACTTTCCTGATGAGATAAAATTTTGAGGTTACCAAAAATAAATGGTTAGGATGCTGTTTACATAATTAATCTGAGTAAAAACTTTACTAGCTTTTTCTGCTATTTATATTTGAAATGACAATCAGAATGAGCAAACATGCTGTTAGGAGACCTAAATCCATTTTTTTCTCTTCCATTTTTATAGTTTTGAGCAAGGATTCCTGTTCTACCTGGGGTGGAGGGCATTTTTCAACCTTTGATAAATACCAGTATGACTTCACCGGGACTTGCAACTATATCTTTGCAACTGTATGTGATGAAAGCACCCCAGACTTCAACATTCAGTTCCGGCGTGGGCTGGACAAAAAAATTGCAAGGATCATTATTGAGCTGGGACCTTCTGTTATCATTGTTGAGAAAGGCAGCATTTTTGTCAGGAATGTTGGGTAAGATTATGCATGAAGGGGTAAAATGTGTTTAAAGAAGGGAAGGATTTATATAACAGTTGCATTAAAGAAGACTAGGTCATATCAAAAATTAATGAACAAATTACAGAGGTTAGCACACCTAACTGGACTCTACTCCCATTTCTTCCTATCAAGCATTCACCCTTTCTAGATGAGTATTTAATTTGAAGCTATTTGAAACAAGCTTAGGGCACATTTGTGTAGGCAAAGGGATAAAATAACCTTCTCGGACTAAACCAGTTCTCACATTGAAACAATATCTCCTAGATACTACCAGTCTGCTTATCCTTTTCTCTGTTACAAGCACAGTTGAAATGGCTTATACTCTTTAGTAGATATTAGCTGAAATTCCTGTGTTTTGCTTAGATTTTGATTTCAGACTTAGATAACTCTGAACCTCTGTGCTAAAGATAACACATATATAGGCTATAGGAGAAACTTTGATCTATACAGCCAACAGAGAAGTATTGGAGAGGCTTACAAAGAAGTCTTTGTGTATGACACCACTGACTGTTCACGTTACTCCAAGTATGTCCAGAAAACAGCTGTTTTACTGAGGAATTACACTGATGGGAAACGTTGGGTTCAGCATCATTCATTCTTCTAGACAAATTGCTCCCATACAAGGAAATTTCTTCCTCCAGGGAAGTTTTAAGCATTTTTATCAGATAGACAGTGTTGAATTTTTGTCTGCGAGTACATGCAGATATGAGAAATAATCGACTGTGGATTGTCTGTATCTGATTATATTTACCTGGGTACAATAACCATCACAACAAAAAGACAACTGGCAGCTGTACCTTGAATTAGCAAACTGTATTTAGAAAAACTTCCTTTATTAATTTATATTCCAGGAAAGCTATGTAGGTCTATGGGCCTAACCCAATGATCTGCGTTTTAAATTTTTGTCCTACATTCACAAGAACCAAATGCCGTGACTGACTGGTTCTAGTGTTGCACATAGCCCTGATTAAGTGGAAGGCTGGCCTGGGCAACTTCATAAGGTCCCTTCCAACCAACTTCTCTATCATTATATCACATAGTTACTGAGTAAGTAGCAAAATATATTTGTTCTTTCACATTGTTAGTTTGTAGCAGTAGAATTCAGCTCAAGGATGAAAACCTAATTCTGCTACAACACTCTGGTTATGGATTTCTCTAACCTTGTCACTTTTAATATACAGCCCATATTAACAGGCTGTACTCCATAGAAGCTCTTCAGGATAATCCACAATAGTCCTACCATGCAAACTGTATAATTACAAGTTCTGGAAACACATAAGCTACACCCTAATAAAACCAAACCAAGTGAAGATGCCCAGTCCTGTGCAAACATTTTCACTATGCAACCATCTCCCGGTGATTTTTCTATGAAACCACTGACATTGACTTAAAATCAACAGAGATTTCAATGTATCTTGAAATGTTAGCGAGAAAGGAAAAAAATTCTATTTCATGGTGCTGCAAGTACTCAGACTGTATGTGTATTATAACTAAAAAAGATAACTGATACCTGCATGATATTGGCATGAAAAGGTCAGTTTCTCTTCTCGATTTGTTACAGTGTCATTAACTTGCCTTACACCAGCAATGGAATTCAAATAGCACCTTTTGGACGCAACATCCGTCTGGTGGCCAAGCTGATGGAGATGGAGCTAGCTGTCATGTGGAACAATGATGACTATCTCATGGTTGGTCAAATATTCTTGTAAAGAAGAGGAGAAAATTCTCACTGACTTACTGGAATGACAAGTTCTCATTAGACTTAATGGGGGCTTTTTGCGTGTGTTTACTATTTGAATATGTATTCTTTTCCTGCTTCATCCATTCCTTTTGAAATGCACAACTTTGCTTTTAATACCTTCACGTTCCTTTCACTTCCAGCATTGGCAGCTAATTAAAGTCACCAACGCTGAGCTTTGTGGATGCTTTCACAGACTTTAAACTTTCCTCAGGCTATTCCAGCAGCTACAAGATTTTGCTAAAGGGATGTTGAAGTTGTTCAAAGTTGTGTAGAATTTAATAGTGTATGCCATAGTTTTGTCATTTTTACCCTGCTTCCCCTGGACATCTTTTGGTTTCAAACCCATGGTGCTCCTATCAGCTCCTTTCTTTCTTTCCTTTTTTCTGAATCTTTTCATGTTGTCCCTCCAAAATCCCTGATATTTTAGAGAAGAGGATACATTTTCTCAGCGTGACCCGTGATATAAATGCCATGAAAGAAACTGATTTCTAAATTGGTAAGTTTGCTAAAACAGGGACATTGTTATGTAATAAATTGTCAGGGAGATTCACCAGCATTACTATCACAGATATAACAGGAAATGCTACTGTGATGGGTGCACACTATATTCTTCACATAGTCAGATTATTTCTGATCTACGGTTTTCATAACAAATCATTGATTGTAGCCAGTAGTAATATTACCACTTCACTTTCCAGAGCAATAGATACCTGAATAACCTTCTTCTGAAAAAAATATTTTCTTCCTGTAACCTTCAATTTCTTAAGAGAACAAACCTGAAACTTGTGCTCTGTCAACAATGATCAAGGAAACACCATCATTTCCTTTTCTATTTTTTCTTGCTCCTTAGAATATTATCCCCCCCTAAATTCTTTGCAAAAGTCTTAGAATCGTATTCTGTTATTATATCAAAAAAAATCACAACTATCACTATCTGCCTATTGGGAAAAGAAGTTACTGCTTCCAAAACTTTTCCTCCAGCCAGATCAGTGAAATTAATGAGAAGGATCACCTTTAACTGAATTCTTTAAATTTAAATTCTGAATTTAACTGGATTCTTAAACTGAATTTGTTTGAGAATGGTGATAGTGTATAGATAATTTTACTTTGGGTGATCCTTTTAAATCTTTTGTTTTATTTTATTTTAGGTTTTGGCTGAAAAAAAGTATATGGGGAAAACCTGTGGAATGTGTGGAAATTATGATGGTTATGAATTGAATGAATTTGTGAGTGAAGGTAAGATCTAAGGGCAGGTCAATGGAAGAAGAGCTAGTTAAACTGAGTCAAGGTGGAAATTTAATACTGTATGAACATTGCTCACTCAGTTTCAAATTTGAGTAAAGCACGTCCATAGGTCACCAACACACCTGTTGTATGATTATGCACACTAATATTTGCTATGATAATATTGTGTACTCCTCAGACAAGTGATAAGAACTCATATTTTAGAAAAAAGTGGTAAGGATCACAGTTGCTCTCACCTAACTTTCAGAACAGTCTAGGCTCATAGCAAGGCACAGTGAGGGAAAATATTACATTAAGCAGAAGCAAGAATGAGGTTACAATAAAAAAAGACAAACAACATCAACAAGTAGTGTGTCGCAATAAGGGTGAATCTTTAGAACAAAATAGTTGGTGCTGTGGTCTTGACCTCTGTGCTATATGTGGTTTGGGGGGTTTGCTTCAGAGTCACTCTAATCGGGTGTGTTGAACTCATGCCCATGAACAGTTGGAGCTCATTACACATGCTCTTGGAGCACATCTGGCTTGGTTTCATCTTAAAGAATCTCTGTAGGTGAAGACCACTCCACACTGGAAATCAGATTGTATGGAGTGGGGATGTTTGGAAGATGTACTTTAAAAGCACACTGCTAATATGAAGTACAGTGCTGCTGTGGAGATATTAAAATGCACAGTAAACTAATCTCACCTCATCACAGACAGAAGCAGTTTTCTGTACACGTCACGGTTCTAAAAAGTATACAATATTTTTGGGGTTGTGATGAGTTTTCCCCTGTAGGGGAAAATATAAGAATGAGGGATGAGGAGAAGAGGCATAAATTAACAGCTAGCAAAAGATAACACAGCTCTCAGAAAAGAGTAGCAGCTGATATCATGTAAGGTAGTAATGTGATAGATTAGGAAACAACTCAGAGAAAGGATCAAGGTGATAAAAGTATGTTTTACTGAATAGACTCCAGGTAAAGCACAAAGGAGGTAGTTGTTATCATCAGGAAGATTAATTAGTAGGACCTTTCACAGTTAAAGAGTAGAATCTCAGTTTTGCTACATCACAGTAACAAGGAAACAAATCCATGTGGGCTTTTTCCTGACAAATTATAACCCTTCGATTTACAGGTAGATTGCTGGATACATATAAATTTGCTGCTTTACAAAAAATGGATGATCCATCAGAGATCTGCCTGTCTGAGGAGATACCAACTTCCAACGTTCCTCACAAAAAATACGTAAGAAAGATCTTGGCTTTTCTGCAACGTGATTCTTAACAGAGGTGGAAAGAGAGTTAGAAATGAACCAGAGAGGCAGTGGAAACTGACTTTCATTAAAATGGATAAAGTCAAAATTTATATAGGATGATATGAGAAAGAAAAGGAGTTCTTTGCATTTTGAAAAATGCCCGTGGGCATTTTTAAGGCTGGATTTATATTGCTCATATAAACCTACCAGCATTTAGTTCACAGCTTTCTGAAATCTGATGCAGGTCAGCACAGGAAATTCATCTTCACTGGTTTCCAAGTTTTAAAGAACTTTTTATTGAACAACTAGAGACCTGACATTATAAGCTATACAGACTTGAAGACATTCAACAATGCTTTAAACATATTGCCATATAACAGCGCTCATAACAGGGACAGCCACTATCAACTCCTATCACTTCCAGTCCTAGATGAAAAGAAGATCAGTGTACCTGAAACATGATGCATCCTTTTGGTAGAAGCAAAGAACAAAAGGGCTTCTATTTCTTAGATTTTGCGGATACAGGAATCAAATCCTACTTAGGATGATCCTGTTGTTTCACTAGGAAAACTCAAATTTTCATTCCCACACTGATTTTACAGAATTACTGAGTGATTTAGCTTGGAAGGCATCATATCATATAATGTAGCCCAACCCCTCTGTTCAAGCAGGGTCAACAAGAGCAGGTTGTCCTGGCCAATGTCTAGGAGGTTTTGAGTAACTTCTGAGTGGATCTTCCAGGCTGAGGAGATGGAAACTCTACAATTTCTCTCAGTAACCTGCTCTTTTTTCTGCTTAGGAAGTCATAAAGTCATCATATACTTAAAATATACCTAAAAGTCACCATATACTTAATGTCAACCCTAATGGCTGTCCTCTGGAAAGCATTTCACTTTGCATAGATCATGCTCTTTCTTTGGTTTTGTTTGTTCTTCCTCACAAGAACATGATCTTTAGTAATTCTCATGTACTTACTTGTATACAGTATATAGGTTACTAGTAATTAAAGAATGCTTTAAAAGTTTTCTTTGAAATAGGAGATTTTTCTTCCTTTTTCCTTAATAGTTTCATCTTATTTTTCTAGCAACACAAGAATTTCTTAGTGTGAACATAGAAACCATTCCCCTTGCTAAAACATTTAGCTTTCATACGACAGAGAAAGAGCCAGCTAGAATCCTACTGAGATTCTCCTTTTCCCAGAACAGAAAAACAGAGAAACATTAGTTTTGTAGCATCTCTTTTACAAGAGCAGCAAGAGTAAAGGAGTTTCTATGGGCACTGAGGAAGATACTTTTCTGAAGAAGACGGTTGTATATATTACTTGTATTCACCCTGAAAAATTGCTCCGATCTGGTGGAGAACTTCTGTTGGCTGGGAGGTTTAACTTTTTTATGTTGTTCCTCTTTGAGACCTTATACTGCAGTAAGCCACATGATAGGCAATACAAACATATCAAATGTTTGCCTAGAGGGGAATGACTGTTGCTATCTTCACATTGAGGATGTTTGTTTTGGAACGGATTTCCATGAGACAACATACTTCCTGCCTTTAATGTTCTCAGCCATTTTTAAGGGTCCTGAAAGAATGACTGAATTTTCAACCCAATGAGAAGTGGAATTAACTCAACATATCAAGATCCTTCTAAATATTATACAACGGATTTATATTCCCTTATATTCATGAATTTCTCATGTATTTTAAGTTAAATACATAGTACTAAACTGTAGGGGGAAAAAAGGCAAACAAAACAAGAAAATTATAATAGGGATACTGTAATGTGTTTTCCATAGTGGGGAAACACTACTAGGAACAATTTTCTTTCTCTTTTTATTTAGGCCATGATCTGCTCTCAGCTTCTTAACTTGGTATCACCAACCTGCAGTGTGCCAAAGGATGGGTTTGTTGTTCGTTGCCAGCTTGATATGCAGGACTGCAGTGAGCCAGGACAAAACAACTGCACTTGCTCTACGCTATCAGAGTATTCAAGGCAATGTGCTATGTCACACCAAATGGTGTTCAACTGGAGAACTGAAAACTTCTGCTGTGAGTTCAAATGTTTTATTCACAGAAGATTGTACTTAACTTTGCTCTATCTAACACACAGAGAGAATGATGATTAACTGGAATTTAAATCAGCTGATAGAAAAATTTCTACTGTCTTAAATCAAACACATCATTTTCTTAAGAGAACAACAGTGGTCTTTCGTAAAGCATTAATGAGAAGAAGGGAGCATGAAATGTAGCTCCTACGACTAGATCAGTAGCCATAAAAGAAAGAAATATCCACCAAGTGAAAACTTGAATTTCTCAGACTTCTGACAGGAGGCTGTTCTCTCTTAGTACGGTTTTTAAATTATGGTACTTAGCAAATTAGCCAGTGAAAAGCGTCAACTTTTAAATGGCATCTGAAGTCTTTGAACCTTTTTGCTAACAATTGCCATAGCCCCTTCTATTCACAGGAGATTTTCAGTGGTCCTTTTTCAGATGCTCAGCCTTCTTAATTACAACTACTCATTGGAAGTAAATAGGAAGCAAATTGGAAGAAAATCTTCCATTACTCTCCACGTTTTACATGACTGGACACACTTTTTTTCAATTGCCTGCTTGTTATCAAAGTTCTGATTCACTTTTTGCTGTCTTTTTGAACCTACTTGAAACTTCAATCTATAGTCAACGTTATGTAGCAGGATTCATTGTTTTATAGAGAACATATTGATCATAAAAAAATTAAAAGTATCTTACACCGTCATTCTTTCTAAAACAACTCACACATTAAATTACACATTAAATTACCAGAGATGCAGCTCATGTCAAAAAAGACGAGCTTTCAAAATTACCTTGCTTAAGCATATTATTTAATCAGAAGCATATCATTTAATCATACTTTTATTTATCCTTTATATGAATATATAGTGATGGGCAGCAAATTCATAAAATAAATTGCTTGACAGGAATATATTTCTCCTTATCCCTTTATTCTTATTCTGTTTCAAAAATCTTTAAGATTGGCTATCATTTAGATTTTAGCATAAGAATAGTGAAATCCCATATGAATTATACTCCTGAAGTCATTGTTTGCCATAGTCTATGGTCTCACCACTGCTACTTACAAGGCTTTGCATCATTTTGCCATCCCTCTATCTACAGTGCCGTATTCTATTCTCTTGATCTTCACATATTGGTGCCACTCTTCATTTTTTGTTTTGTATTTAGCATTGAGTTTCTTTCATTCTTTCATCATACTTACTGAAAACGTTCCCTGATAAGCTCCCTCATGATCCCTGACACTTTAAAATTGCACCTCTTTCTAAAATAATTTTTCTCCTCCTCTTCTCCAAGGTTACCATCTTACATAAATCAGCAATCTATTTTATTCTTCAGTTGGCCTGCAATTGGGTTTAATCCTTAAAAACTGTAAACTCCTCGTGGCATTTTATAGATTCAGATAAATATTAGTAAGACACTGTGTGCATTCACAGGACTGTACAATAATTTTTACTAATTGCAGTAAAGTAATAGCCTAGTTTTCTTCAAGAAATAGCAGTTTTTGTGTTGCCCGTTGACCATTACTAGGACTGGTAGTAAAGCAATAAAAGGCAAATCTTAAAAAAACAGGGGAATGGGAACCCTTATTTCCCAAAAAAAACAAAGGTATGAATCTAAGAATTGTCAAAAAACCACCAAATATACAGAGGTAATTAACTTTTTAATCTTCGTTATTTCTTTGTCAGCCTCATCTCTAACTACCTTTATTTCCCTGCCTCACTTATTTTTACTCTTCCAGATAAGGAAAAAAAATCTCTGCTTGTATTTATTACATAATAAAACATGTTCTGAGTTTCATATATTATAATTGCTAGGTAGCTGCATTTTGAAAAGCAGATTATGTCTGAAAAGCAGAGACTATACAGAAGATCAAGAGTTATATTCTTTAAATCCTTCAAGTACTACAGGAAATCTGATTTGTGGTAGTTTATTAGGCTGCAGTATAGCCTGTTTGCCATTCTTCAAGCTTCTGAAAGGATTTTCTAATAGATAGGGCATGAAAAATTAATAAAAGCTGGAGTGAATATGATGGTAATGATGAATACTGAGATGATGAAATGAGTATTGAAGCAGGATAAGAGATTATTAGTGCCAGAAATCACAAAGTCTTCTCCGTCTTAGGTGGTAGATGAGAGATTATTCTATGTTTACACTTTAAAAATCTCAACACTTTCACTGTTTGTTGCAGCTGTGGGAAAATGTTCTGCTAACCAAATCTATGAGGAATGCGGTTCTCCGTGTATTAAAACCTGTTCCAATCCAGAGTACAGCTGTTCCAGTCACTGTACCTATGGTTGCTTTTGTCCAGAAGGTACCATTTCTGTATTCATCATATCCTAAATGGCCCATACAAATGTTTTTGGCATATATCCAGTCAAGTGGAACAGACTTCTTAATAATGAACTAGCAGTGCATTTCAGGGCATTGTGCTGCTAGAACTGCCATATCTCAGGTAATAGAATATAACTGGAGTCTCGACTAGTCATGATCCTTAAAGATCTTTGGTCACTATTTGCATGAACAGAGCTGTGAAAGCATTCTTCCCACAAGACTGTGATACATGAGGGGATAATTATATGCTGGCTGACTAAAGTCCTGTACAGTAACATACAGTGAGTAAGCTTATTTCCTATCCCAAAGAGATATCTAGCCTTTCAGGGCATCAGCAAGAGGTAGCATACCTCAGAGAAGTTTTGCAATATTATGGGCATTTTGTAAAATCCCTTTAAAATAGTTCAAGATTAATTTCCTACAAAAATTATAATTATGACTATCATTTGCATTGTTTCTTGAAATCTCAGAACCAAAATATCCTCCAAGGTTACTGTGACATGGGTATTTACATCAATATCATCACCGTTTTATAGCAGTCGGAAGTAATGTGTTGTGAGCTACATATTTAAAACTAGACTTAATACTCTAGGAAATAGAATGTGTCCGTTCTTCAAAATTCCCAACTTAATTGGAATGTCATAGCAAAAACAAAACAAACAAACAAACAAATATCATTGAAGCTTACTGGTATTTCAAATTAAGTTCAAATTTTGAATTAAGACAATTGTCTGAACTTTCATGTACTGAAGTAGCCAAACAGTGCTATCACTTGTAAAGAGTCAAGTTTTATTTTAATTAAGAGAAAATGTCCTGCATGTTATATCTCTAAGTATGGGCACTGGCTGTGCAAGAATAGCATTCTCAAGCTAATTGTGGAAGGCATTCAAGCTCTACTGCTAAGTAAGGACACAGAAAATATTTTGTTTATCTGCTTTGGCAGGAACTGTTCTTGATGACATCTCGAAGAATCGAACATGTGTTCACATTAAGCAGTGTCCATGTACATTGAACGGCAAAACCTATGCTCCTGGGGAGACAATGAAAGCAGCATGTAGAACTTGGTGAGCAGCAACAGCTACTTTCATGAGAGGATGAAGAGTATCCTGACCAAGCAATTGGAAAAATTAGTTTTCCAGAAGGCAGCTGCAAATGTGTCATACCATCTCTGAGGCCACCTTCTCTGAGTGGCACAAATCATATATTTGTAACTAAAGATGTATAAGTCTAATTTCTTCATTAATCTGTACAAATATATATGCTCCTTCAAGCCACACAAAACAGTAGCATTTTCATCTCCTTTGTGAAAGTGGACATAAAATCAGTACAAAACAAATATCCAGTATTTACACTTTATTTCTGGCAATCTCAGCATTTCTGATCACCAAATCAATGCTGAAAACCAAATTTCTGGTTTGCAACATAAAATAATTACTTAAGACAATATTTTTTAAATTTTGATTTTTTTTTCAAAAAAAATATGGAATAATCTTTTTTGGTGTTACTTCTCTTGTTATCATAATTCTAATAAATAAAATAAAGGATAAATAATGGAATCTGATCCTCAGAACTGTAACAATGAACGCACTTTCCATGTTTACTCTATTCAGGAAAGTTTACTGATGATCTATACAAGAGCTCAGCAACTTTGAATTAAGATGAACAACTTCAACTGGTACAGATAGACAAAGAAAATCAAAGCCTAGAAAGTATAAAGTGGTACAAATTACATCTTCCATTACTACGAAGTAGCTGAGTATTTAGAGCATAAAGAAAAGACATTTCAAACCAGCAGAAATAACAGTTCAGAATGTGTATGTAAGTTATACTGTGTTCACTAACCAATTTTGCATGTTGATCAGCTACAGCAAAACCTCCAGACAGGAGGATCAAATCCTCTGCTGGTAAATAGTGCCTTGGTATGAGAATAACCTTACACAGAATTTCTTGTTTTCCTCAGCAAATGTACGATGGGTCAATGGAACTGCAAAGACTTGCTCTGCCCTGGAAGGTGTTCACTGGAAGGAGGCTCTTTCATTACCACATTTGATTCTAGATCATACAGGTTCCATGGCGTTTGCACTTATGTTCTTATGAAGGTAATTTCCTACAGTCTAGAAACTCATACTGTCAAATGGATATATTTTAGTCTGCCTTTGGTTTCCTAATGGAACAGAAACTGAGGTTTTCCTACAATACACATTTACTCTAGAAATATTTGTTATTCTGTCACAAACTTCCCTTTTCACTATCTTCCTCCAGAGTTCCAGCCTGCCACACAATGGAACACTGATGGCTGTGTATGAAAAATCTGGTTATTCTCATTCTGAAACATCACTCAGTGCTATAATTTACATATCTACGATGGTAAGTACTCCCTCCACAGGTTCTATCCAGCATTTCAGTAACCAGATTAGCAAAATATTTAAAGTCATTGCTAAAAGCCTGAACTGAAACATTACTGGGGATAGATACTAAAGATATGTTTCAGTTCACGCGTACACAATAAAGATCTCAGTTGCCACATCAACTCAGGAAGTTGGAGTATTTTCAAAGTGAAAACTGAAAGCAGCATGGAATAAGACACGAGGAAAAGCTTGAATCAATCTTTTCCTATTGTATAGGTCACTGACAACACAGTTACTTAAGTTAGAAAACATATAAATACCATCAGTACAAATAATTACTTCTGATTCCATGTCCTTTTCTTACAGGACAAAATTGTGATTTCTCAGAATGAACTCCTTACTGACGATGATGAACTTAAGCGGCTACCTTACAGATCAGGTAAAGAAAAAGGGAATACACATAAAAGTCAAATTACATTAGATGTCTGTTTTACACAATCTAGCAACTTCTCTCTTACAATTGCCAATAGAGAGGAAGGTTAAAATATTTCCCATTGCACCTGTTCCTCTGGGGAGAGTTGTGTGTGGAAGGAGAAGACTTGTAGACAGAATGCTAGAACACTTACGTATGCATTAAAATCATTACTTTGCAATATCCTATGGATCAAAATCTCTATTTCTAAATATCCTTGTTCTTATAGGAAACATCACTATTTTCAGACAGTCCTCAATGTACATCCAAATGTATACAACCTTTGGGCTGGAGGTTGTAGTGCAAACATCACCTGTGTTCCAAGCCTATGTGAAAGTTGGATCACAGTTCAAAGGAAGAACCCTAGGTAAGAAATCGAGTCCCCCTTGTGAAGGTGAAAATGTAGGTAGTGTAATTTTGAAAGCTTAGTACTTAACCTTTAAGGAATAAACTTTCTTATCTGTATTCAAAGAAAAAACAACAAAAATACTTGCATTAGAAAACGATATTATTTTTGCTAATAACATTAAAATTAATCAAAGAAATTAGATGGGTGACATTTTTCGTGTGTAATATAATACTGTTTTTCACAGGTGTGTCTGTTTCAATATGTGCTTTACTACACAATGAAGGGGCAACAAATTAGTCTGTGTGGTCTCTACATCTTGGAGCACAATATTCTTTGATCGTAGTGCACGATCACTGTAACACAATGAGTCTAAGAATCTAAAAGCTTCTCAGGTGATAAGCACCAGATGGAGATGTTTATGCTTATTGCACAGCGACATTAGCCACAAAGGCATATCCTGCATTCTCGTTATCTATGGGGAATTACAGAGAGGCTTTAGTTTTTAAAAGGTCTACATATATGTTCTTTGTCATTACAGATTTTATATACATAAGAAAACGTGTAACAGCAAAAGTATTTCATGTTCTTTCTCTTTTACATGATTTAAGGCCACTAAAAAATCCTTCATTGTATAGAAGTGGACAATCTTAACTTGAGAAGGCAGAGGATCAGTGACTGAATGTGTACATAATTAAGATTTTCTAGCTACTTGATCTATAGAATTCATTGACACTCCATGTAGAACTTCTGAATCATTTTTTTTACTATTATAGAATGAAACACAGGCCATTGGGTACACATTCTTTAATTTTCAGCCATCCCTTGGATTTCTGATGTTTTCAGGTTTGTGTGGCAATTACAATGGAGACACTACAGATGACTTCATGACTAGCATGGATATCACTGAAGGGACAGCCTCCCTGTTTGTAGATTCCTGGAGGGCTGGGAATTGCCATCCTGCTTTAGAGAGAGACACCGACCCTTGTGCTTTGAGTCAACTGAACAGTAAGTAGATGATCCTCTTGTAACTGATCTTTCCAGCTAGCTTTGCCTGACACTGCCATAAACCCATATCAGGGGAATGAGAGAGTTTGAGAGAAGCAGAGACTGAGATGTTTGAACATCACAAATTCTGTCACCAAGATATCTCTGATTTCTAGAATACATATCTAGTGAAAGCTTATCAGATCCCATTATAGATCAGATCCCATTATAGAAATCTGGGACTGAGATGATGAATGAGAGGGTTTTGGTGATACTTCCAGTGAAATTGCAATGTCCAGGGATGTCAGTGTTGCTCAGCAGGACTGTGACTGAAATCCAGGCTTTGCCTTCTCAAGTTGCTATTGCTATTGGTCTTTTTTTTTTAAAAAACTTTTTTTTTTAAAAAACTTTTTTTTTTTTTTAACTACTGAGTTATTTGAAAAAAAATGTAGTCTGCAAGATAACAAGCTAAGAAGTTGTCCTTTTGTTCAATCCATCATTGCCAAAAGTTCAGCTAGATTAGTGTGTCCACAGGGGTTTTTTAATTTCTTTTTATTTATTTATTAATTTTTCATTTTTTCATTTCCTTTTCCTAAATTTGTCTGTTTAATGTCCATGATTTACTTTCATCATTAGAAATATCTGCTGAGACTCACTGCTCCATTCTTACCAAGAAGGGCACAGTGTTCGAGAAATGCCATGCTGTGGTGAACCCTATACCTTTCTACAAGGTAGGAAATTATGACAGACCTTGTACAGAGGGTGTTCAAGTATGGACCCGAATGTGCTCATGTACACTACCCCACTCATTTGGATCAGAAGTGCATAGCAGCTAAGGAACAAGTGTGGTTTTGAGATTTATGTCTCCACAACACTAAGAGTCTGTTTGTTCATAGGCACCAGTCCCACCTCTATGAATCAGAAGGTATTTTTGCTCATGTTTCAGTTCTCCATGTCAACAACTTTAACTATGCAAAGTATTAATTTTCCCATATAACTGAGCTCATTATATTTGCCAATCTCCATAAAACATTTTGAAAAATAATAATGAAAAGCAGTGAAGCAAAGGCATTTTTTAGGTGCTAAGTATGTTTTATTCCTGTCAATCAGGTAATTATCCGATCTTTTTCATCAGTTTTAGTTATGCAATATGTGTTTCGCATGATTTACCTCTGCAATTCAGCATAGAATCGTAGAATCATAGAGTCATTTAGGTTTGGAAATACCTTTAAGATCATTAAGTCCAACTGTAAACCTAACGCTGCCAAGACCACCACTAACCGTGTCCCTAAGCATCATATCTACAAATGTCTGCTCCGCAGTAACAGAGTAATCTCCATGTATTGGGTTTCAGAGATGTGTGTACCAAGCCTGTAATTACGAAGAGACCTTTCCCTATATTTGTTCTGCTCTGGGATCATATGCACGAACATGCAGTTCAATGGGTTTAATTCTTGAGAACTGGAGAAACAGTATGGACAATTGTAGTAAGTAACTGAACCAACTCTTAATAGTCTGCTACCAGATGAATGCATGCATACAGGTCTATCTGTTTCCATTTAGACTACCCCCATGTTTGATTCACCTATGGCCAAACTGAATAAGAGCAAGAACATATTTTAAAAGTACTTGTCAGTCATTAGAAAATAACTACTTACTGCTCAAGTAGTCCAACCAGCAGGTATAAAAGTCATATTCCCAGGAGCTGCTGACTTCACAGATGTGTCATAACACAATAAAAACCGTAAATGGTAAAGCAGTGTTCTAGACAGTGGGCAGATAATTAGAGTAATGAGGAAAGTAGTGAACAGAAAGAAGATGAAAGCAGAAACGGGATAACAGATAACCAAATTTTGAATATCCTTCTAGTCTGTTTCAGAAAAGGGTTGCTATTTTAAGACTACATGAAAAAGATTACTCATATGCTTTGATGTGAGCATGTGGATGCTTACAAGACTTGATAATTAAGTGAGAGAATAGACAGATAAATAAACCTATACTGTATAAAATGAGAAACAACTAGGAAAAACTCCGTTTAGCAGATGTGATTTTGTTATTAGACAGCTTAGACATTGACACAAATTTTCATAGTTACTCAAAAATACGTTGGTATTTCTGCAAAGCTTCTGTTTGCAATATTTTATTCCAAGATACACAAAGAAGCAGTAAGATATTTAACCTTCACAAAACTTCCAAACAGCTACATGGTAGGTGTTAAGTTCTCATCTGTGATATTTTTTGCTAAAGCTCCACATCCACAGGAAGAGAAGCAATAGGAAGCATTAAGCATTGAAGCTGTTGACACAATATATGCAGCACATTAGGAGCACAATTATCTTTCACAGGGAAGAGAATAAGTAAATGAAGTTTAACACATACTCTTGTCTTGTTCTACAGCCATTACTTGTACAGGCAACCAAACATTCAGCTACAACACTGAGGCATGTGACAGGACATGCTTGTCACTCTCCAACCGAGCCCTGGAATGTCATCCAACTGACATCCCTATTGAAGGCTGTCATTGTCCTGAAGGAATGTACTTGAACCACAAGAACGAGTGTGTTCGTAAATCTCATTGTCCCTGCTATTTAGAAGATAGGAAGTACATCTTGCCTGACCAGTCAATAATAACTGGCGGGATTACCTGGTAAGTGTGTCAACTTTAAAGATTACAAACTGGGAATGGAGACAATGGGTCTTCAATTGTCTCTGTTGAGGGTTAATGGCAGGAAGCAGCTAAGAACTACACAGTCGCTTGTTCACACCACTTCAGCCAGATGCAGAAGAGAATCAGAAGGGCAAAAGCAAGAAAACTTCTGCGTTGAGATAAAGACAGTTTAATAACTTTCTTTGTTGTTAATAAGCAAAGATAAGCTTATTTAATAAGCAAAGCGCCATGTACAATCAAAGCTAAGTAAGGAATTAATTAACTACCTCCCATCAGCAGGCAGATGCTTAGACATTCCTGGAAAACATGAATTTGGCATGCATAATGGTTACTTGGGAAGACAAGCACCATAACTGAATATCCCTCCTTCCTCCTTCTCCACCTGAGTTTTTATTGCTGAGCATGATGTTGTATAGTATGGAATATCTCTTTGGTCAGTTTGGGTCAGCTATCCTGGCTGTGTCCCCTCCCAGCTTGTGCACTCCCAGCCTGCTCATTGGCGGGACAGCATGAGAAGCAGAGAAGGCTTTGACAATGTCCAACAATAGCTAAAATAACATTGTTTTATCAACACTGATTCGGACACAAATCAAAAACATAGCACCATCAGGCTGCTAAGAAGAAAATTAACTCCATTCCAGCCAAAAGCAGCATAGCCTCCTTTACTTTTAAGAGCAAAGGTTTATTTTTTAAGACATTTTTTTTACCCTTTCCTAAAATACAAATATTTTTTAAATGGACAAAAAGCATTTCACTTACCTTAAGCTTGGAAAAGTTAAGGAAAAAATTAGAAAATAACAAGTGAGATCTGATTTCTAGTAGGAGGTTTTGTCAACAGCATCTGGACAGCTATATACAAACCTCTACAAACCTCAGGAATTATTTGGTAGGTAATCATAATAGTGAATGGCCTACTATTCACTTTCAAAACTGATGTTATTTTGTGCTACAGGAACTAGAGACAAGTTGACTCACGTTCCATTTTGAAGGATGGGGAAGGGCTAATAATATAAATGAAACATTTCCAATTATGAGAAACATGAAGTAATTTTGCAAAAAATTAAAACTTCTTTCTTAGGAGAGAATTTAATTGGTTTTTTGTTTGTTTGTTTGTTTTTTTCCCCCTAGCTACTGTGTTAATGGGAGGCTAAGTTGCACAGGCAAACCTCAAAATCCTGCAGGTATGGGTCTGATGTGGTTTACTTAGAAACATACTCTTTTCCTCTATGTTGCAAAATTGCTACCTCACGGTTTCTCCAATGTGTGTTTTTATTCCTTTTTCCTAGAAAGCTGCAAAGCTCCTAAGAAGTATGTGTCATGTTCTGACAGTTTAGAAAACAAGTATGGAGCTGCATGTGCCCCTACCTGTCAAATGCTGGCTACTGGAATTGAATGCGTGAGTTTCAAGTTTCACAGCTCTGGAATATTTATCCTCCTGAGAGAAGAATGTTCTAGTTATTACTTAGAACTTGGCAATGTTCCTTCTAGTGAAAAGAAAGGAGATGTTTGTTCTAACACGATACAGCTAAACAGATTTCCTTTCACAGACTGTGGACACAAAAAAATTACGTATATTCAAGAAGTGATTAAAGTAATTAAACTGCATTAATTAATGAATTAAATTCTATTAAATGTCTAGAATAAAAATCCATGAAGAATTCTTAACTACATGGCTCTCACCTCCGGCACAGGTACTCCATAAGCTACATGTCACTGGAAAATGACAGAACATGTCATTTATGCTTCATCTTCTATTCTTCCCCATCTGTTGCTGATGGTTCCAGGATGCAGGAGACCTAGGCTAAGTGGACTGGTCTGTCCTGACAGGGTTTTCTTATGTGTATTAAGGAAACAGACTAATTCGAAGAATTGTAATAGGCTTCCTTTATAAAGAAACTTCTATTGTCCTCTGTCTGAAAGATTGGTATCAACGAAAGATAATTTTTCCTGATGTTTACTATCTCACACAACAGATATATCTTAAAACTTCAGCGAAACTAGTTCAACTGACTAGATATTAGCACAGGGAAATATCACAAAACTGAAATCAAGTCTAAACTAGAACTTAGTACAGGTTGACTCTTGACACCATTCAGATAAAAGATAAAATGCATCTCACGTTTCTTCTCATTTTGCAATCTGTTGATCTTTACCAGATACCCACTAAATGTGAATCAGGATGTGTCTGTGCTGATGGGCTCTATGAAAATCTCGATGGCAGGTGTGTTCCAGCTGAGGAGTGTCCATGTGAATATGGTGGTCTTGCTTACGGAAAAGGTGAACAGATCCAAACAGAATGTGAGATCTGGTAAGAATCACACAGTTTTCTATTGTGGAAGCTCTGTTTCACTGAACTGTACATCTATGTAACAAAAACGTTTAGTTGATAGGAGAGTAGGAAACAGCAACAGCTGAACAGAAGGAATACAAAGCACAGAGGTGATAAAGAGAAGCTTAACATTTGACAGTATATATGTACAGATAAAAGAGTCATGGTATTGGCTTCAGAGATAATTTCTGCCATATGCATATCCAGGCATAAGGGCATCCAGTAGGGGCTGTAACTGGAAACTACATAAGGTCAAGGGTTAACAGCCCCACCTAAATAAAGATGAAAAGATAATCGTAGATAAAAGCAACCCCCCCAAAAGATTCCTTCCATCTCTTCAGCAACATTCTCAAATTACTTTATTCTCTTTCCAGTAACTAATCTAGTATTAAAAAACCACCACCACCCAAACTACATAAAACAGTGGCATCTGTTCTCGTTAAGAGCAAAAATAAATTGGTTTTATAGTCTTTCTTTCTTGAAAAAAAGAAAGGAAAAATTACTTAAGATTTCTTCTTTATCATGAATCGATTTTCTAGTCAGTCCTTAACTTTTAGTTATGGTTCTTATTTTAACTGTGACTTGGTCACCGTGTACACAAGTCAATTAAATGAACATCTTATCTGTAAAAGTATATCTATAGAAAAAGAAACAGGTTAAGGTGACATTTCTTTGAAATATCAGTATGGTTTCTCTTCTCACTCCCAGCACTTGCACTAAAGGCAAATGGAAATGTGTTCAGAAATCGAAGTGTTCCTCAACATGTAATCTGTATGGAGAAGGCCACATCACCACTTTTGATGGACAGCGTTTTGTGTTTGATGGCAACTGTGAATACATATTAGCTATGGTAATCTGTCTCTTACTGCTTATTTTGGCAGTCTCTTAAGATGAAGAAATAGCTTGATTTAAATGGCTAATGAAAACATCCTTGCATGCATTTACAACTAACAGAACAATTTGAATTTTTATAAATGCTTTATGTGTTTTTATATTTTCTGTTTATTTCATTACTTAAAATGAAAAGACTTCACTTCTCAAACCCCTTTTTTTTTCAACACAGTTACAGCCAATTTTAGATTTAATAACATGTTTAAGTTGTCACTGATATGTATGTATTCTGTACCAGCCAACTATATCTTTTAGAGAACTGTTATCAGTTTGACTACCAAATCAGAGGTTATGACCTTCCAAAACAGGTACAATCAAAGTCATGACATGTTTAAGCTTTCTTTACTTTTTTATGCTTTTATGTTTTGAGTTGGAAGACTCCGGACACAGACTCTACTGGGGTTTTGTGCTTTTTGTGATTTTTTTTGGTTTTTTTTAGGATGGCTGCAGTGTTAATAGACCTTTTTCCTCTTTCAAAATTGTTACTGAGAATGTCATCTGTGGGAAATCAGGGGTTACATGCTCCAGATCCATCAGCATTTACCTTGGGGTAAGATGTTTATTCTGCTGTTATCCAACTGAATAGCTATTTTAAGCCTCTGTCTGCTTCCCTTTTGGAAGCTTTAGCTGTGTCTTTGAAGTAATGTTTTGCAAGCGAAATTATGTGCTAAACCTAGAGCTTCAGTTTTGGTAGGAATTGCGATCAGGTTTTTTTTCAATTCTCATCTCAGTGTTTCAGTCCCTGAACTTCTTGCCTACATAGAAGCCAAAAAAATTTGAACTTTACTGAGTCAGCAGTGAATTGCTCAGTCAAAAGATAGTGATTTCCCCACTCTACCAAACTCAGGAAAACAGTAGTATAAAATTGAGGAATTCTCATCATGGATGATGAACGAAAGCTCTCAAAATTTCTCTAAGTCCAGATAATATATCTAGATCTTACCTGAGATATATCAGTGAAACTACAGCAATAAGCAGTTATCCTCATTTCCACTGCTGTGTGGCAGGTTCCAAACTGGGTACGTTTTACTGTTCTCAGTTCTATGGGACAGTAATGCTCAGTAGTATCACATCATCTTACAGTCAGCCCTTCATTATCCGACAGAGAGAAGAATATGGATGGATGGTATTTTATCCCAAGGAACACTCACTAGGAGCAGTACACATTTGCCACATTACTGACTAACTACTGGTAGTTTCAGCTAGTCAGTGCTGTGGTGAAAAGTGCTGTGCTGTTTGCTTAGGATCCAGTTTCATAATGCATGCTCCAGACAAATCTTTCTGTTGATTTTCTAGACACTGAAACACTGCAGTATGACAGCAGTAAAGTTGTAAGAGTCCACATGCAAGTGGGAAATAGTAAAATACCTCAACACAGAGAGCTATTTGCCCTAACTTGATTATTCTTAGGAACACATAAAAACATACTTCCTCTACTCTGCTGGCTGTATGTAGATGATGATACTATTTACACAAAATGCAGTCAAAATGTTAGCACACCTAACAATGAGGGTGGAAAAATGACAGATATTTTTGTTTCCCATGAAGATTTGCATATTTTGCATACAAAATAATTCCAAAGGGGTAAAAAAAGCCTGCAAAATAGAATCATAGAATAGAAAAGAATTATAGAAAAACTTGGGTTGGAAGACACATTTAAAGATCATCTAGTCCAACCTCCCTGCAGTGAGCAGGGACATCTTCAACTAGATCAGGTTACTCAAAGCCCCCTCCAAACTGGCCTTGAATGTTTCCAGGGATGGGGCATCCACCAACTCTCTGGGCAACCTCTGCCAGTGTTTCACTACACTCACCGTAAAAAAATTCTTCTTTACATCTAGTCTGAATCTACCTTCTTTTAGGGGTAAAACCATCACCCCTTGTCCTGTCGCTACAGTCCTTGTTAAAAGGTCTGTCCCCATCTTTCCTGTAAGCCCCCTTCAAGTATTGAAAGGCTGCTCTAAGGTCTCCCCAGAGCCTTCTCCTCTCCAGGCTGAACAACCGCAACTCCCCCAGCCTGTCCTCACAGGAGAGGGGTTCCAGCCCTCTGATCATCTTCGTGGCCTCCTCTGGACCCGCTCCAACAGGTCCATGTCTTTCCTCTACTGAGGACTCCAGAGCTGGACACAGCACTGCAGAGGGGGTATCACGAGAGTGGAGTAGAGCACAAGAATCCCCTCCTTGACCTGCTGGCCACACTTCTCTTGATGCAGCCCAGGACACACTTGGCTTTCCGGACTGCGAGCACACATTGCTGGCTCATGTCCAGCTTTTCATCCACCATTACTCCCAAGTCGTTCTCCCCAGAGCTGCTCTCAATCCCTTCATCCCCCAGCCTGTATTGATACTGGGAGTTGCCCGGTCTCATGTTCAGGACCTTGCAGTTGACCTTGTTGAACCCCACAGGGTTCACATGGGCCCACTTCCTGAGCTTGTCCAGGTCCCTCTGGATGGCATCCCGTCCCTCAGGTGTGTCACCACACCACTCAGCCTGGTGTCATCTGCAAATGTGCTGAGGGTGCGCTCGATCCCACTGTCCGTGTCATTGATGAAGATATTAAACAGCACTGGTCCCAGTACAGGCCCCTGTGGGACACCACTCATCACTGATCTCCATCCATACTCTGAGCTGCAACCACTACTCTCTGAAGGCAACCATCCAGCCAATTCCTTATCTACCAAATAATCAGTGCATCAAATCCATTTCTCTCCAATTTAGAGAAAATGTTGTGTGGGGACTGTGTCAAAGGCCTTACAGAACTCCAGACAGATGACATCCATAGCTCTGCCCTTGTCCACTGATGTAGTCGTTCCACTGTTGAAGGCTGCTAGGTTGGTCAGGCAAGACTTGCCCTTGGTGAAGCCAGACTGATTGTCTCGAATCACCTCCCTATCCTCCTTGTGCCTTGGCACAGCTTCTAGGCAGATCTATTCCATGGTCTTCCCAGGCACGGAGGTGAGGCTGACAGGTTGGCAGTTCCTAGGATCCTCCTTTCTCCCCTTTTTAAAAATGCCTGCAGTATTTCCCTTTTTCCATTCACTGGTGACTTCACCTGCCTGTCATGACTCTTCAAAAATAAGTGGGAATGTCAAGACACTCTGTAATAGCACAGCATCTGATCTTCAGCAATGTGACACAGAGTAAGGAAAATGCTGAAACTTGACAAGTTATAACATCCAGCTAAATTTTCTTCCAGAATTTGACATTCGTACTGCGAGATGAAACCTTTGCTATTTCTGGGAAAAATCCTGGAGTACGATATCATGTGAAAAAGAATGCCCTTCACCTGATGTTTGATATCATTATCCCAGGAAAATACAACATGACCCTTATCTGGAATAAGCACATGAACTTCTTCATCAAGATCTCTAGAGAAACACAGGTATTGCACAATAACTTCCTCAGTAACCTTTCCTTCAATTCAGATTTGAACGGCATATTTGATGATGGTTGCCTTGACTCTCTATGATGACAAAGGTTTTCAGAGATGCTACGAGCAATTCATTTCCATCATTATCTTCAAAACAGCAGAGATTTTCCTTAGAGGCTGATTTTTCAGTGATTACCCTACTGCATTCAGCTAAGTGCTTCTATTTTATACAACTGCATGGTCTAATTTGATCTCTAAAACATGACAGTTTACATTTTAGAGAAGAAACACATTCATCCACTGATGAACAGAACCTCATGCAGAAAATGCTAAGAATGTATGAGAGAGTATTTGTAGATCACATTCACTACTAAAGCACAGGAAACGCAATAATCAAAAGGGAAGGTGAGTAATTGTCACTTGCTGAACTACATTTCTGCTTTCATTTAATCTAGGAAACGATATGTGGTTTGTGTGGGAACTATAATGGCAATATGAAAGATGATTTTGAAACTCGAAGCAAGTATGTGGCATCAAATGAATTGGAATTTGTCAATTCTTGGAAGGAGAATCCTCTCTGTGGGGATGTCTACTTTGTAGTGGACCCCTGTAGCAAGAACCCTTATCGTAAAGCATGGGCGGAAAAGACATGTGCCATCATCAACAGCCAAGTCTTTTCTGCTTGTCACAGTAAGGTAAGAATTGATTTGCCTTCTTTTTTTTATAGACATAATCTCTATTCTTACAAAATGCTCACACTTGATTTTCTCTTCCCCAAACTGTTTTAATAAAACATATAAAAAATGTTTTATGGCTCTCATTTATGTTAATCTTCAACCTTTTTTTATTTGTACTTCACCAGCCCTTTTTTTAAGCATAAAAGCTAAGTGTGACATTAACTGATTAGTTAAGAATATCAATGTGAGAAACGAATGAAGACAACTATCGGAAATTAGTCAGTCTGTTGATGTTGCCGGATACTGATCAATGCACTGTTTACTCTTTTGAAACTATTTAGCCTTTGTTAGAAAACCGAATGTTAAGAAAAGCCTTGTTCTCAACAGTAAGTCAACAGCATTACTTAGAAGATGCAGATCAGCCCAAGAGCAAGCATCAACTCTTCTATTTGTTTTAAATTGTCCACTTTGTAGAAATGAAAAGATCTCAAAGTTCATCAGAACCAGGCCTTCTGAAGGAAAATCACTGTTTTCAGGAGGTGAAAACAAGTGAGAAATGATGATAATGCTGCAGTGCTCATGTAGATCTCTGAAGGGTGTACAGCTGACGAACGGATGTGGGGGTTTGGGGTGTTTTTAGCTGACTATACATAATATGTTCAGGACTAGTATGAATTTAGAAATACATATCTAGCAAAACATCATCAGTTTCTGTTGTTGATGTGGAGACAACTACGTTCTTGATAAAAAGATTTGTATGAAATGGGATTGTAATTCCTTTGGTAAGTGTTCAAAGGAAATCCTAGTCACTCTCACTTAATGGAACACGTATAGTTTAGCCCAGGGAAAAACACCTTCTTAACAAATAGGCACAAAGAATCCTAGAAAATTCATTCCTTCATTTTCCAATGCAGGTGAATCGTATGCCCTATTATGAGGCCTGTGTTCGAGACTCTTGTGGTTGTGACATTGGAGGCGACTGTGAATGCATGTGCGATGCCATTGCAGTATATGCTATGGCATGCTTAGATAAAGGGATCTGCATTGATTGGAGGACCCCTGAGTTCTGTCGTAAGTTTCTTTAAGCTCTCTTTAAACAGGTTTAAGAGATGATGATGATGATGATGATTATTGTGAGTATATTAATATGGCAACATAGGTAATTTCTTAATAAGCACCTCGTAAGATATATTTTCTTTATGGAGAAAGAGTTGGCTTCAGTCACATGGATTTTGAAATCTGTAGTTTTCACCTGTGCTAAATTAATCAAAATATTATATCTCTTTTTACCATGGAGAGAGCAAATAATGTGGTCATAAAAGGCAGACTCTTTCCTCTGTCACCTCTGTATAGTGAACTGTGAGTTTGTCAGCAGAAAGAGTATGATTTAAAAAAAAAAAAAAATGTTTCATTTTAGCTGCGATGAAATCAGCATCTGTGTAGATGTCAAGGAAATAAAGACAGCTGTGTTGGCTAGAACACTGTAAAACAGGAAAAACATATCAAGGTGTTTCAGAACACTGTATATGGAGGAAAAAAAGAGTGTGTTATAAATCAGTGCTAGAGTTGCCATCTTTGATGGTTTCTTTTCAACATTTCACTATTTTATGCATTAAAAGTTGTGGAAATGTCTGCATAGTGCACTTGCAAAAAAGAAACTGACTTCACTGGAGTGTAAATTTCAATTTACATCAGAAGCCAGTAACAAAATTTTTTCAAACTTTTTTTTTGTCCTCCCTTTAGTCCTTTGAAATTTTAGTCTTTTGCCATTAATTTGAAAAATTCTGATTTCTCTCTTGCTTTTACTTTTTTTTTTTTTAGCTGTCTATTGTGAGTATTACAACTCTCATAAAAATACAGGAAGTGGTGCTGCTTATTCCTATGACTACAACAATGACAACTGCACCTGGCATTACAGGCCTTGTAATTGTCCAAATCAAAACTACAAATATGTCAACATTGAAGGTAATAAGCTGTAGTAGTGTAAACCTGGAAACAGAAACATAGTCATTTTTTAAATGGTGTTTTTTAGATCAGTCATACCACAGTTAAATAATGGTATTCTAATTGATGCTATCTCTGAAGCAGTTGTAATGATCTTTACCTTACTACTACTGCTTAAATACATAATCAGTTCACCAGATCAAAAGAATATGCTGTACTTAGGTAAGAATTAGGAGTTAATATTTTTATTGGACAAATAGATATAGTTGGAGAAACCAAAAAAATTACGACATAGACAGACCCTTCTTCCGAGGATATAATTGGAAATGCTTACCTGAATAGATGATGTTGCAATCAATACATTTTTTTAGTAACAAAAATGTAAGATACTAGATTATATATAGTACAAAATAAATGCTCTTCTCTGAGAAATAAAAAACAAACTGTTCCCCTTTCTTCAGGCTGTTACAACTGCTCTCATGATGAATACTTTGACCATGAGATGGGAGGATGCATGCCATGTGGTAAGCAGTGACCTATATACTCATTTTCTTTCTCTACAGTAATTGGAAAACAATACAAAAACATATGTGTTTTCTCAGAGAAGGTATTTTTCCTAGTACCTCTCAATTAATGAGTGTTCATCCAAACATAACTTTCCTTCAAAGTAACCCCATTACTGTACTGTTAGTATATAAAACTTCAGCTGACAAATAAAGGAATGAAAATAACTAATTAAAAAAAAAAAAAGATTAAGGTAGGGAAGGCTATAATACAGAAGCTGGATGACCCTGACTGATTTGAGTTAAAAACATGAAAAGTTACATTCATGGTAGACGTGGGTCTTTCTGAAAGTGTATTGGTGTTCTGATCTGCATGAGGGGCTGCCCCAGCAGAGCTGTGGGTCTCGGATACATTCAACAGCTTTCATTAAAAAAACCTAGAATATATAGAAGAGGCTCAGACCTAGGTAATGGAATTTACTTAGTAAATATCTTTTTAGAGGGCTTTTTAAAAAATATATTTTTTTTTGTTATTTTAACTTCAGGTTTTTTATCATATGGTTTACTTCTATGAAAATCTATGTTATTAAATAATTTTTTTGATAGACTCTAGTTGCACATTTTGGATTTTCATGCAGATGTAAAAACATTCAAGGACAATTTTTTTCATATTACAGAATTCTAACTTGTGTAACCATGATCTCAGCTAGTGATCTCATTTACAGACAGAAAACATATTTCCATTATCCCTGAAAAGTGAGGTGCCCTTAAGCATAAAAATCATAAGAAAGGTAGCAAAAACTCATGTTCATTATTATTATGAGATGTATTGATTTCTTTGTCATTGTTTAAGTCCTTTGATGTGAAGTTTACCACTGAAATATATAATATAAAGCATTTTCAGGAATATCTCACTAATTAAGACAATCCTTTGAACCCAATCTGTAATTTGTCTTATTTGAAATATTTTAATATGCTTTGCTTCACACACTTAACCTCTTCTACCTTTACATAACAGGATATGAAAGCACTACTACCACACCAGAAACACCTTCACCTTCAACAGGTTAGTTTATATAGTTGACCAAACTAGTACTTACACAATGAGGTATCTCCTGATATGTGTTTATGAGGTAAGCAGCATCCTTTTTTGCATGATACAGCAGCATCACCAGTTTCAAATGCGTAAGATGTAATGATGAAAAATAACTTGGTACCAGTTATCACAAAATTTTTCCCAGAAGTATTTGTTAGACATCTTAAGAAAATCAAATACTGGGAGAACATTGTTTCCTGGGTATATATAGGCACTTCAGGATATCATAATGAAATATCTCTGTCAGTGAATAAGGACTTCTGTCTTGGCTCTGATGGACAGTGGGATCAAGCGCACCCTCAGCACATTTGCAGATGACACCAGGCTGAGTGGTGTGGTGACACACCTGAGGGATGGGATGCCATCCAGAGGGACCTGGACAAGATCAGGAAGTGGGCCCATGTGAACCCTGTGGGGTTCAACAAGGTCAACTGCAAGGTCCTGAACATGAGACCGGGCAACTCCCAGTATCAATACAGGCTGGGGGATGAAGGGATTGAGAGCAGCCCTGGGGAGAACGACTTGGGAGTAATGGTGGATGAAAAGCTGGACATGAACCAGCAATGTGTGCTCGCAGTCCGGAAAGCCAAGTGTGTCCTGGGCTGCATCAAGAGAAGTGTGGCCAGCAGGTCAAGGAGGGGATTCTTGTGCTCTACTCCACTCTCGTGATACCCCCTCTGCAGTGCTGTGTCCAGCTCTGGAGTCCTCAGTAGAGGAAAGACATGGACCTGTTGGAGTGGGTCCAGAGGAGGCCACGAAGATGATCAGAGGGCTGGAACCCCTCTCCTGTGAGGACAGGCTGGGGGAGTTGCGGTTGTTCAGCCTGGAGAGGAGAAGGCTCTGGGGAGACCTTAGAGCAGCCTTTCAATACTTGAAGGGGGCTTACAGGAAAGATGGGGACAGACCTTTTAACAAGGACTGTAGCGACAGGACAAGGGGTGATGGTTTTACCCCTAAAAGAAGGTAGATTCAGACTAGATGTAAAGAAGAATTTTTTTACGGTGAGTGTAGTGAAACACTGGCAGAGGTTGCCCAGAGAGTTGGTGGATGCCCCATCCCTGGAAACATTCAAGGCCAGTTTGGAGGGGGCTTTGAGTAACCTGATCTAGTTGAAGATGTCCCTGCTCATGGCAGAGGCGGTTGGACTAGATGACCTTTAACGGTGCCTTCCAAACCAACCCATTCTATATTTCTACCATGTACAAAATCCCACAAAAATTTCATCACAGTTCTTGGTGGTGACTGGACATATAATACTTTGACAGTTTAAGGTCTTCATGGAAATGTATGAATTAGCATACCAAAACTCTATAGCCTGATCCAGAAAGTTATCTATATATTAAGCTTAAGGTTTTTAGAAATTTCATTAATTTCCCTGAAGACAGATGGTATTGGGAAAACATTACACTCTCAGCTGTGTGAATAATAAAATGCTATTCCATTTCTACTGATATGAACAAGTATTTATGCCAAATTCACTTTAAGATAATGAAAAAACTGTGTAAAGTTTCTACAAGAATTCCTGTTCAATATATTTATTGCACATAAAAGCAAAGGAATAGATGGAAAGCTTATCTCAAACGTTTCATCTAAAAGCTAATGGCTTTCAATTGTAGTTACTACTAGTAGCTGTTAAGACAGTGTTTTTACTTAAAAATAATTTTCAATTTATATAGGTATATTATAAATGGATTATCAAGAGCTATTTCTGATCTTAATTTTTTCTCTCTCTCTTAGTAACAACTGTGCAGCCTGAAGTAACAAGAAGCTCTACCACCAGTACCCTACCGACAGGACCTAGTATTTCTTCTTCTGTAGCTACTGAGACTACAAATCCAACAATGACCTCAAAAATCACATTTCCAAGAACTCCACCAGCATCACCTCTTGTCACAATAAAGTCAATAACTGGTAGGTTTTTTGTGTTACTGTCTAAAATAAATTAGAGTAAATAATACTCTAAATATAACTGTAAATAGATTAGATATCACTACTAGGAAAGCATTGCATGCCATCTTAACATACAAGCACAGGACTCCATGAAGTAAGCAAAGCAGGCTTCCAGGAGGAGTCTGTAAATCAGAAATGTTCAGACATAGATTGAAAGTGTGTGGAAAGAGAAAGCACATAGACACTAGCTTAAAAATACAACCAAAAATCACTTGTATGACTCATCTGAGAAGCACATTAAAAGTTCTGTAAGCAGTGAGCCAGCTCAGCTCAGTTGAATTTATTAGCTCAGTTTCAGCCTTTTTTCCACAACAGGTTCAGTTATGTAGTAATATTCAAGGATCACCCAACCTACTAACTCTGAATATTATAAGCAGGATCCAAAGCAGAATCACACAGGTCCCAGTCCAGCAGCTTTGTCTAGGATTCTAGAGCCCTGCTCTCAGGAGGATGACTCCTCCAACATAAATAACTTTCTGATTCTATGTATTGTGGACACTCATAATAACATGTTGCTTCCCACCAACATGCACTCAACTAATAAGCCATCCTAGAACAGGCTATCAGGGAAAGCAGATTTAAAAAGAGGTCCTACAGGTGTCAAATCTCAGCTTCAAAGGCTGCCATTGTAACAGGTGATTGTGCACTGGGACAAGGAAAGTCTTATAGTATGATATTATTATCTGTGTAATACAAATTGTGGAAAGCTGAAACTGTGGCTGATAAGAATAGACAATGAAACTGTCATTCGGGCAAAGCTCATACAGACTTTAGCCAACGAATGACAACAAAGATAACTTCTTTAAAAAAGCATATAAAAAATAATCTAATACAGGAAAAATACAGAAAATGAGAACAAAAATATGAGATAACAGAAAACAAATACGTAGAGAAAGATTTTGCAAGCTTATGAGAACATGAATGTAAAAAAATTATACACAAAAAGAACAAGGATGAAAATTGAGTCTCTGGAATATGGGTAGCTTCTTCATAATTTATCTATTTTTAATTATTCAGTTGATTACTCACATTATATTATTTACCTTTACTCCAAAAGAACATACAACAACAATTCTTACCACACCAAATATGACTACAACCATCACTACTCCTTCCATAACTACCTCAACTAAAAGAACCATGACCACTACACCAAGGCCTACACCTGTTGTCTCATCAACCACTGCTTCAACAGAGACGGAACAAGCAAGGTTCGCCACACCACCCTTCAAGACCACTATCAAAAAGGAAACAACCACTTCAACACCTACTGAAACCACATCTCAGATAACAGCTTTCAGCAAGCCTAAACTAACAACAGTAGGTAAATATCACTTTTTAATATCTGCCAGGGGAGGCTATCACTCACAAGACACATGTCAATGTGTTCCTTATTAAAAAAAACAGGCATTCTTACTAGTTCTCTTAACATTGCGTATAGATAGGAAAGGACATGGATAACTTAAGAAGTGTGATAAAAACGGGAATTTATGTGTCTTGCCAATGGAGCAAGAATCTGACATCCAAATATCATCTTAAACCTAACATCTCTCTTCAAGGCCATACTCTACACTTCCTCCAAATTTATGCAAAATCTCTCTATGCTTCAAAGCAAGTTCTTGAAAACTCACAGATGGCAGAATGTGTTCCCCCTAGACATTGTAACAAATTCTCCCAAAAATAAATATTAAAAATAGGACTTTGGGATGTCAGGTACTCCATATGTCAACAAGGACAGTCTCCTCTGAGGCTGTATGACAACATGAATTACTAGGTTAGCTCCGACAGCAGAGACTGGGACAGAAGTCTCATGTAGTGGGAGGTCAGGTGTACACTCTCTCCCAATCCATCGGTCTCCCACAAAGTACTGTTGGGGTGCACACAGCTGGGTCTTCTTGTGCCAGCAATTGCAGCTTCCTCTGAGGAAGTATCATAACCCACTTTAATTAGGAATCTTACCAGTTCCCAACCATTACTACCAGCCATTCTTCCTTACTTTACAGAGAGTGAGGGGACCCAAGCAACCACTCTGCACCACCTCCCAGTAGGTGAGTAAGAGGAAGCTGAGAGATGCCCTTGGCCTAAGACTCTGCTTCACTTACCCCATCTTTTCCAGATTATGTTCTTGCCCAGTCTGGAACACCTTGGAGGGCAGACATGCACATCCAGAGAGGCTCTTCTTCCCTCAGGAAGAGGCAGGAAGTGCTGAATTGTCAGAGGGCACCCATCAGGCCCAGTTCTTGACCCGTATTTGGGGGGGGGATCCACTGGCCCGTTTCTCCCTCTTGCCCAGTAAGACAGTGTGGTCTGTCCTGCCTTTCTTACCTCCACCCATAGCCCGGGCATTCTGCCTGGGAATTGCCCACCTCCTTTGCTTTCCCCTTTTGCCCTGCCACCCTTAATCAACCTGTGCTTTTTTCTCTGTAGTTGTCACTCACAGCAGACCAACAAAGTCACAGCATCTCATCACACAGACCACCTCTGCCACATCTGCCAGCAGCACTTCTCTCCCAAGAGAGGCCAGCCCTGCCAGCAGCCCAGAAGTCCCACTGACAAGGATATCTCCAAGCACCAGCTCTTCACCTGCCACCTCAGCCTCATCTGCGTCCTCAACATGGTTGAAACCATCACATCCTGGTAAGGCTCCCTCCTGCCCTTCCTGCTGCTCTGCTTGCTCCTTCCAGCTTCCACCATTCTCTCCTAAGCTGTACCTCTCACAGGCTTCAGCTTTAGTATTCATTCTCAATTCCCACTGCTTTTGGCATGGAACTCCTGAGAGCCAGGCAGTGTGGGACTGGCCCACATGTGACCCTGACTGCAACCTCCTCCCTTGCCACTTCGGGAGTTAGGGTCTAGGACACAGGCCTTTACCAGGGTACAGACATCTGTGAGATCCTGCCCTACAACTAGCAATCAGAGACAAGCTAACACGTTCCCTCCCCTTAGAGTTTTGTCCTGAGAATGCACAGTGGGGGGGGAACAGAAGGCAGCGAAACTGGAATCTTGTCTCCCATTTACACCTCAGGACATTTTTGGGTGAGCGACAGAACACAAGGCATGATCCCCATCAAAAGGATGCCCAGCCCCTAGCACAGCTATGACAAGTGTGGGTCAATAAATACCACCTCATTGGCCAATGCTGACCCTGGGTATAAAAGAGTCACCAGGGGAAGGTGGGAAAGAAAATGTACACTCAAATCCAGGATAATATTCTCCTATTTAGACCCATCAGGCTCCACAGGCCTGGGTTGTCTTGATGTTGAACAGGACAGCATCGTTTGAGGAGAGGCTGCAATGTGCTTTGACTAGAATCCTTCCCAAGAATCAACCATTCTTTTCTCTCATCCCTTTCTTTGTAGCAAGGGAGCCAACCAGAGCTAAGAATTCAACTAGTAAAGTAGTAACAGGTGAGGGCTCTGGTCAGGAGGGAGCTAAGAGCCATACATGGGCAATGCCTGTCCCTTCAGTAGACTCAGCTCTCCCATGGATCCTATCCAGCAGAATCTACAGCAGACAAATTGTAAACTGCATGCCAACCAAAGAAAATTAACATGAAAGTAGATAACCACTCAAAAATTGAAAGACGAAGGAGACAGAAAAATTGCTAGAGGATATGTTTCAAAATGTTCTCTAGTCTAAAATGTCCAAAAGAAGGCAGGACAGGATGGGATAATTTGGAGGACAAGGCCCCATTCTTTCACCTTTAAAACACAACAGATTAGAGGGACCCAATTCTCCATTCCTTGCCCATATACTAATACTAGGTGTCCTAGGTGTCTACACCAAAACTGTCTCGAACACATAAGGACCCGTAATAGCTAATAAGATTCAAATGACCTGTGCTTTCCTCCAGCAGCCTTCACACACAAAGAGACAACCGTGCCGCACATCGCACCGCCTCTGACCACGCAGAAGACCAGCACCGCCACCTCGGCCACCAGCACCTCCAAGACCTCTGTCTCCAGAGAGGCCAGCCCTGCCACCAGCACAGAAGTCCCTCTCACAATGACGTCTCCAAGCCCCAGCTCTCCGCCTGCCCCCAGCAGCCCGCTCAGCACCCGCCTGACATCTCCCGCCACTTCCACACTCTCCTCCACAGCGGCCACAACCTCCAGCCCCAAGCCTACACCTACAACACTAAGGACCAAGCCTTCTGCCACGAGAACCACTGCTCCAAAAGAGTTGCCTGCCACAGAGTCTTCCTCACCCTCCACAGCCAAAACCAGCCCCCTGCCTTCGACTGCTTCTTCTCCCTCCTCAGCTGTGTCCTCAACATGGATGAGCTCCTCATACCCTGGTACAGCTCCCCCCTGCCCTTCCTCCTGCTTCTGCCTGCTCTTCCCAACTCCTACCATTCTTTCCTTCCTTCGTGCCTGCCTTCCACCCTTCCTTCCTTCCTTCTTCGCTTCCTCCCTTCCTTCTCTCCTGCCCTTCCTTCCCAGAATGATATAATTATGGAAGACTTTTTATGGCACTTGGCCCTCTCTTCCAGCTGCCCTTGGCCAGCCTGGGACCTGCCGCAGGCCTGGGGCTCAGCACTGTCTCTTGCTGGGACGGAGCTAATTTCTGTTCCTAGCAAGTCTCCTGGTGCTCTGGTTTGGATGTGTGCCCCAGCCAGTGTTCAGAGCACACAAGTGCTTTAGCTATGGCTGAGGAGTGCTAGCACAGCATCCAGGCCTTCCCTCTTTCTCCTTCTGCCTGCCAGCAAGTGGGAAAGAGGTGGCTCAGCGACACAGCCAGGAGAGGTGACATAGAGGAAGCGACCAAGGACATCCTCTGTACCACAGAACATCGTGATGAGTAGATAAATGGGGGGGTGGCCGGAGGGAGTTTTCCCAAGTAGCCATTGCTCACAGACTGCCTGAGCATTGGCCAGCGGTGTGAGGTGGAGAGGAACAGCATTTGTGTTTCATGGGTGGGTTTTGGGTTGATTTCCCTACCATTCCTTCACTTCTGGAAGATATCTCTCTCTAGACGTGTTGGGTTTACTCAGCTATTACACATGTGGGTCTCTCCCCCTTTGTACCGAGGAATGGCCCTAAATGTGGGCGCTGAGTGTCCTGCCAAGGTCACCCCATTGCCCAATGACACATACAATGTCCCTGACTGTGTCTCGGCAGAATGGGGAGCCTTAGGGAAGTAGTCAGAAGCCCAATCCTCTCTCTCATTCAACAAGAATTAGTATGATACACAGCTGCATCTTTTGCTACTTTTGCCCCAGGACCCAGCCCAGGGATTCTACGCACCTCCTTTGCCTTCCCCGCTTGGCCTAAACACCCTCAGTCAACCTGTGCTTTCCTCCGGCAGCCTTCACACACAAAGAGACAACCGTGCCACACATCGCGCCGCCTCTGACCACGCAGAAGACCAGCGCCGCCACCTCCACCACCAGCACCTCCAAGACCTCTGTCTCCAGAGAGGCCAGCCCCGCCACCAGCACAGAAGTCCCTCTCACAACGATGTCTCCAAGACCCAGCTCTCCGCCTGCCCCCAGCAGCCCGCTCAGCACCCGCCTGACATCTCCCGCCACTTCCACACTCTCCTCCACAGCGGCCACAACCTCCAGCCCCAAGCCTACACCGACAACACTAAGGACCAAGCCTTCTGCCATGAGAACCGCTGCTCCAAAAGAGTTGACGACCACAGAGTCTTCCGCACCCTCCACAGCCAAAACCAGCCCCCTGCCTTCGACTGCTTCTTCTCCCTCCTCAGCTGTGTCCTCAACATGGATGAGCTCCTCACACCCCAGTACGGCTCCCTCCTGCCCTTCCTCCTGCTTCTGTCTGCTCTTCCCAGCTCCTACCACTCTTTCCTACCTTTCTGCCTGCCTTCCACCCTTTCTTCCTTCCTTCTTCGCTTCCTCCCTTCCTTCTCTCCTGCCCTTCCTTCCCAGTAGCATAAACTCACTACAGATATTTTTGGGCACTTGGTCCTCCCTTACTGCTGCCTTTGGCCAGCCTGGGACCTGCCACAGGCCTGGGGCTCAGTACTGTCTCTGGCTGGGACGGAGCTAATTTCTGTTCCTAGCAAGTTGCTGGGTGCTCTGGTTTAGATGTGTGCCCCAGCCAGTGTTCAGAGCACACAAGTGCTTTAGCTATGGCTGAGGAGTGCTAGCACAGCATCCAGGCCTTCCCTCATTCTCCATCTGCCTGTCAGCGAGTGGGCAAGGGGTGGCTTAGGGACTCAGCCAGGAGAGTGACCCAAAGGTAGCGACCAAGGACATGCTCTGTACCACAGAATGTTGTGCTGAGCAGTAACACAGGAGGGTGGCCAGGGGGAGTTTTTCCCAAGTAGCCAGTGCTCGCAGACTGCCTAGGCATTGGCCACCAGTAGGAGGTGGGAGGGGGCCCTTTGCATCTCATGGGTGGGTTTTGAGTGGTTTTCCCTTCCATTTTTTCAGTTATGGAAGACGTCTCTCTCCTGACATGTCAGGTTTTCTAGACTTTTGTACTACTGTTTCTCTCCCCCTTCATGCTGAGGTGAGGGCAAGCAAGCAAGTGGCTGTGTAGGTGCTGAACATCCAGACAGGGCCACCCCACGGCCCACTGACACACATTGGCCCCAACTGCTTCTCAGCTGGACAGGGAGGCTTGGGGAAGCAGTCAAAAGCCAAATCCTCTCACTCACTCTATGAGACTCAGTGCGATACATGGCCACTGCTTTTGATTCTTTTGACCCAGGCACCAGCCTAGGGATTCTACCCACCTCCTTTACCTTCCCTGCTTGGCCTGACACCCTCAGTCAACCTGTGCTTTCCTCCGGCAGCCTTCAAACACAAAGAGACAACCGTGCCACACATCGCGCCACCTCTGACCACGCAGAAGACCAGCGCCGCCACCTCCGCCACCAGCACCTCCAAGACCTCTGTCTCCAGAGAGGCCAGCCCCGCCACCAGCACAGAAGTCCCTCTCACAATGACGTCTCCAAGCCCCAGCTCTCCGCCTGCCCCCAGCAGCCCGCTCAGCACCCACCTGACATCTCCCACCACTTCCACACTCTCCTCCACAGCGGCCACAACCTCCAGCCCCAAGCCTACACCGACAACACTAAGGACCAAGCCTTCTGCCATGAGAACCACTGCTCCAAAAGAGTTGCCTGCCACAGAGTCTTCCGCACCCTCCACAGCCAAAACCAGCCCCCTGCCTTCGACTGCTTCTTCTCCCTCCTCAGCTGTGTCCTCAACATGGATGAGCTCCTCACACCCCGGTACGGCTCCCTCCGGCCCTTCAGCTTCTGTCTGCTCTTCCCAGCTCCTACCACTGCTTCCTCCCTCCTTGCTTCTAGACTTCCTTCCTTCCTTTCCTCCACCCTTCATGCCTTCCTTCTCTCCTGCCCTCCCTTCCCAGAACCATAAACTCATGGCATATTTTGGGGGCATTTGGCCCTCCCTTCCCGCTGCCTTTGGCCAGCCTGGGACCTGCCGCAGGCCTGGGGCTCAGCACTGTCTCTGGCTGGGACGGAGCTAATTTCTATTCCTAGCCAGTCAAGTGGTGCTCTGGTTTAGATGTGTGCCCCAGCCAGTGTTCAGAGCACACAAGTGCTTTAGCTATGGCTGAGGAGTGCTAGCACAGCATCCAGGCCTTCCCTCATTCTCCATCTGCCTGCCAGCAAGTGGGAAAGTAGTGGCTAAGGGAGACAGCCAGGAGTGCTGACCCAAAGGGAGCGACCAAGGACAAGCTCTGTACCACAGAACGTTGTGATGAGCACTAAAAACGGAGGGTGGCCAGCGGGACTTTCTCCCAAGTAGCCATTGCTCACAGAATGTCTGGGCATTGGCCACCTGCAGGAGGTGAGGAGAGACTTCTTTTGCATCTTATGGGTGGGTTTGGTTCCTTTCTCTTGTGTTTCTTCAATTCTGTATGATGTCTCCCTCCTGTCATGTTGGTTTTTCTCAACTTCTGCACTTCCTGTTTCCCCCCCCTTCCTGCTGAGGTGAGGGCAAACCAGCGAGTGGCTGTGTGGGTGCTGAGCGTCCAGACAGGGCCACCCCACTGCCCATTGACACACACAATGGTTCCGATGGCATCTCAGCAGGAAGGGGACGCTTGGGGAAGCAGTCAGAAGCCCAATCCTCTCACTCAGCAAGACGCAGTGCGATTCGTGGCTGCTTCCTTTGATTCTTTTGACCCAGGCCCCAGCCCAGGGATTCTACCCACTTCCTTTGCCTTCCCCGCTTGGCCTAAACACCCTCAGTCAACCTGTGCTTCCCTCCGGCAGCCTTCACACACAAAGAGACAACCGTGCCACACATCGCGCCGCCTCTGACCACGCAGAAGACCAGCGCCTCCACCTCCGCCACCAGCACCTCCAAGACCTCTGTCTCCAGAGAGGCCAGCCCCGCCACCAGCACAGAAGTCCCTCTCACAACGACGTCTCCAAGCCCCAGCTCTCCGCCTGCCCCCAGCAGCCCGCTCAGCACCCGCCTGACATCTCCTGCCACTTCCACACTCTCCTCCACAGCGGCCACAACCTCCAGCCCCAAGCCTACACCGACAACACTAAGGACCAAGCCTTCTGCCACGAGAACCGCTGCTCCGAAAGAGTTGACTACCACAGAGTCTTCCGCACCCTCCACAGCCAAAACCAGCCCCCTGCCTTCGACTGCTTCTTCTCCTTCCTCAACTGTGTCCTCAACATGGATGAGCTCCTCACACCCCGGTACGGCTCCCTCCGGCCCTTCCTCCTGCTTCTGCCTGGTCTTCTCATCTCTTAATACTCCTTCCTTCCACCCTTCCACCCTTCCTGCCTACCTTCTCTCATGCCCTTTTTTCCCAGAACCATAAACTCATAGCGGATATTTTTGGGCATTTGGCCCTCCCTTCCCGCCTCCTTTGGCCAGCCTGGGACCTGCTACAGGCCTTGACTCTCTGCACTGTCTCTGGTTGTGACGGAGCTAATTTCCGTTCCTAGAAAGTCTCGCAGTGCTGTGTTTTAGATGTGTGCCCCAGCCAGTGTTCAGAGCACAAAGGTGCTTTAGCTATGTCTGAGGAGTGCTAGCACAGCATCCAGGCCTTCCCTCTTTCTCCTTCTGCCTGTCAGTGAGTGGCAAGTGGTGGCTCAGCGACACAGCTAGGAGAGTGACCCAATGGGAGAGACCAAGGACATGCTTTGTACCACAGAATGTTCTATTGAGCAGTAAAACTGGGGGGTGGCCACGAGGAGTTTTTCCTAAATAGCCATTGCACACAGAACGCTTGGGCATTGGCCACCAATGGGAGGTAGGGACTCTCTTTATGTCTCATGGGTGGCTTTTGGGTTTTTTTCCCTTCCCTTTCTTCAATTTTAGAAGAAGTCAGTGAGAGAACCGAGTAGAGAAGGTGCCCTGCTGGATCTCCTCTTTCTGAACAGAGAAGGACTGGTGGATTATGTGGTGGTTGGAGGCCAACTAGGGCACAGCGATCACAAAGTTATAGTGTTCTCTATTCTTAGAGAGGCCAGGAGAGAGCTAAGCAGCACTGACATCCTGGACTTCAAAAGGGCTGACTTCGTCTTGTTTAGGCACCTGTTTGAAAGGATCCCCTGGCAGACTCTCCGGAAGGGTACAGGGGCCCAGGAAGGCTGGGCGCTCTTTAAGAAGGAAGTGTTAATGGCTCAGGAGCAGGCAGTCCCCAGGCACTGTAAGAGAAGCCGAAGCCAGAGAAGACCACCCTGGCTGAACAGGGAACTTTGGCTGCATCTCAGGGAGAAAAGGAGAGTTTACAGCCTTTGGAAGAAGGGGCTAGCCACTCACAGTGATTACAGAGAGGCTGTGAGGCTATGCAGGGTGGAAATAAGGAGGGCTAAAGACCAGCTGGAAATTAATTTGGCCTCTGCAATCAAGGATAACAAGAAATGTGTTTGTAAGCATGTCAGTAGCAAAAGATGGTCCAGGGAGAGCCTCCATCCCCTGCTAGACACAGGAGGAAACATGGTAACAAGTGTTGAGGAGAAGGCTGAGGTGCTTAATGCCTTCTTTGCCTCAGTCTTTAATAACAAGATTAGTTGTATTGATGGAATCCAGCCTCCACAGCCAGAATACAGAGACTGGGAGAACGACCCCCCTGCAATCCAGGAGACAGTCAGTGACCTGCTGCATCACACAGACATACACAGGTCTATGGGACCAGATGGGATACACCCGAGGGTGCTGAAGGAGCTGGCTGGGTGCTCACCAAGCCACTTCCCATCATTTACCAGCAGTCCTGGCTGACCGGGGAGGTCCCGACTGATTGGAAACTGGCCAATGTGACGCCCATCTATAAGAAGGGTCGGAAGGATGATCCGGGAAATTACAGGCCTGTCAGCTTGACTTCGGTACCTGGGAAGCTGATGGAGCAGCTCATCCTAAATGCCACCATACAACACATGTGGGACAACCAGATGCTCAGGCCCAGTCAGCATGGGTTTAGGAAAGGCAGGTCCTGCTTGACAAACCTGATCTCCTTCTGTGACAGAGTGACCTGCTTATTGGATGAGGGAAAGGCTGTGGAGGTTGTTTACCTTGACTTTAGCAAGGCTTTTGACACCGTTTCCCACAGCATTCTCCTGGTGAAACTGGCTGTTCGAGGTTTGGACAACTGCACACTTCGCTGGGTTATAAACTGGCTGGACAACCGGGCCCAGAGAGTTGTGGTGAACGGAGTTAAATCCAGCTGGTGGCCGGTCACGAGTGGTGTCCCCCAGGGCTCGGTTTTGGGGTCACTCCTGTTTAACATCTTTATTGATGATCTGGATGAGGGGATCGAGTGCACCCTCAGTCAGTTTGCAGATGACACCCAGTTGGGCGGGAGTGTTGATCTGCTCGAGGGTGGGGAGGCTCTGCAGAGAGACCTGGACAGGCTGGAGCCATGGGCTGAGCCCAACTGGGGGAGTTTCACTGAGGGCAAATGCTGGGGGCTGCCCTTGGGCCACAACAACCCCCAGCAGCGCTACAGGCTTGGGGAGGAGTGGCTGGAGAGCTGCCAGTCAGAGAGGGGCCTGGGGGGGTTGGTTGCCAGCTGGCTGAACAGGAGCCAGCAGTGTGCCTAGGTGGCCAAGAAGGCCGATGGCATCCTGGCTTGTGTCAGCACTGGCGTGGCCAGCAGGGACAGGGAAGGGATCTGACCCCTGTGCTTGGCACTGGTGAGGCTGCACCTCACCAGCGGGTTCAGTTTTGGGCCCCTCACTCCAAAAAGGCCATTGAATGACTCAAGCGTGTCCAGAGAAGGGCAACGGAGCTGGTGAAGGGCCTGGAGAACATGTCATACGAGGAATGGCTGAGGGAACTGGGGCTGTTTAGTCTGGAGAAGAGGAGGCTGAGGGAAGACCTCATCGCCCTCTACAGTACCTGAAAGGAAGATGAAGAGAGCTGGGTTTCAGCCTCTTTAACCAAGTAGTAAGCAACAGGACAAGAGGTAATGGCCTCAAGTTGCGCCAGGAGAAGTTTAGACTAGATGTCAGGAAATACTTCTTTACAGAAAGTGTTGTTAAGTGTTGGAATGGGCTGCCCAGGGAGGTGGTGGAGTCCCCATCCCTGGAGGTGTTTAAGAGTCAGGTTGATTTAGCACTTAAGGATATGGTGTAGTTGGGAACTGTCAGTGCTAGGTGAACGGTTGGACCAGATGATCTTCAAGGTCCTTTCCAAACTAGATGGTTCTGTGATTCTGTTAAGTCTCATTCCTCACATACCGGGTTTTTTCGGCTTTTGCACTACTGGTTGCCTCCGCCTTCCTGCTGAGGTGAGGGGAGGCCAGTGAGAGGCTGTGAGGGTGCTGAGCGTCCAGACAGGGCCACCCCACTGCCCACTGACACACACATTGGCCCTGACAGTGTCTCAGCAGGAAGGGGAGCCTTAGGGAAGCAGTCAGAAGCCAAATCCTCTCTCTTGCTCAGTGAGACTCAGTGAGATACACAGCTGCTTCTTTTGCTTCTTTTGCCCCAGGCCTCAGCCCAGGGATTCTACGCACCTCCTTTGCCTTCCCCGCTTGGCCTAAACACCCTCAGTCAACCTGTGCTTTCCTCCGGCAGCCTTCACACACAAAGAGACAACCGTGCCACACATCGCGCCGCCTCTGACCACGCAGAAGACCAGCGCCGCCACCTCCGCCACCAGCACCTCCAAGACCTCTGTCTCCAGAGAGGCCAGCCCCGCCACCAGCACAGAAGTCCCTCTCACAACGACGTCTCCAAGCCCCAGCTCTCCGCCTGCCCCCAGCAGCCCGCTCAGCACCCGCCTGACATCTCCCGCCACTTCCACACTCTCCTCCACAGCGCCCACAACCTCCAGCCCCAAGCCTACACCGACAACACTAAGGACCAAGCCTTCTGCCATGAGAACCACTGCTCCAAAAGAGTTGACGACCACAGAGTCTTCCGCACCCTCCACAGCCAAAACCAGCCCCCTGCCTTCGACTGCTTCTTCTCCCTCCTCAACTGTGTCCTCAACATGGATGAGCTCCTCACACCCCAGTACGGCTCCCTCCAGCCCTTCCTCCTGCTTCTGCCTGCTCTTCCCAACTCTTATGATGTCTTCCTCCCTCCTTGGTTCTTGCCTTCCTTCCTTCCTTCCACCCTTCAACACTTCCTGCCTTCCTTCTCTCATGCCCTTCCTTCCCAGAACCATACCCTCAGGGCAGATTTTTAGGGGCACTTGGCCTTCCCTTCCCGCTGCCTTTGGCCAGCCTGGAACCTGCTACAGGCCTGGGGCTCTGCACTGTCTCTGGTTAGGACAGAGCAAATTTCTCTTCCTAGTAAGTCACCTGGTGCTATTTATGTGCGTGCCCCAGTCACTGCTGAGAGCACACAAGTGCTTTAGCTATGGCTGAGGAGTGCTAGCACAGCATCCAGGCCTCCCCTCTTTCTCCTTCTGCCTGCCAGCGGGTGGGAAAGAGGTGGCTCAAGGACACAGCCAGGAGAGTGACCCAAAGGGAGCAACCAAGGACATACTCTGTACCACAGATCGTTGTGCTAAGCAGTAAAATGGGAGGGTGGCTGCGAGGAATTTTTCCCAAGTAGTCGCTTCTCGCAGAACGTCTGGGCATTGGCCACCAATGGGAGGTGGGGAGGGACTCCTTTTACATCTCATGGGTGAGCTTTGAGTTGTTTTCCTTCATGTTTCTTCAGTTCTGGAAGATGTCTCTCTCCTGACATGTTGGGTTTCCTCAGCTTTTGCACTTCTGGTTCCCTCCCCCTTCCTGCTGAGGCACGGGCAGGCCAGCGAGGGGCTGTGCGGGCGCTGAGCATCCAGCCAGGGCCACCCCATCACTCACCGTCACACACAATGGCCCCGAGAGATTCTTGGTAGAACGGGGAGGCTTAGGGATGCAGACAGAAGCCCAATCCTCTGTCTCATTCAGCGAGACTCAGTGAGATACATGGCTGTTTATTTCCTTTTTTTGCGCAAGGCAACAGCTCAATGCTTCTGCCCACCTCCTTTGCCTTCCCCGCTTGGCCTAAACACCCTCAGTCAACCTGTGCTTTCCTCCGGCAGCCTTCACACACAAAGAGACAACCGTGCCACACATCGCGCCGCCTCTGACCACGCAGAAGACCAGCGCCGCCACCTCCGCCACCAGCACCTCCAAGACCTCTGTCTCCAGAGAGGCCAGCCCCGCCACCAGCACAGAAGTCCCTCTCACAACGACGTCTCCAAGCCCCAGCTCTCCGCCTGCCCCCAGCAGCCCGCTCAGCACCCGCCTGACATCTCCCGCCACTTCCACACTCTCCTCCACAGCGGCCACAACCTCCAGCCCCAAGCCTACACCGACAACACTAAGGACCAAGCCTTCTGCCACGAGAACCACTGCTCCAAAAGAGTTGCCTGCCACAGAGTCTTCCGCACCCTCCACAGCCAAAACCAGCCCCCTGCCTTCGACTGCTTCTTCTCCCTCCTCAGCTGTGTCCTCAACATGGATGAGCTCCTCACACCCCGGTACGGCTCCCTCCGGCCCTTCAGCTTCTGTCTGCTCTTCCCAGTTCATACCACTGCTTCCTCCCTCCTTGCTTCTTGACTTCCTTCCTTCTTTCCACCCTTCATGCCTTCCTTATCTCCTGCCCTTCCTTCCCAGAACCATAAACTCATGGCATATTTTGGGGGTCACTTGGCTCTCCCTTCCCGCTGCCTTTGGCCAGTCTGGGACTTGCTGCAGTCCTGGGTCTCTGCACTGTCTCTGGCTGGGATGGAGCTAATTTCTGTTCCTAGCCAGTCACGTGGTGCTCTGGTTTAGATGTGTGCCCCAGCCAGTGTTCAGAGCACACAAGTGCTTTAGCTATGGCTGAGGAGTGCTAGCACAGCATCCAGGCCTTCCCTCATTCTCCTTCTGCCTGCCAGCAAGTGGGAAAGTAGTGGCTAAGGGAGACAGCCAGGAGTGCTGACCCAAAGGTAGCGACCAAGGACAAGCTCTGTACCACAGAACGTTGTGCTGAGCAGTAAAAACGGAGGGTGGCCAGCGGGACTTTCTCCCAAGTAGCCATTGCTCACAGAATGTCTGGGCATTGGCCACCTGCAGTAAGTGAGGAGAGACTTCTTTTGCATCTTATGGGTGGGTTTGGTTCCTTTCTCTTTTGTTTCTTCAGTTCTGTATGATGTCTCCCTCCTGTCATGTTGGTTTTTCTCAACTTCTGCACTTCCTGTTTCCCCCCCCTTCCTGCTGAGGTGAGGGCAAACCAGCGAGTGGCTGTGTGGGTGCTGAGCGTCCAGACAGGGCCACCCCACTGCCCACTGACACACACAATGGTTCCGATGGCATCTCAGCAGGAAGGGGACGCTTGGGGAAGCAGTCAGAAGCCCAATCCTCTCACTCAGCAAGACGCAGTGCGATTCGTGGCTGCTTCCTTTGATTCTTTTGACCCAGGCCCCAGCCCAGGGATTCTGCCCACCTCCTTTGCCTTCCCCGCTTGGCCTAAACACCCTCAGTCAACCTGTGCTTTCCTCCGGCAGCCTTCACACACAAAGAGACAACCGTGCCACACATCGCGCCGCCTCTGACCACGCAGAAGACCAGCGCCGCCAGCTCCCCCACCAGCACCTCCAAGACCTCTGTCTCCAGAGAGGCCAGCCCCGCCACCAGCACAGAAGTCCCTCTCACAACGATGTCTCCAAGACCCAGCTCTCCGCCTGCCCCCAGCAGCCCGCTCAGCACCCGCCTGACATCTCCCGCCACTTCCACACTCTCCTCCACAGCGGCCACAACCTCCAGCCCCAAGCCTACACCGACAACACTAAGGACCAAGCCTTCTGCCATGAGAACCGCTGCTCCAAAAGAGTTGACGACCACAGAGTCTTCCGCACCCTCCACAGCCAAAACCAGCCCCCTGCCTTCGACTGCTTCTTCTCCCTCCTCAACTGTGTCCTCAACATGGATGAGTTCCTCACACCCCGGTACGGCTCCCTCCTGCCCTTCCTCCTGCTTCTGCCTGCTCTTTCCAACTCCTATCATTACATCCTCCCTCCTTCCTTCTTGACTTTCTTCCTTCTTTCCACCCTTCATGCCTTCCTTATCTCCTGCCCTTCCTTCCCAGAACCATAAACTCATGGCATATTTTGGGGGTCACTTGGCCCTCCCTTCCCGCTGCCTTTGGCCAGACTGGGACCTGCCGCAGGCCCGGGGCTCAGCACTGTCTCTGGTTGGGAAGTACCTAATTTCTGCTCCTAGAAACTCGTCCCGTTCTGTGCTTTAGATGTGTGCCCAGGTCACTGCTGAGAGCACAAAAGTGGTTTAGCTATGTCTGAGGAGTGCTAGCACAGCATCCAGGCCTTCCCTCTTTCTCCTTCTGCCTATCAGCGAGTGGGCAAGGGGTGGCTTAGGGACACAGCCAGGAGAGTGACCCAAAGGGAGCGACCAAGGACATGCTCTGTACCACAGAATGTCATTTTGAGCAGTAAAACAGGAGGGTGGCCGAGAGGAATTTTTCGCAAGTAGCCATTGCTCACAGAACGTCTGAGCATTGGCCAACGGTAGGAGGTGGGGAGGGACTCATTTTACATCTCATGTGTGGCTTTTGCTTTTTTTCCCTTGCGTTTCTTCACTTCTGGAAGAAGTCTCTCTCCTGACATGTCGGATTTCCTCGGCTTTTGCACATCTGGTTCCCTCCCCCTTCCTGCTGAGGCGAGGGCAGGCCAGCGAGGGGCCGTGTAGGTGCTGAGCATCCAGACAGGGCCACCCTACTGCCCACTGACACACACAGTAGCCCCAAGAGATTCTTGGTAGAACAGGGAGGCTTAGGGAAGCAGTCACAATCCCAATCCTCTCTGTCATTCAGCAAGACACAGTACGATTCGTGGCTGCTTCCTTTGATTTTTTTGACCAGGCCCCAGCCCAGGGCTTCTGCCCACCTCCTTTGCCTTCCCCGCTTGGCCTAAACACCCTCAGTCAACCTGTGCTTTCCTCCGGCAGCCTTCACACACAAAGAGACAACCGTGCCACACATCGCGCCGCCTCTGACCACGCAGAAGACCAGCGCCGCCACCTCCACCACCAGCACCTCCAAGACCTCTGTCTCCAGAGAGGCCAGCCCCGCCACCAGCACAGAAGTCCCTCTCACAACGACGTCTCCAAGCCCCAGCTCTCCGCCTGCCCCCAGCAGCCCGCTCAGCACCCGCCTGACATCTCCCGCCACTTCCACACTCTCCTCCACAGCGCCCACAACCTCCAGCCCCAAGCCTACACCGACAACACTAAGGACCAAGCCTTCTGCCATGAGAACCGCTGCTCCAAAAGAGTTGCCTGCCACAGAGTCTTCCGCACCCTCCACAGCCAAAACCAGCCCCCTGCCTTCGACTGCTTCTTCTCCCTCCTCAGCTGTGTCCTCAACATGGATGAGCTCCTCACACCCCGGTACGGCTCCCTCCGGCCCTTCAGCTTCTGTCTGCTCTTCCCAGCTCCTACCACTGCTTCCTCCCTCCTTGCTTCTAGACTTCCTTCCTTCCTTTCCTCCACCCTTCATGCCTTCCTTCTCTCCTGCCCTCCCTTCCCAGAACCATAAACTCATGGCATATTTTGGGGGCATTTGGCCCTCCCTTCCCGCTGCCTTTGGCCAGCCTGGGACCTGCCGCAGGCCTGGGGCTCAGCACTGTCTCTGGCTGGGACGGAGCTAATTTCTGTTCCTAGCCAGTCACGTGGTGCTCTGGTTTAGATGTGTGCCCCAGCCAGTGTTCAGAGCACACAAGTGCTTTAGCTATGGCTGAGGAGTGCTAGCACAGCATCCAGGCCTTCCCTCATTCTCCATCTGCCTGCCAGCAAGTGGGAAAGTAGTGGCTAAGGGAGACAGCCAGGAGTGCTGACCCAAAGGGAGCGACCAAGGACAAGCTCTGTATCACAGAACGTTGTGCTCAGCACTAAAAACGGAGGGTGGCCAGCGGGACTTTCTCCCAAGTAGCCATTGCTTACAGAATGTCTGGGCATTGGCCACCTGCAGGTGGTGAGGAGAGACTTCTTTTGCATCTTATGGGTGGGTTTGGTTCCTTTCTCTTGTGTTTCTTCAATTCTGTATGATGTCTCCCTCCTGTCATGTTGGTTTTTCTCAACTTCTGCACTTCCTGTTTCCCCCCCCTTCCTGCTGAGGTGAGGGCAAACCAGCGAGTGGCTGTGTGGGTGCTGAGCGTCCAGACAGGGCCACCCCACTGCCCACTGACACACACAATGGTTCCGATGGCATCTCAGCAGGAAGGGGACGCTTGGGGAAGCAGTCAGAAGCCCAATCCTCTCACTCAGCAAGACGCAGTGCGATTCGTGGCTGCTTCCTTTGATTCTTTTGACCCAGGCCCCAGCCCAGGGATTCTACCCACTTCCTTTGCCTTCCCCGCTTGGCCTAAACACCCTCAGTCAACCTGTGCTTCCCTCCGGCAGCCTTCACACACAAAGAGACAACCGTGCCACACATCGCGCCGCCTCTGACCACGCAGAAGACCAGCGCCTCCACCTCCGCCACCAGCACCTCCAAGACCTCTGTCTCCAGAGAGGCCAGCCCCGCCACCAGCACAGAAGTCCCTCTCACAACGATGTCTCCAAGACCCAGCTCTCCACCTGCCCCCAGCAGCCCGCTCAGCACCCGCCTGACATCTCCCGCCACTTCCACACTCTCCTCCACAGCGGCCACAACCTCCAGCCCCAAGCCTACACCGACAACACTAAGGACCAAGCCTTCTGCCATGAGAACCGCTGCTCCAAAAGAGTTGACGACCACAGAGTCTTCCGCACCCTCCACAGCCAAAACCAGCCCCCTGCCTTCGACTGCTTCTTCTCCCTCCTCAACTGTGTCCTCAACATGGATGAGCTCCTCACACCCCGGTACGGCTCCCTCCGGCCCTTCCTCCTGCTTCTGCCTGCTCTTTCCAACTCCTATCATTACATCCTTCCTCCTTGCTTCTTGACTTTCTTCCTTCTTTCCACCATTCATGCCTTCCTTATCTCCTGCCCTTCCTTCCCAGAACCATAAACTCATGGCATATTTTGGGGGTCACTTGGCCCTCCCTTCCCGCTGCCTTTGGCCAGACTGGGACCTGCCGCAGGCCCGGGGCTCAGCACTGTCTCTGGTTGGGAAGTACCTAATTTCTGCTCCTAGAAACTCATCCCGTTCTGTGCTTTAGATGTGTGCCCAGGTCACTGCTGAGAGCACAAAAGTGGTACCGCCCCCTCCTGCCCTTCAGCTTCTGTCTGCTCTTCCCAGCTCCTACCACTGCTTCCTCCCTCCTTGCTTCTAGACTTCCTTCCTTCCTTTCCTCCACCCTTCATGCCTTCCTTCTCTCCTGCCCTCCCTTCCCAGAACCATAAACTCATGGCATATTTTGGGGGCATTTGGCCCTCCCTTCCCGCTGCCTTTGGCCAGCCTGGGACCTGCCGCAGGCCTGGGGCTCAGCACTGTCTCTTGCTGGGACGGAGCTAATTTCTATTCCTAGCCAGTCAAGTGGTGCTCTGGTTTAGATGTGTGCCCCAGCCAGTGTTCAGAGCACACAAGTGCTTTTGCTATGGCTGAGGAGTGCTAGCACAGCATCCAGGCCTTCCCTCTTTCTCCTTCTGCCTGCCAGCAAGTGGGAAAGTAGTGGCTAAGGGAGACAGCCAGGAGAGTGACCCAAAGGGAGCGACCAAGTACAAGCTCTGTAGCACAGAATGTTGTGCTGAGCAGTAAAACGAGGGGATTGTCGCGAGAAGTTTTTCCCAAGTAGCCACTGCTCACTGAATGCCCGGCCATTGGCCACCAGTGGGACGTAGTGACTTCTTTTGCATCTCATGTGTGGCTTCTGGGTTTTTTTCCCTTCCATTTCTTCAGTTCTGGAAGAAGTCTCTCTCCTGACATGTCGGATTTTCTCAGCTTTTGCACTTCTGTTTCCATCCCCCTTCCTGCTGAGGTGAGGGCAGACCAGCGAGGGGCTGTGTGGGCACTGAGCATGCAGCCAGGGCCACCCCACTGCCCACTGACACATACAATGTCCCCGATGGCGTCTCGGCAGAATGCGGAGCCTTAGGGAAGCAATCAGAAGCCCAATCCTCTGTCTCACTCAGCGAGATACATGGCTGCTTCTTTTGCACAAGGCAACAGCTCAATGCTTCTGCCCACCTCCTTTGCCTTCCCCGCTTGGCCTAAACACCCTCAGTCAACCTGTGCTTTCCTCCGGCAGCCTTCACACACAAAGAGACAACCGTGCCACACATCGCGCCGCCTCTGACCACGCAGAAGACCAGCGCCGCCACCTCCGCCACCAGCACCTCCAAGACCTCTGTCTCCAGAGAGGCCAGCCCAGCCACCAGCACAGAAGTCCCTCTCACAACGACGTCTCCAAGCCCCAGCTCTCCGCCTGCCCCCAGCAGCCCGCTCAGCACCCGCCTGACATCTCCCGCCACTTCCACACTCTCCTCCACAGCGGCCACAACCTCCAGCCCCAAGCCTACACCGACAACGCTAAGGACCAAGCCTTCTGCCACGAGAACCACTGCTCCGAAAGAGTTGACTACCACAGAGTCTTCCGCACCCTCCACAGCCAAAACCAGCCCCCTGCCTTCGACTGCTTCTTCTCCCTCCTCAGCTGTGTCCTCAACATGGATGAGCTCCTCACACCCCGGTACGGCTCCCTCCGGCCCTTCCTTCTCCTTCTGCCTCATCTTCCCAACTCTTACAATTTCTTCTTTCCTCCTTGCTTCTTCCTTCCTTCCTTCCACCCTTCAACTCTTCCTGCCTTCCTGCCCTTCCTTCCCAGAACCATACCCTCAGGGCAGATTTTTAGGGGCACTTGGCCTTCCCTTCCCGCTGCCTTTGGCCAGCCTGGGACCTGCTACAGGCCTGGGGCTCTGCACTGTCTCTGGTTAGGACAGAGCAAATTTCTCTTCCTAGTAAGTCACTTGGTGCTATTTATGTGTGTGCCCCAGTCACTGCTGAGAGCACACAAGTGCTTTAGCTATGGCTGAGGAGTGCTAGCACAGCATCCAGGCCTTCCCTCATTCTCCTTCTGCCTGCCAGTGAGTGGGAAAGAGGTGGCTCAAGGACACAGCCAGGAGAGTGACCCAAAGGGAGCAACCAAGGACATGCTCTGTACCACAGATCGTTGTGCTAAGCAGTAAAATGGGAGGGTGGCCAGCAGGACTTTCTCCCAAGTAGCCATTGCTCACAGAAAGTCTGGGCATTGGCCACCTGCAGGAGGTGAGGAGAGACTTCTTTTGCATCTTATGGGTGGGTTTGGTTCCTTTCTCTTGTGTTTCTTCAATTCTGGATGATGTCTCTCTCCTGACATGTTGGGTTTCCTCAGCTTTTGCACTTCTGGTTCCCTCCCCCTTCCTGCTGAGGCACGGGCAGGCCAGCGAGGGGCTGTGTGGGCGCTGAGCATCCAGCCAGGGCCACCCCATCACTCACCGTCACACACAATGGCCCCGAGAGATTCTTGGTAGAACGGGGAGGCTTAGGGATGCAGACAGAAGCCCAATCCTCTGTCTCATTCAGCGAGACTCAGTGAGATACATGGCTGTTTATTTTGCTTTTTTTTGCACAAGGCAACAGCTCAATGCTTCTGCCCACCTCCTTTGCCTTCCCCGCTTGGCCTGACACCCTCAGTCAACCTGTGCTTTCCTCCGGCAGCCTTCACACACAAAGAGACAACCGTGCCACACATCGCGCCGCCTCTGACCACGCAGAAGACCAGCACCGCCACATCCGCCACCAGCACCTCCAAGACCTCTGTCTCCAGAGAGGCCAGCCCCGCCACCAGCACAGAAGTCCCTCTCACAACGACGTCTCCAAGCCCCAGCTCTCCACCTGCCCCCAGCAGCCCGCTCAGCACCCGCCTGACATCTCCCGCCACTTCCACACTCTCCTCCACAGCGCCCACAACCTCCAGCCCCAAGCCTACACCGACAACACTAAGGACCAAGCCTTCTGCCATGAGAACCACTGCTCCAAAAGAGTTGCCTGCCACAGAGTCTTCCGCACCCTCCACAGCCAAAACCAGCCCCCTGCCTTCGACTGCTTCTTCTCCCTCCTCAGCTGTGTCCTCAACATGGATGAGCTCCTCACACCCCGGTACCGCCCCCTCCTGCCCTTCAGCTTCTGTCTGCTCTTCCCAGCTCCTACCACTGCTTCCTCCCTCCTTGCTTCTAGACTTCCTTCCTTCCTTTCCTCCACCCTTCATGCCTTCCTTCTCTCCTGCCCTCCCTTCCCAGAACCATAAACTCATGGCATATTTTGGGGGCATTTGGCCCTCCCTTCCCGCTGCCTTTGGCCAGCCTGGGACCTGCCGCAGGCCTGGGGCTCAGCACTGTCTCTTGCTGGGACGGAGCTAATTTCTATTCCTAGCCAGTCAAGTGGTGCTCTGGTTTAGATGTGTGCCCCAGCCAGTGTTCA